>NC_079893.1:10049984-10379562 GCF_024868665.1 Triplophysa rosa | reverse complement strand
TGAGGAAAAACAAAAGGCGTGTTTCTCCGGACACCACATTATTAATTCAGCACGCAGACACATATGGAAGTGTACACAACATTATTTATTAAGCACTAAGCAGTCTCTCGTCTGCCCTCATGTTTCCACTGGTTTTGTTCCACTGAACTGACTTACCGCTGTTTCACAATGACTGACAGGTCTCATCACTAATTAAATGTCAAACCAAGGCAGCATGGACCAATCAGGAACTACCTGGGTGGGGCCTAATTAGATGCAGCAGTTGATTGGCTGTCAGCTTGATAAAAGTTGGGACTTAATGGAAACTACTGACTAAGATTTTTTTAATTTGGGGGTAACTGAGGGAAACTGGTCTCAGATCAGTTCTGTAACCAAAGCAATGAATCATTCAGCATGATGAATGCAAACGTCTGCTAATAGTGTCTCTTTGGAGCCGATGTGCGTCAAGCATGACAGGGTTTCGGATGAGCAGAAATTAAGCGTTTCTCTGGAGTCTGCTTACCCTTAATGTCAGCGGCCTGTTCCTTAACTAAACTTCACTCTCTCACACACACACACACACACACACACACAACGCTACGCAATTGTGGGAAAAGTTGTTAAGGGATACAAGATACACACTTAAAAGAATGTGTGACACGTGACCTGCCATAAAAACAGCACAATATTACAGAGCAGCCACTACAGAAACAGGAGTGGACTGTTTCACATGTTTGTGTGTGTGAGAGAGAGAGAGAGAGAGAGAGAGAGAGAGAGAGAGAGAGAGAGAGAGAGAGTGTGTGTGTGTGTTATGATAAGATGCTGATAGCTGAGTGACTATCTGTTGAGAGATTCACGTTTTGTTGACAAGAGCAAGTGTGTTCGTTGTCGTAGTGACACACGATCTCAGAGCTAGAGAGAGAGAGAGCCTCCTCATCCACACTGTACTCATCTTCATGCTTGTTGCCAAGCTGACTGCACTTACATTATGAGAGGTACGTATTAAAATTAAACAATGGAATTTTATTTATGTATACGTTTTTCAATTAGGTGCGAATTTAACTAACCTAACTTGGAAAATGAGACTTTTATTACGTGTTATGTGAAAAATGTTAAGTAAAATCTGAAGAACCTTTTTTGCCACATAGAAACAGAAATGTGAAATACTTGGATGTTTAAGGTCCTTTATGGAACCATTTAGACCGAAAAGGTTCTTCTATGTCTATGACATCGTGAAGCACCTTTATTTTTAAAGGTTTTTCCAACAATACTGTTTTGGTAATGCAAATAATTTTTTATTCATTTCATTTCATTAGAAATCAAATATAATTTTTTCTGACATAGGATACATTTTACACATGCAACAAATTATAAAAAGATTGCTGTCTTAAAGTCAAGTTATATATACAGCAAAATTTAATTTTTAAGATTTTATCGAAATAAAGATTTAAAATAGGTATGGGAGAGGTTAAAAAGCTTATGGTTATCATATAAATATTTTTTTATTTGATTGTTTTTACTTAACCAAGGTCAACAAAAAACTCCATAATTGAAAAGTTAGCTTGAAGTAATTATTCAAAATGTAATGTATGATTATTTAATTACAATTAAATTAAAATTGATTATAGTGTTCCTATAGCTCATTTGAGAGAGCATTGCATAAGCAACTTAAGGTTTGACTCCCAGGCAATTCCAGTTATGGACGTGACATTTTGCGTTATGGATGTATTTTGTATTTTATGTAGTTTTTGATACCAATATATTGAACTATCTGTTTATATTTAGATAGAGTTTAAACATCAGAAAAATATCAGTCTATGCACAAGTTTTCTCTTTTAAAAAGGGAAATAAACATGCGTTATGGATGTGACAAAAAGGACACCATTTTTGGGAGACGACAAACTTTGTAGGATTTCTGTTAATTAAAATGCACAAACCTGAAGCAATAATACCCAACATTTGAAGAAGGGATGCCTCTTCATAGAACATAAAATAGTTGCAAGTCATTTTCATGTGCCCATTTATGAAGAATATGTACCGTTATGGATGTGACAATCCTGAAAACGGCACTTACCTGACTAAAAATAAAACAAATGTTTTAAAAACTTGAAGAGAGACATCACATGGGTATTAGAAACACATGTTAATATCTGTACTGTTAGTATAGTAAAAACCCTTGGTAAAAACTAATTTTTTTCACGGTAAGGTTGAAATTTTCACGGAATTGCCCTCCCAAGAAACACGCATAGTGATAAATGTACACTCTAAAAATGTCAATCAATCAGATCAACAATGCAGAATTTTGGGTTTTGGTTTAATTTATAACCCAGCGACTGGGTTTGTCCTTTTTGACCCAACATTGGGTTGAAAATAACCCAGCATATATAACCAGCATATAGTATATAACCAGTATATACTGTATAACATTACACAACCTAATGGAACAGTAAGTCATTTTGGACAGAAGCATATGCCAAAATGCATTAATTAATTAATCATTACTGCAATATGCTTTTACAGAATTTGGCTCCATTGGAATGCTTAAGCCGACATTCGCCTCCACACTGGACTCAAATATGCCTGACATCACATCATTGAATTTACTGGATCAAGAATCAGCTCCTAAAAATAAATCACAAGCTCCATCTTCTCCTACGGGCAACATGAAAAAAGTTTGTCCTCAGTCCCTTAAAAAGCTCTCTGCGGTGCCCTTAGTTAAAAACACGGTCAGAATGGAGAGAGAGAAAACCCTTCTGGGATTCCCCGACTCGGTGTACACTCAAGCTGCAGCTATTTTCCAGAAGACTCATGTGGAGAAAGACCATGTGCACAGACTCATTCGCTATGGGCCCAGTGGTGTAGACGATGACTCTGGAATTATTGGTGATGTCAACATCAAGCAGAATGAACACTGGGCGTATGATCTGGCATTTAACACCCTAAAATGTGAGTATAGTAAACACATGCACAACACTTTCATTTTGTTTTGACCAGATCAAAATGATGTGACCAGATCAGACGTAGCATTGTTATTTCCTTTTTTAATCACGCATTAACAGTTCTATATAGAGTGTTGTGCGTAATAATGTAAATACTATAAAGATGTCAAGAATGTGTCCAGATGATCTTTGCAAATGCCCCTCCTGGTTACTGATGTCATGCTATTTGCTGCCCACAAATCTATAACATCAATTATTCAGTTCCTCTGACACAGGAGTCAGCGGTGCAGTGAGGTCGAGATGAAGGGTCATAAACATCACTAACATTACTTTTTCCAAGACCGTTTTAAAACATGCCATCAACAAATCTCAAATTAAAGATGTAATACTAATAATTGTAAATTGTTTTGTTATTTTGTTCAGTGGCAAAGATATTTTAAACAATGCTGCAACGTATTCCATTCGAACCCCACCCTTGCCATTCTTGAGGTCCTGAATTGATCATTTTGAGACGTCTGGTCACATTCTGGCTGACTTTTTACTTGTACCTTATCTGCAGCATACACTTATCTGACTCATTCCTCTCTCTCTCTTTCCTTCATCTGCACTTTCTCAAACTTTTTGCTTAGGGGTAAGCTTTTCCCATCCATTTACTTTTAGTCTAGTGCAGGCATGTCAGGTCAGACAGTTGTTGCTTTACTCCTGTAACACTTTAATGGACTGAACCTGAGCATGAGGTCAGTTTGTCTAGAGGGACACAAAAGCAACAAACGATTTCACATTATCAAGTTCATATTTCGATTTATGCAGGACTATAAGTCAATGACTTTGCATGAATATTACTTGTATGTATCACACAATCAATAAGACAAAACTACATCACAAACCCATGGTAAAATAAAAAGTCTAATATAATGCAACACTTTTAATGTAGTTTTGAAATCAGATTTTCCATAAGACAGTAAGAAAGCACATGAGTGTGATTTTATTTTAGAATATTTATTACTTTTTATTATTTTATTTTCAAGACATTTAATTCAATAAAATGATTAAAAAGGACTTTTCCATGTTTAAAATGAGAAGCCCAAAAAGCCAGTGCGAGTATGCAGTTTTAAAGTTCAGTTCTCTAACTTTCACACATCATTGCTGTTGGCTATTTTTGGCTCTCCAGAGTATATTACTGTTTTTGTGTGGAATATCTCTCTCCAGTTTGTGCTGTTCATTATAACCAAATCACTGCTATCAGCACCAGAGTCCAGATCTAGTGGTTGTGATCCTGAGACTTGGCCTGGGTCTCAGGCTTGGAGCTCCATTATAATGCGATAATGACCCCATAGTTTTAAAGTTATTTATAGTTTTGCCGTTGCTCAGCTACAATAAATTCAGCCTTTTCTCTATTTCAGTTCATTCAAATGGACAGCCTGGTTGGCCACACACTTGTTTTTAATATGAACATATAAGTCTGGGTTATATGAAGTCTGATATTGTTGTGTATCTTAGGAGGTCTGTTACTGGGGTTTGGGTTCTCTAACCTGTACTAAATATTATCTCATTCTTCCTTCAATCACAGACCAAGATCTTTTGGAGGACATCTTGATTGACAGCTTATTTTACCGTTCACAACAAATGGTGGGTCTGCTGTGATGTCATGAACTCCTTTATCTTTACATCTTTTTAATGATTTTTATGTGTCTAATGTGCAAGTTTGTGTATATGTTCAGCCAGATGACCTTATGGCTCTTGTGGTGGTTCTGCTCTATGACCTCATGGACCGGAAGTTCCAGCCCAGAGAACCAATGATAAGAGGGGAGGGACTTATAAAGGAAGTGAGGCAGGTGGAGGACAGACTGCATAGGTAAGTAAATTTTCAGTGAAGAAATTCATTTAACCATTATTTTATCAAAATGTCAAAAAGTGTTTCCATAAAGTGTCGGGACAAGTTCTGTTTTATAACAATTGTCACACTTTTTAATCGCTTAATTTGAGGAGAAAGATATTTTGATGTTTTAGAAAAGATGTCGAAGTCCTTATGTGCTTATGTTAACTAAACAGATAAACAGAGGCTTCTTATTTTTCATCAAAATAAATGATTATGTTACATGAAGTGAACGAGAGATTGCTGGCGTGCAATGGTACAATTTTGCCTGAAGGAAACAACTAAACAAACAGCTTGACTCCTGAATATTTACATATAAGATGTAAATAATATATTATAACACAGGGGAATGTGCATTGGTTCTCTAACTAATGTAGGCCTACTCAGATTGATATTTTTTTTTTAAATTCTCCTATTCTTGCATTAAAACATCAATTGCATTTATTTGGACCCCTATACAAAAAATATACAATGATTATGTTTAGTATATAGCCAAAACAAGGGGATAGTTTAAAATGGACAGTTCACCCAAAAATGAAAATTGTATCATCACTTACTCTCTTGTTATTTTAAACCTGTTTGACTTTCTTTCTTCTGCAGAACACAAAAGAAAATATTTTGAAGAATGTTGGTAACCGAACAACAGCCGTACGCATTCACTTCTATTGTATAGACTCAAAACCAATGTATGTCAATGGGCACCGCTGTTTCTCGGTTACCAACATTCTTCAAAATATCTTCTTTTGTGTTCTGCAAAAGAAAGAAAGCTATACAGGTTTAAAAAGCCAATAGGGTGAGTAAATGATGACAGAATTTTCATTTTTGGGTGAACTATCCCTTTTAAATGAAATGCTGTTTTGGCTATGTACTAAACATAATCATTGTATATTTTTTGTATAATTTCAGTTTTGAGCCATTTTGGAGTTCAAGGCACCAAGGATGTTTTAATGCAAGAATAGGAGAATATTTTTAATATCAATCTGAGTAGGCCTACATTGGTTAGAGAACCAATGCACATTCCCCTGTGTTATAATATATTATTTACATCTTATATGTAAATATTCAGGAGTCAAGCTGTTTGTTTAGTTGTTTCCTTCAGGCAAAATTGTACCATTGCACGCCAGCAACCTCTCATTCACTTCATGTAACATAATCATTTATTTTGATGAAAAATGAGAAGCCTCTGTTTATTATTCAGAGGAGAAAATACTGCTACGTGTACACATCTGCTAAAATAGGAATAAAAACGTGTTGCCAGTGGATCATATTATCAATTTGTGCTTTTCTTTTGGCAAGTATTGGGCCCTCCCCTCTTTGTGTATGGCTCATGATGTGGGTGTTGCATTTCATTGCAGCAAGCAAAAATCTGTCATGCTGCCTGTAGACAACATTTTCCCATAGGGTGTTGAGTCTCAGAAGCTATGAAACAACAACTCATGTGGAGATTTTTCACAAGACTGGGCCTTGTGCTTGTGCTTGTTTCAGGTACAAGACGAAACTGGCAGCTTCTCTGGCTCACTGTAGAATAAAGCAGAATCTGCTAACCATTGATAACTTCCTACCGCTGGTTGTGAGGGAAAAACAACAAAGGCGGCGAACAATACCTCTCTACGCCTGGGTCAACACCCCCAAAGCCAGGTAATGAGGGTGTGTATACACACAATATGTAAACATGTTCACCTGTCATGTGTATGTTCACTTATCTGTACCAACCCATTCTCATCAATTGCGTATAAATCCAACAGCATTGAAAACGTATATAAGATTCTGAAGACAGCAGGCTTCACTCAGGTGGACTCACACACACAGCTCGCAGGAAATGTGTTCTGTAAAGACACGCACTGTTCTAATGTACTGTTGTTTCCAAGAAGTGTTCAGAAACAACTGGAGAAAATCAAACTTGTGACAGAACACACACTCATAATACAGGTAACACACACACAACCATTAATGGAACTCTGCAAACAAAAAAACTAGATTCAATCTAAGTGTGTGTTTATGTACCCAGGATAAATCCCGCAGTCTCGTAGCATGTGCGGTTCGCCCGCTGTTGGCAAAGAAATGTGATGTTCTGATGGTGGGGTCCTTCTCTGCTCATACAGTGGCTCATGTGGCTATCTACGCCGCTGCCTGTTCTGCATGTGTTCATGTATGTGGAGTCATTAGTCCCATAATACAAGAAGAATTGCAAACTACCTTCTCCTCCATTGGCTGCACAAGTGAGTGTTACTATCTGTAAATTTGATGGTTTCAAATGATGAACAAATGGATTAAATAAATTGATGTACAGGCTTATCCTGATACTGAAGTATTAATATTTGTAATATAACATAGTACATTTACATTGTACTATAAAAAGTACTTTGTCAAAAAATATTTTATTTAGTTATGATTTTATTTACTTTTTGTTAACATAAAAAAATGTAAAGAACATTGCAAGAATATAAACTTGATATCTTTAATATAAGTAAGACCATGTTAAAGATTGAAATAAATGTTGTTCAAATAATAAAAAAAATTAATAATAAAATCTAGTGTCAATAAAATAATTTTTAAATCTCTCTTTTTTTTACTATTTTTATTTTTTAAATAGATGCATTTTTGTAACATAGCATAGAATCTTAGCATAGAATAAATAAATAAATGAAATATAGCCACATGGCGAAGAGGCTAATAACATGAGGACATTGAGCATTCTAGTGAATTTGCCAAAAATGTGTATTTTTAAAATAAACAAATAACTTCCAAAATATAATATAGGTAACATGACTATATGTTGAGATTGACTCTTCCAGTCAATATAATCAAACATACAGAAAAGAAAATGAGAAAATAAACTTTTTTGTGGAATGTTCCAAGGTTTTCAAGGGTAAACATGTGTCTGAGTAAACAGGTAGCCTACTTGGTAACAGGACTGAGTAAAAACCTGGGGACATGACTACAAATATGTAATGTATCTAAATTATTATGGATTTTTATTTTTTTTAAAAACATTGGATTTTTTCATGCTATTTTACATTTTTAATTCACAGTTTTCTGAATGTGCAAGACACTTGACATTTAATAATAGAATGTAGATATTTAAAGTTAATATTCATGCAATTTCATACACGGCCTGGGGATAGCTATAAATCAAATAATTGATCAATTACAGCAATAAACAAACATGACCTTTTTTCATATTTTAATGGTTGTGACTCCTTTGATGCTCCTAATCTTATAATTCCATTTTTAGACTTAAATCTAGATTTCACAGATATGACCCAATACCATTTTTGTACATTTTGTTATTGGTAGTTAGCAGTATTTCAAAATGACGTTACATCTTGTTATTTGTCTGTTTACAGATATAAAACTTCTGTCTGATGACTTTAATGATCTGAATGAATGGGATTCTTGCATACAGAAGATTCGGGTGATTGTTGTGCTTCCCCAGTGTTCCGCATCAGCACTTTGCAACCCTGTTGAGTTCATCCTTAATGAGAGTGGAGGTACAGCGGCAAATACACCAAACATTATGAAATCTCTCATATTAATTTTGAAACTTTCTCTGTTGAAGGTTTATTTACATACATTTGTTTTACAGACAGGGGGCTGATACATGGTTTATCTAAAGGTACAATCTCTGACAGTAAACTGGAGGCATTGGTTGCCAAACAAACACAATACCTCAGCCATGCACTCACCTGTGAGTCATACACACACGTGCACACGCTCGATCATTTACTGCTCGATTCGGTGACACTGAATAATTACACGCCTGAAGCTCCCACTAAGTGAGAATGAGAAAACAATATGTGGTTCTGGTCATGAGCACTCGAATATTTGATGGCACATTCTACCAAGAAAATACAAAATAGGACCCGATACATACAGTGGTTTGCAACTTCCACATCTCCATATTTCTTTATTAGTTCACGTATTTATAAATATGATGTTATGATGCATTTCTGATCCACAGTTTCTAAGGTTAAAGCCGTGGTATACTGCACATGCTCAGTACATCCGGAGGAGAACGAACAACTGGTGAAGAGAGCACTCGAGAAGGCAGATAGCAAACCAAAAGCTCTTCCCCTCAGGTACACACACACATGCTGTCCAGACATTAAATCCTTCTTTTCACACACCACTAACTGTGAGGATTTAAAGTTGCAGTATCCATGGAAACAGCAGTTAATCCTCCATAAGGGATAGGATGTTAGGATTTGGGGAGGGAATCGTGAATGTTTGAGTTATGACAAACGAATATGATTTAAAGCTACTAAATGCTTTTTATACCTTTAGGGTGGTTAGTGCAGGATGGGGCGACGAGGAAGATACATTTTTCAAAACAGAAGCATCTGACTTGACAAATGGCTGCTTTCTCTGTGTGATGAAACGGGAGGTGAGTGAGAGAGAAATAAAGGAAAAGAAAACAGTTTGACTCTTTCTTTTCAATAATATGCAGTTTACATTAATGCACGTTTCAAACAGAACATAGGTTTTCGGAAGAGTATTTTGAAGTCAAATTTGTGTAAGTGTAGATCAGGAGAATGAGACAGCTAACAGACACACACCCAACTCTCGTGTCCTAAATACTAGCAGCGTATCTCCGGTTCTCACTAAATAATGAACACTCTTGTCTAAACACATTAGCATCCACACTAAAACACACACAGTAAAAGAAGCAAGCCTGTAGCCTTGTGTATATGAAGAGTATTTCTTCTATTTTTTTAAAGACCGCACATACATAACACAGAATTAAGCGTACCTTGAGGAGAATGCTTCCATTTTGGGCTTTTCAGAGATACAACATGATCAGCAATGTGAAATTCCTCTAATTGGTTTTAAAAGAGGGCTGATATCACAATTCACATTTTATTTCACATTTCATTTTTACTATTTCAAAGAAGATCTCCTTTAATGCCCTCTATAAGAAACATCAGGACTTATAATGTATAAAATATATTGCAATGTGACTATAGAATAGAAACTATGTGCAAAGTCTGTTTCCCGTATGTTTAGTGAAATTCTAATTACATTATTAAATTTAGACTCTAATTCATATGTATGTACTTAAAATAAACATGGAAGCATACTAAATGAAGATTGTTTTCAGCATTTTAACATGGTTGGGGCTAAAAAGGGAAAAAAATAGAAAATTAAGCCAAAACCTACACTGTAAAAAATCCTGTAAGAAAGCGGTAATAATCTGGCAGCTGTGACGCCAGAAAGAAAACGTAAAATATTTTTTTGTAAAATAAAATGACATGTTATTTCACACCCAACTTGTAAATTTGCAGTTTATTTCTATTAAATTTTTTAGCACATTTCAAAATAGCGTGAAAATTCTGTTAAATAAAACAATAAAATTCCATGAAATTACACTGTAAAAGTAGAAATTACAGTATTACTGGCAGCAGTTTGCCAGTAACTTACTGTAGATTTACATTTATGGAATTTACTGGCAACAAAGATAAAGGAACATTAAACATTAACAAGTCTTTATCTTTACAGAAAAAAACTACAAAATATCAGCCTCATGCAAAGCATTCTGGGAACCAAAATTAGAAAAAAAACGATCCCAGAAAACTTTTTCATGAGGAAGTTATTTTATAGTTTTTTTTCTGTACAGATAAAGACTTGTTAATGTTTAATGTTCATTTATCTTTGAACAAATTGTTGACAATAAATTAGATAAATATAAATCTACAGTAAGTTACTGGCAACTAGCTGCATAACTACAGCAACATTTTTTACAGTGTCAGTTTTTTACAGTGTAATCATTTATTTGTACATAAAAAATGTATGTGTTGCCTATACAGTCCAGATGACACAATAAAATGTGTTTTTAATATAATAAAGATAATGAAAAAATAAATTGGTCATGTTTTATTGAATTTTTTTTTTGCTGGTTAGAAGGATGTGATTTGTGTAATAATTGTATTATTTGTGTGTGTTTTTAAAATCTCTCTAACAGCAGGACCCAGCGGAGGTAGAAACAGTGCAGGATATTTTGGCACGAGCTGCTGCTAAAGGTTTACTTGGGGGGCTAATGTCACTAGACCCCCTGAACGGAGAGAAACCAAAAAAGAGAAAGAAACAAAAAGGACCCCCGCTAGCTTCCAGCCAGAATGAGCCAATCACATCTGTGGAGACCAATTTAAATCCAGATTATACTCAACTCGTCACTACAGTCAGTCGGACAGCAACCATTCCACATCACACTTCCGCAACTCAAAGTCCCACAAACCTAGATCCGATTTCTCTGGTTATGGATGGCACTTCTAGTAAACAATTCAATGTTCCACATCAAGCATCCAATGATCCAACTCCATATTCCATCGTTCCAAAGAAACAAACAAAACGACACAGGCCTCGCACGAAAGCTCCCAAGCAGTCCAGAAGAGAAAAGACCTCCAAGTCGCGCACACGTAAAGAACATCAAAGCAGGACTCAACCTACCAGCAAGAAACTGCTCCAACTTCGGCCATCTCAACAAACTTCTCTGACCAATCGATCTGCTCTCAGAACTCCAGCAACACCATACGCATCCAAACATTTACATAGCAGGGCCGCATCTCAACAGGACTCTCTTTCCTCACAGGAAGTGCTGAACTCAAAACACGTTATCAAATCAAAGGTCAACAGGTTGGAAACAGAGTTCTCTCTCCCTCCTGTTTTTCAGCACAGTCCTCCACATCTTTCTTCATCGTTCCATCGTTTGTTATCCTCCACCTCCTCTAACTTCTCCAGCTCCATTTCCTCCTCCAGCAGCATTGAGAAGGACTCGATGGTTTCACATTCACGAATATGGCGCTGAACTATAACCTGTTCATTACACGCATCCACTGTTCAATACAAAGGAAACGTTTTATTATTAATGATTTCAGAAAAAGATTTTCATTTGATGTGTCAACAACGCTATATAACAAGTGGGTTATGGTTGACTATTTAGCTTTTGGCAGGTTAGCCTATGCTGAGAAATCACATAACTACACTATTAAAGGAATAGTTCACCCCAAAATAAAAATTCAGTTATCTTTTAATCACACAGTATGGCTTTCTTTCTTCAGGGAAACACAAAAGAAGATATTTTGAGAAATATCTCAGTGAATTTGTGTCCATACAATGGAAGTCAATGGGAGACAATGTTGTTTGGTTACCAACATTCTTTAAAATATATTTTGTGTTCAGTTACAGTAGAAAGTCCTACAGGTCTGAAATGACACAAGGGTGCGAATAAATAAACATTTTGAATTTTTGGTTGAAACATTCCTTCAAATAGGCAAAAAGAACGTTTCCCCATTTACAGCCATTCAAAAGCATCTATATCCTACACTGTAAAAAAAAGAATTTTACAGAATTTTTGAAATGCAGTAAAAAAATGTAATTACAAATGTACAAGTTTAATGTAAAATCACATGAACAACGTAATTTTACGTTTTCTAGCGCTGCGCAAATACATTTTTACGGGATATTGTTACAGTGTACAAACTTTTTCAGCAACTGCCATTGCAATGCGTATGTTATCAAATAACTCTTTCTGCAAATGATTACATCACATAGGTTAAATATGTAGAAAAAATGTGTAATTTGTAATCTGCAATTTAGATTTTGTTTCTTAACCTTCAGATGACTTCCAATTATTTCAAATAAGACAAAACTGCCATTAAAATAACCTAATACAACTAAAAAACAAGATATTGTTTAGTGTTCAGTTATTTTTTATATTTTACATAAAATTGTTTATTGATCTTTCATTGAAATTGTAAGTGGTGGCCTTAAACTATTGTTGGGGAGCTAGTGCTTTAAAGAAACGTCTTATTTGTATTGTGTGCTGAATTAAACATGAAAACATACGAGATAAATAAACAGACAGAACTCTCGTGGATGTATTTTGTGATATGCCATTTATTTCCACAACAGTTTACATTTATATGGTTTACAAATTAGTGTAGAGCAGATAAAGCCAACGTTTCCACATAAACGTGTGTGTGTGTGTGTGTCTGTGATTCACCAGAGTGTTCATTCTTATCTTGTTAATCCTTGTGATGATATTTCCCCTGATATTCAGAGTGTTTCACCATGCAAGAACATTAAGGTCTAACAATACACTACTCTTGGCTCACATGATAATTCTGATGATTCTATTCTAGATTATTGTACTGCACTATATTAATACCCATAATCCTGCTCCATCTTGCCGGTTTTGCACTTACAGTGACTGTGAAGGTTGCAATGGAAAGCATATATTTTAAAAAAGTGCAATTCATTTTCACCATGAAAACCAAAAATGGGTGGATCAACAATCATCAGTAACAAATACACTGAATTGTATAAGACGATACATCTACAGCGTATCGCTGATTGAAATTCACATGAGGAAAAACTTGCGCTTCCTTCAAAACTGATGAGAGAAGACAGAGGAGGTGCAGTACACAGGCAGATTGATTTGGGTCAGCTCATTTTAACACACGTGTATGCAGATGAGGGTTATTTCATCATCTCAAATTCTGATTAACTGTAAAAATCTGATGACACTGTGCAGTCAAAGATACAAGAATAAAGATAAATGCTTTAGTGGAGCTTGCTAAACACATCCACACACTGCCCAAACAAATTCATGACGCGTGTCTTCTATTGAATAATTTTGCTTAAACTGGCCATCAGTTTTTGGAAGGAATTGGCGGACTGAAGCTGTACCTGTAATATCTAACGTTTTGGCAGAATGTAAAGGCCTTTTAAATGTTACGTCACGATGGTGAGCAGCTTTTGAGAGTAACTGTACAATGTTTTGGATTGACTTGCTTCTAGAATAAATCCATTTGTTCTTTGAGACAGGTTACAGAACGTCTGAGCACGATAGAGTGAAACCAGTAAATACCGATATAAAATAGAATAAATAAAATAAAAAATATCATTTCTGCTCAGTACAGCTTTTCTCCTTAAACTGTCCCGGGACATGCAAGGCAATGTGTCTATTTTTTCTCGAACCGCCCTCAGAGTTAAAAGAATGCATAGATATAAGACACGTACAAATTCACATCTCCTCTCCTATAGCTAGTTCTCCTAAAAAGGACCATAAAATAAATGTATATTCACAACCTCTACCATCATCCGTTCTTCAGTTTTTTTTTTGTTTTATCTACAACACATACAATGATTTTTGTACAATATGGCCAGATGAAACTGAATCACTAGACATGCAAGGCAAGTATGACCAAAACAAAAACCATTACAAAATAAAAGTATCTCAAATATGAAAAATAAAGGCTAATGATATGACTTTTGCTAATATATAGACACACACAAGTGACTTTTCAGGGACTACAGGTGGCACGCCAGGAACCACACCGGGAGAACAGAAAGAAACAGTTGTGAAGCATTACCAGGACAATAATGATATCCAAAAGCAAGGTCAGGATGCTGAAACTGAAATAGCTCTTCACAGACACTGGGGGTTTTTCCGCTAACCTGGATGTGCTGCAAAGCCATTCCTATTGGTCGTTTTTTTCAGAATTTCAGTTAGAACCGACCTTGTCCAGGAGCGCAGTAAGTGAAGCAGAACACAGTTTGTGTTTCTCGAGGATGTGAGCGCTACGCTGGGGGTCGAAGCACGATTTCAACACGATTGAACTGTTTGGCTCTGAGCAAAAGTTTCAGTTCTCTTCCTCTATATTCTCTCATTCAAAGAAAAAAGGCAAAGTCACTTTGGAAATATAAAAAAGCACATTCATACATTACATCTACACACTGAACAGGTCATGCCCTACCGCATTGACTGTGTTAATGCAGGGCAAGTCTACAGGGATATTTGAGCCATTAATATGTGTGTGTGGGTTTATTTTCACGTTCTTCATTTCATATTGACATGTTTTCTAAAGTCGCCTCAAGTGAGTCCAGTGAAGAAGACCGTGTCAGCAGAGCTTATTAAATAAATCTAATTTGGTAAAAGCTTAAATTAGTTGAACAAGTTAAACCGTATGACATCACTTCCTCTCATCCGACCATTCTCTGCCTCACTAATGTTTGCATTTATCCGGATAACACAGGATGTGACGTAAGGTAACAAAAATAGGTTGACACGAAACAGGACTTTCCATGAACATGGAACAAAGCAAGGCTTTAAAAAGTCATTTTTACATTTTAAAAATAAAAAAATGAAGCCAAGAATTTATATATATATATAGAACTTAATGCATCCATTATTTGATGTTTTTAATACTAGTTACTTTTACATTGATCTACCTTATCATATTGTTTATCTAACTTATCTTATTGTTCCGACAAAAAAAACGGATTTTGCTTTAAAAGTAACGGGACACCAAACTGTATTCATGAAAAGTACCAAACATCCTCCTCAAGGCCAAACTCACACACATATGGCCAAGCAGCTAGAGTTAACTATGAAGCTGAAGCTCTGGTGAGTTGAAGCAGCTGTGTGTGTTCCGCCTGAATTACATACACAAATCGAATGATGTTTGATGCTCAATTCTGATTTGATTCTTCAGGCAGCGTTTAAAGATGGGCGGAGCCTACTGGTTTGTGTCATGCTGGAGAGGCGTGGCTTCCCATGCAGATACACGCATGACTGACATCCAGGTAATCGATGAAAGCTGAAGATGTCGGATTAGGTGTGTGTGTGTGCTTGTGTGAGTAAAGGGTGGATTTCTAGGCATTGGCTCATTTCGTCTCGCCAACATTTGTTTTCACCCATGGGCTCCTCCTCGTCTCCATCCATTGACGTGGCAGCTATTTACAGGACATTCTGGTATTTGTAAGCATGCAGAGCGTGACAGTGAGTATGAGTGCTTGTGGGTCAGATCACTGGGGCAGCTCAGTGACTGGTCTCTTCTGTTTGAGCGTGTCGATGAGTGAAAGAACTCCACGTTTGACGCTGGTGGAAACGCGGCGTGAGACTGAATCAGCAGGGGGCGCCTGTGAGCAGGCTTTCTGAGACGGAGGGCGTGCCACCAGACACTTGTGATACCTCAACTGCAGACACACAGAGGAAAAGAAAAAAGTGAATATTACTTCCCTCTTTTATCAAATACTGGGAATTTCTACTGCTCCAAATATGAAAAAAAAAAAAATCCTTTAATATACATTATAATACACCTTTACTGCATTGTAAATGTTTTGCCTAACATCTAACGTTCCTATTTCACTGAGGAAATAAAATAATACAAAGTTAGGATATATTTTATTTTCATCTTAATTTAAATTGAAACTTGACATGTTTCAGACATTTAAATTGATATTATGTAATATCTAGTCCTCCTATAGCTGCAAAACCAATTAATATGCCCTGTCTGGACACTGGTCTTAAGTCTGAGAGATTGTATTGTTACTGTTATTGTCCACATTTACAACAGAGTGCGTAAAGCACATGCTGTTGCTTAGAATTGATTCATTATCGATTTCTTATTCTGGTGTTGTTACTCACCATGCACGCTGCTTGAACAGCCTCAGACACACTGCCAGCATTGGGTTCACACCAAAACACATGACACTCAAAGTGCTGGTTCCCAGAGTCCATGATGAACGCGAATGAATGCACATCTTTTCCTACTCCCATGAAGGACAGGAAACGCACACGGCACTCCACCAACACTTCATCTTCCTCCTAATATGGGATATGACGTCATGAGTCTGAGCAGCATTCTAAAGATTTTTGATTTTCAAGATTTTAAGCAGGTAATTGCCTTTTCTTTGATGACTGTGACTGTTGCATCGGCTACATTCAGCAGCACGGGGGACCAGTCGTCTCGGATTGATGATGTCATCAAACTGTCTATCGCACCATTGAGAATTTCCATGCCTGTGGAATAGGGGAGTTTGACCTTGTTATTTGCCTGTGTGTGTTAGGGATGTGCTAAAGTAGATCATTTCATATTACATGTTATTTAACATAATTACAGATTGTACAGTATAAAAGTGATGTTGGCTGGATGGATGGATAGGTACATAAGAAAGACTGTATCGAATAGGTGTTCGTAAGTGAGCATGTATAATTAAAAAAACGGAGAAAAAAGCGAGAGAGCATGAGAAAAAAATGAATAAACAGGTATGTGATTTCTCACCTATAGGTCTGGCAACTGGTATCATACCAACGTATAACACCTGGAATTTCTGCACCAATTCAGTCTTTGGCGTGGGGAACTCTGCTAAGGGTGATACACAACATACACATTAGCACACACAAATTCTACTTACACAGAGAAACAAACACACTCAAAACCCGGCTGTGTTACCTTGTAGTGGGACGTCAAGTCCAGTGTGTGACCTATCCTGTAGGGATCCTCCAGCCATAGCTTTGGCATTCTTGCGTTCTGCCATGATCTGTTACACAACGCATGCATCATGTATACAGATATACAACCTGACGCGTTGAATCTCCAGTTTAATTTTCCGTTTTTCACCAACAGGGTGCCATGCTGGTGCCTAGTCTGGAACAATTCTGTACACTTATCCTGACAAAAACAGTTTCTGGGGCAGAAAATCTGCATTGACCCTTCATTATTAAAACGACTCATAAACAAAGACTGTTATGAATTATGTTTATTCGAGGGCAGGTATGACAGTCAGTTAACAGTTAAGTTCCAGCACAGGAACCAGCAAAATATCAGCAAAAAAAGTTTTGGGTGTTGTTTATGCATCCTGTAGATTCTCACCCTGGAGCAGATCTCGTGCAGACTGGTGGCGATGGCTTTGGCAGGGGTGTCACAGCGGAACACATGACATTTTAATATGCGGGTGTCCTTATCTCGAGCTACGTATGCAAAATCCCTGTTTGGCCACAAAGAGAACAAAACAAGATTAAACTTGTAAAGAGCAATTTAAAGACAACACAAAACCCATTTCACAATCACATGATATTTACAGGGGATCAAATAAAATGGAACAGCAAGAAAGTAAGTAAGGTCATTTCCGTGCCATGTTGACAATGAACAAAATATAACAGTGTGACTGTGTGAAGGAAAAAAAGACACCGTTGTAAAAAAAGGATTTGTGAATGTGTGCACGTCTATATGCAAAACAAGACCCTGATGGATGTGGTGCCCTTTAAATTTAACAGAGACAATCAATCTGAAAGCAAACAGTCCCACACACATTTTACGCCAAAAAAATAAATAAAACACACACACACACCTTTACTACTACTATAAATATATATATATGCAGGTGCACATGACTGCCTACAGTAGGATGAGTAAGTGTCTCTTAATTTACACATCCAGCTGTATCATATACATGCTAAAAATAAACTATTACGAACAAAAATAACCATGTCATATCTAACTACAAGGAAATTATGAAATCCAAATAACAAAAATATTAAATCAATTTACCTCTCTCTGAATCCAGGAAAGCAGTCAAGTAAAAGAGAAGAAATATGATGAGAAAATTCACACAATGGCCCTTATTCACGAAACATCAGCAGCACCCATTTATGTGTAAATCATTTCTAAAGGCACCCTCAAAAAAATAAATAAGGTCTATTTATTATCTCAATTGTTTCTCCTACGCAACAATGAGAATCAGTTGAGAGTAAATGGTTCTCTGCTTCTCAGATTTTCCTCCTCTAGAGTCCCTAACAATGTCTCAAACTCAGATCCTTCCAAAACCGTAAAAGCTATACAATCCACATGCACTGCTTGTTGACAACGACCTCATCTATTTTAAAGGAGTCATACGGCGCGAATACGTGTTTTATATGTCTTTGGTGTGTTATAAGTTGCCCATGCATGTATTAGAGACGTAAAATTGCAAAAATGTAAGTGTCGGAACAAAAGATGCATTCTATCTAAAAGCGAATGCTCACCCAGACCTGCCTGAAATGCCTCGTGTAACCACACCCCCACAAATCTACGTCAGTTCGTGGTATGATTTGACTAAGACCGCCCAGTAAGGTGGGCGTACCTGTCAGTACAGTTGCTTTGGAACCTGATGTTCCACATATGGTAAGAGGCGTTACATTTCCGTCACACGCTTGCAGTATTCGACCAATCACTATGCACTGGTTAACTGGCCAATCATAGCACACCTCGCTTTTCAGGGCGATGAGCTTTGTATAAAATCTTCGCGTTTCAGAGAGGCGGGGCAAAGAGGAGATACAAACATGCACGGTATGTGGAAAATACAGCGTTTTTGAACCTTAAATAGTGTATACACATTGCATTACATCTAAAACATAATATTCGTTTTAGCCGTGTCATATGACTCCTTTAATACCACCTAATAATTGTGACCCTGGATCACAAAACCAGTCTTAAGTAGCACGGGAACATTTTTAGTAAAAGACAAAAATACATTGTGTGGGTCAAAATTATCGATTTTTCTTTTATGCCAAAAATCATTAGGATATTAAGTAAAGATCATGTTCCATGAAGATATTTTGTAAATTTCCTACCTTAAATATATAAAAACTTTATTTTTGTGAGTGGATGGTCTGCCACAGTGCCCCTGATTAACAACTTCAAAGGTGATTTTCTCAATATTTTGATTTTTTGCGCTCTCAGATTCCAGAGTTTTAAACGGTTGTATCTCAGCCAGATATTGTCCTATTCTAACAACTCATATATCTATAGACAGTTTATTTATTCAGCTTTCAGACTATGCAAAAATCTCAATTTCGAAAAATTGACCCATAAGACTGGTTTTGTTGTCCAGGGTCACAATTGTGTAAGAAACAGCCTAAATGAAAAACTAAGAGGTCCAATATGTCAGCAGAACATCCGTTAGAACATCAGACCATAAAAATGAGTACCATAAACACACACAGGAGGCAACAACAATACCTAGTAGTAACTTAGAATGTAAATTTACATTGTATTTACACTTGCGATTAACTGATTCTAAAATAATTGTTTGTGTTTATGTAATATGTGTGCATAAATGTATATATAAATACACAAACATACATGTACATATTTAAGAAATATAAGTAAAATTATTTGTTGTAAATTATTTAATATATATATACACACACATCTACATGTGTGCATTTATATATAAATATACTGTACATGCCATACGCATATATATTTTACAGTATAAACACAAACATTTATTTTGGAACAGCTTTTATTTTGACAGCAACAATTTACTCTTCTTTTTGGACATTAATAACCAATATCATTATCAGGGGTAGTCTTTTAATAATTCACCTTTAGTACTTTGGTCTATTATTGTTACGAGAGTACACAGGTCGAGAACAGACAGTGGGTCCAAATGCAGTTTAAATCCATTTAATGATAGTCCACAGCGATATACATCCAAAAGCCAAAATGGAACCAAGGAAAGTAACACTTGTAAGGACTCAGGCTAGACAATGACAAATCAGGGCTTCATATACATTGAAAAAGGGAAATGATACACAGCTGAACCAGGTTGAACACTAATGACAGCACAGCATGATGGGAAATGGAGTCCATGACCAGAACAACAGGCAGGAACACAAGACAACACAGAAACGCCCTCTAGTGGCTAACAATGGTGCAGGCAACCGGGCGTGACAATTATCAAGCATGCGACAGGTGACTTCTTATAACTAAATTATTAATGAGATTAAAATCAAGTCACATTACTGAAGGATCTCAAAACAAGTGAACGGCAGCACAACAGAGCAACTCATAAATTCTGTGTAGTTGCACTACATAGTAGTTGTTAGATGTTCCCTACACTGATAAATGGTGGGCTGGTGATTGGAAGATTATAATATGGGGTTAATAATCTAAACTTTTATGCTTTTCAATAGAAAATGTTCACCTGTGTACATGAGCAGAATTATGAGAAAGCAGATATAAGAGTAGCATCTACTGCAATATTTTATTGGTTGCGCAATCTTGATTTATATACCACCCTCTCTAGTAAATCTCCCCACATTCTGCCACTGGTGTGAACAACATATTCTCAGTTAAAGAAAAGACCCCTACTGCAGAAGTGCTATATTTTCTGAACCTCTGCAATAAAGCATTTGCATACGCATGAGTGTGTGAGCAAGAGAGAGAGAGAGAGAGAGAGAGAGAGAGAGAGAGAGAGAGAGAGTGAAAATAAGAGCAGCAGGTGTGATGACACAATTCAGAGATTTATCATGATGTATGTGACACCTAAACACAAGGGCGGCAGAGCAAAGCCGACAGAAGGCATGAATATGTAACACTGTGGTAATTAAAGGATAAATCCAACTGAACTCAGTGCACTCATGGTTGCCCAGAATGAACCCAAGAGTGTTAAAGCTGCTCAGGTTGGGATGTTTTACAGCGCCTCAGCAGGAGCCGACAGCAGGCAAATGTGCTGGAGAGAATGTGTCAAGGAGAAACTACAAGTACGAAGAACAATGGAAGCGGACCGAGGACAGAATGCTGAGGATCCCCGAGGGGGTTGAAAAATGGTATCTGTGCTAGTCTGCATGCATGTGTGGGATGATACCAGAACGATCTGAAGGAACACACAACCCATTTAATGGTGTGAACATCCTACTGTGTGACCTCATTACACATTTCTCCAAAATACCATTATCGCACAAAAAGCATTAAAGAATGAATAAAATACATATGTTGTACATGTACAAAATACAATGTATAAAAATAAAAATGCATGTATTTCTCCTAAAAAATAGAAAAACAACATCTCATCCACACTCAGGAGCGAATCCACCCACTCCACCTTCATTTACTCCTCCTCTCTAACTCCACCACATGTTTTCATTGAGATCAAGCATGCCTAAGCCGGTCTTCCAAAGTGAAAAAAAATCTATAAAACTACAAAATCAGACTGCCGGACTAAACTGAGTTTTGGCATGCATAAAAATGTCACGCTGTATAAAACGTGTTTAGTTTCTTTTAAGGACGTAAAGTAAGAAACACAGAAAGCGAAGCAGAATACTCACATCTAGTTAAGTGCCATGCTTTTCCAGCTGTAGCATTATCCTGCTCCGCTCTTCTACAGATTTTACCTTCTAGTCTCATCCTCTGCTCTGTTAAAACATTCAGCTCACCTCTCTACGCTCATTCCCTTTCTTTTTTTACCCCATCTCTTTTTCGCTCCCTCTCCTTCCATCCAATCCCAGCGTTCGCTCTCCCCTCCCCCTTCTGCTCCGCTTGTCGCTACGGTAACCTCCCGCGGGGTCTTGGGAGGAAAATGTTACTGATGGGCTTAGTGGCGTATTAGCATAGGAGAACATGACGATCCGACAGGACAAATACTTAAACACCCAGCCTACATGATTGGGTCTAATACACCCCAAGACTGAAGATATGAGCGGCGCCCTCTGGTGGTCAGAACGCAGTACTACTCAGAATCAATGTGGCAAAACGGTGATTCAGCAGCCCTGATGAAGTATGCTGCATTCCTCCCCTGCATCATTCACACACACACGCACACACCGGTAAGCCCTTCCGGGACTAAAGGGAAAAAAAGTACATCTCCTCAGTATGAGAGTGTGTGAGAGAAAAACCCTGCGTACACAGATAGACACACGGGCAGCCCCCTATATCAGTGGATTAAACTTTCATCAGCACCCGTCTCTCCATCATCAATCTTTTATTTCTGTCCTCCTTTCAGTGGGGTGACTTCTTCAGTCCAAAATCATTAAAGTGACCTTTAGTGTGAAGGAGTACGTCTCTGCATACATTAAAGCAGAGAGATTAAATGAATCTCTCATGCAGCATTAAAGCCAATGAAGACATCACAGGTGCAAAGATGCTGAGGTCTGCTGATCTGAAATTTCTCATTAAAATGAGATGTTATGGGCTTGACATGATTCAGGATGAGAAAGAGGAGTGTGGTGTACAGCATTAAGTAGATTTCTAGCAAGACTTTATGTTCAAATAACAAATTTAACTCATGCAAATTATGACTTAAATCTGGGCACTGCACACTGGTTTTTGAACTTTCTTATTTCAAATACCGTATTTTATTTTGCCACTGATACAGCTTGTAATGTTAAAAAATGTCATGCAACATTCAGTGGGTAGACGACAACCAGCCAACCAAAATAAGTAGAAAATTGGATTGTCATAAAGGCCCTGAATGTGTATGTGAGAAGTAGAATCTGAAATCCCTCTGAATCATAACCCTCGATGCCCATTTGTGCCATTTCCAAAACTGTGCCATTTATAGACGGTTTCATCGGACGCACACGCCTAGCCCAAAGTTAACTTCCGGTCTGTGTTTGTTGATCGGTCTGGCTAGTGGCTAATAATATAATTATTCGGATTTTATTTGTATTCATATTTTATTGAATAATAATTGTATTAAAGAAGCAGTTTGTTGAATTTTATTGTTTTGTTTTTTTTAATCAAAAACACCTCTAAAATTTTCTTAAATAAGAAATGTGTTGTTTATCTCGGGTAAACATTCAGTTTATCTCTGTCATTTATTAAACATTTTAAAACTCTTCATCATTTAACACACTCTCCTTGAAAGTGAAAGTGCTCACCCAAAAAATAAAATTCGGTCATCGTTTACCCACCCTGTCATTTCAAACCTGTATGACTTTCTTTCTTCCACACAACACAATAGAAGATATTTTGAAAAATGTTTTTAACTGGACCCCATAAACTTGCATTGGTTTTGTGTCCATACAATGTAAATGGGGTCCAGTGCTGTTCGGTAACCAACTTTCTTCAAAATATCTTCTTTCGTGCTCTGCGGAAGAACGAAAGTCATAAAGGTTTGAAAGGACAAGAAGGTGAGTAAATGATGACAGAATGATCAATTTAACTAACCCATACTAATCGTCGGCATGGCAACTGCTGCTTACCTTCCATTATCGCGGCCGACGCCCCACACACGAATGCTTGCGATTGGCTGAGAGTGTAGAACGCTTCGATCCATTGGGTCAATCAGATTCAGCATGTTATTCTCTAGAATGAGGTACATATCCTTCCCCTAGAGAAACACAAAAGTCAGAGGAAATGAGGATGGCTCTGTCCAAAACTCCCTATATAGGCAGCATCTAAACTGCATTACAGCGACTCACATAGCTCATAATAAAGAGCTGAGTAGACAATTCAAGAAAATTATCTGAAAATAGAGCCAATACTTGATGAACCATTATGAATCAATAACTTGCAGTATTAAATTAACTATAAGCATATTTGAAATCAACATTGGACTGGATGGATTTTTGCCACTGAGCTTGTTTCAATTCATTATGAAACTGGAATACATGCAATGCTGCTTTAAATGGCCAAAAGCTCTCAAAAGGGATTTTTTTTTAAGGAAAACACCCCTCGAGCTCGGAGAACACCATAAACACCATAAACGAAATGTAAAATGCTGCCTACGTTCAATAGGTTTTAAAACAGATCCAACGTCACAAGAACTATAAGGTTCAAACAATGTTTGTGTGTTGGAAGTAATGAATAAATGATCAGACCAGAAAATAAAAGGCGGCCGGAGAACAGAGAAAGCCTTCCACCGTGTCCTGTCAAAACACATTAAACTCTCTTTCTTCCTCTCCTGCATCTCCCTTTCTTTTTCCTGCATGACATTTCATCTCCTCCTCTCTTCTTCATTTTGATCTCTTTCTCATGTTTTTTAAGGTTATAAAGGAAATGATAAGAAACGTGTTTTTCTAATGTTATATTTGCTTGTTTATTTATGTTATTAGGAAAGCGAGAGTGTGTCTCACCTCTCCCCAGATGCCCACAGTATCTCGGATGTCATTTTTGCAGTAGGAGAGTTGACGGATGCAGTTGTTAACAGCGACGCTGCTTTTACCAGGAGCCAAGTCTTCTTCGGCCATCTCTACCCAGCCGAGAGATCGCACGGCGAAACACTGTGATAAACACAATGCAACCGATTACACACACACACAGACATGTTAAATTTATATAAAGTTAAGCAAAATATTATAGTGTTCTGTTAATCAATTACATATATTACATTATGCTTCATATTCAAAATCCTCCTCTTCTCCAAAGCAGGAGAGAGAGGGCGATACTAGGAAACAAGGCTTTACATTTTTACAAACCATTTTCCAAAAATAGCTGTAGGTACAAGAGCGAATGAGCGTGAACTTTCAGGGCAAGGAGCTGGGATCAAAGAGAAGAGCATGTTCACTTGAACTTTTCTTTTATCGTCCACTCTTTTCCTACATCATTTCTTTTCTCTCTCTCTCTCTCTCTCTCTTTCCCCGAGCATCCAGAATCAGCTCTCATTCATCATTCATTTCCATTTCTTTTTGATGAGCCCCAACCCCACTGAAAAATTGAATAATGTTTCACTTCCTTTGAATTTTTCTGAGCGATAATTCAATACTGTAGAACACTTCATATAACAAATGTGTCACCGTCAAGCTCTTGATGATGAGATTCTTTTATAAATTCAATTTTTAATATAAGTTTATTGTGTTGTTTTATATTTTATGGTTTGTGTCACAAATGACAAATATGCATTCATGACATGTTATAGTATTATGACAGATTAGTCGGATTTCAGTCAGTTTGAATATTTAGTTGAAAAGTGCATGTGCATTTCTTTAAGCGGTCAGCAGATGGCACTGTATATCTAGAAATACATTCACCTGGTAACTCCAACCAAGTCCACAAAGAAACATGGAGGTAGAGAGCAATTAACAATATTTTTCAGAAAAGTAGTGCTGATGCCTCCACATGACACAAATATGATCAAATATTTGTCAGGATTATTTCACATGAACATGCTTACAAGACTAGGACTAGCAAGGGTACATTAATGTTATGTTATGTTATGTTATAATGTAAATTCTTAATCCATTTAAAGTATGCAATTGTGCCACTAGCATGTACAAACTGAATAGCAGAAAGGAAAAATAATAAATAAAAAATGATAAATAAATACAAAATATTTTAAATATTCTTTTTTTCAGTCCCTAATATTGCATCCTCAAAACAATACACCTTTACTTAATCTAGCAAAATTGTACAAGATGTTTTAAATTAAACTTTACATGGGTTTTACCTAAATCTTTTAAATGTATGACAGACATTAAGTTCAAGAAAACAAGTTTGAATTATGCAATCTTATGAATGTTTAGAAAGTTTGTACTTTGATTATTATTATAGAGGTTATGTAAGGCAGAAAGACTGAATATACATATTTTTGAAGTGTAGCTGTTACTGAATATTAGGCTAAGATTTTTACATTGAAAATATTACACACATCAATTACCCTCAATAAAACAAGTCCTCTTGTAGAGTCAACAAACTCAAGTTCTCTCACCTTGACTTCAGGGTCCTTGTTTATACTGCTGGAATCTTCCTCCTCCCCAGGGGTAGGGTTTCTGAACACACACATATAGAAACACAATCAGAAAAAGTATGCAAACATCTCACTTAAAAATGTATTTACTGTATATTATTCTCTCTCGTTTTTCTTTCACAAACACACACCGTAGCTTAAGGGAGGCGTAGCGGAGAGTTGCTCCTTCAAACTCCTTCAGACTGGGGTCAGGGTTTACTGTGGCCTCCTGCAGATCCTGAGACAGACAAGAAGAAGAGATAAATCAAACCCACAGCCAGACAAACCCAAACATACAGCCAATGCCTGGAGTCAATGTGCTGAAAGCTGTGTTTGTGAAAATCTTGCCTAGAAAAACAATCACAGTTTCTGTGATGAGTGGTAAACAAACTGACCTAAAATGACTAACCAGTATTAAAGGCACAGTTCAACCCAAAATGAAAATTCATTACTTACCCTTATGTACTTGTAAAATATGAACATATTTTTTAATATATTTGCAAGCCATTTCTGCCTTTATCGGACAGAACAGTAGGTTAAGAAAGGACAGGAAACTATAAAGTGGAAAGGGGGGAATAGGATCGGCAAAGGACCTCGAGCCGGGATTCAAAGCTATCGCATCTGACAACACTTTTTTTGATGTGGAACAAAAAGGATGTTTATATCATGGTTTTTAGAATTGTCACCCATTCCTTTTCATTTTGGGAGGTGCTATGCCTTAAATGAAAGATAGAGGTACAGCTAATAGGTAAAAAGATCTGTTTTTGTAAAATGCAATGGAAAACAAAGTAACTAATACACAATTCGAAGAAACCACAGGAGAAAGAGAGCCATCCTCAGGTGAGAGGTTAAAGGTCAAAAAGTGAAAAACTTCAAGCAGCACACAACTATATCAGTAGAATGTCTACAAGGTTTGTGACATCACATAACCCATACATCATTATCGGGGTCACTGAGTATCTGAGATGTGTGACAAAGGCCAAAACGTTTTACAACATTTTTGTAAATCCAAACAGCACTTTAATTACTAGATAATTTAAACAAAATACAGTTTGTGAGCCCTTTAAAATTGCATATATAAAAGTACACCAATTTGTGTGGTATTAGTTAACTAAAGGGATAGTTCACCCTAAATTTGTTATCACTTATTTACCCTCATGTCATTTAAACCTATGACTCTTTCTGTGGGAAACAAAACAAGACATTTTGGTCTTGTGGTTCTGTGTCCATACAATGTCAATGGGGACCAATGTTGTTTGATTACTAACATTGTTCAAAATATCTTCCTTTGTGTTCTGCAGAAGAACGAAAGTCAAACAGGTTTGAAATAATGAAAGAAGTTTCATTATTCAGATGGTTTTTTACCTTTTTTAGCAAATGCACATGTAAAACGGTTTAAGAGATTAAAATGTTATACAGGACTAATCAAGCACGTTGAGTTCAGTTATAAAGACGTTTTGGCCAAAAGTATAGTGCCCTGGGTTTTGTTCTGGGTCTATTTCAATATGTAGGCTCCAAAATTAACACCTGCCAAGCACCACATGAAAGTTAATGTTGGCTTTGTTAAGGAAATAAAACAACATTTCTTACCAGTTGTCAGGAACTACAACGGAGCGCATGGATCAAATCTGCTACTCGCAAATGTAAGTAATGATGAAACTACTTGAACGTCTTAAACTGGCCTTCATTTTCTATATAACTACATTATGCTACAAAATCTCAGTGTCTTTACATATTTATGACAGTGGCAGTAACTAAGCTAAATAATCAAATTGTCAAAAGGACAAAATCAATGAAAAATGAAAATTTAACTTTTTCATTTTTTCATATTCATTATGTACAGTAAGCATTTTCACGATTCACACATCATCAACAGGTTTGGCAAGACGCTAATTCTAGACCTTGTGTAGAACATCACAGTGTGTCAACAACAGTTTGACAAGACATTCTACTGTGTATTTGCTTTTGCGGTTCATTAAGAGACATACTAACCTTCCAGATCTCACTATCAATCTTTCCCACTGCAAAATCACTCCACGGCTGTTTCTGCACCATTATTCACACACGCGCACACAGTGAAAACAAGGTTGGGGGATCAAGGGCAGGAGGGAGGAGAAAAACAACACAGGGTTGTTAGATCACCCGACAAGAATGTGTGTGTGTTTGTCTTTTGAATGTGGGTGACTGTGTGTATTTGGTTCTGATTGAGGTTAGATGTGATACAAATTAGGAGTAAAGAGAACAAATCAATTTACAGATGCATTCTGATTCCTAACTGAATGATTCTGGAATGATCAATGAAAATGAATAATCAGAATTTTTTAGTTGATTGGAAAGGATTTGGGGGACAAAAGAGACTACAGCGCAGATGAAGAACTTGAAGAGTTCTTATGAATTTAGGGTGCCATACATGTTCTCACTTGGGTATTACAGTTAATGGCAAAACAAATGCTTGGAAATCTATATTGATATAACCCGCTGACACACTCAAGCAAAGATAAAAATACAAAAAAGAAAAACGTTTTTTTTTATTGTTCCTTTCATGTGTTATGTGGATTCTTTATACAGAATTTGGCAACAAACCAAGTCCTCAAAAATGTGCCCCTACTAAAAAATTCTGATGCGTCGAGAGTCATTTTGGAATCAGATCATGACAAAATACAGTTTTTAAAACACTGTAAGAAGAATCAATGAAAGTACAAGCGCAAGATTCTTCTACATTCGCATGCCTTAACAGGACAAGAGATCAAGGGACCAAAGAGAATAGAAGACAGAAGAGTAGGGTTGGGAATCGTTTGAATTTTATCGATTCCGATTCCAATTCTGATTCTGCTTATCGATTCCGATTCATATCGATTCCCAGTTTCGATTCCACAGTTGAAGTATAGATATCAACCTGTATGGTCATTTAGCCTGCTTACTGACTTGTTTGCAAAATATATACAGTATAAATATATACCGTATATATTTATAAGCACCGTTTTGTGTATACTGTTACCATGTTTTTTCTGATTTATTACAATTTGTATTACCATAGTTTAATTACATTAATCATGGTTCAAGTAGTAACTATAATGAAACTATGGTTAATTTGTGGTTCCTGTGCTTTTTAATGCAACTACTATAGTTAAACTATGCTTACTATAATAAAAATATTGTTAATTTTACTAAGGTCTTTTATTGAGATATCAGCAGATCACGCGACGCGTGTACTTTTCTGAAAATCTGCATGCGGGAATTGATAATAAGTCCATTTTTAATCTCAAGTTTCTGATTCCTATTCCTTTTGTTTCCGATCCAATTCCTAGCCTTTCGATTCCGATACCAAATTGGAATTGATTTTCGATTTCCAACCCTACAGAAGAGAAAAGGACAGAAAAGAAGGGGATCAGGTGAGAGGAGGAGAGATGAGTAGAGGACAAAAGAGCAGAGGAACAGACAGATGAGAAAAGGAGAGAACAAAAAGTGACCGAGAAGAAAAGTTACCCTGTCTTCTTCCCGATGGCGTGTCTCGGAGTGTCTGTCCTTTCCTGGCATTATCTGTAGGGATGAGGAACGAGGCTGCACACATACACAGTTTTGTTTCTTATCATTTTGGCTGGAAATTGAACAATGATTTCTATTTATTAAAATGCAACATTCAATTATTAAGTGATTCTTCTCATGATTATTTTATTTGGCAGCTAATGAATGCCCTAAAATTATTTATAAGGAGTCATTCACAACAAATGTCTCATTATGTAACACCTGAATTTACAAATGACTTAATTTGGAACTAAACCAACTGCTATTGTACCCGATTAAGTTCTATTTTGCCACTCACGTGCATAAGGCAAAGCAGTATCTATTGTTGTATGAACAACATTCTTAAATACATCCCATCACACAGTTGAGCCATACCTGTAAACATACAAACCATTTACCCAGCTCTATAAATTCTTCAGAAACTTGAATACTGTCAAGTCTGTAATAACCTATCATTGGCTAACTGACGTTGGCAAAGTTCTAATGCTTTAATGTATTGTAATTTGTTATATCCATTTATGTTTTGGTACTTGAACAGCTACAGAATTGCAGGATATGCCCATTGAGATTTGGCTCTTCTGGTAAATGGGTTACTGATGAAAGGACTTACGAAGTAGCAGCTGTTGACAAATCCGCAGGAAGGAACATTGCCGTCAGAGGACGAGTTTGAAGAGAGAATAGGGGTGGGGTCTAAACAGGAAGAGGAGGGGATGGGGGCAGGGTCAGAGGAGCTGTCGGAGGTGGTGCTGCCTGAACGACTCGACGCTCCGAAAAACACATCGGCGTGAGACATTGACTGAGAAAGAATAAAAGATACAGAGGATCAATCTGGTTGAATTCTGTTTGATTTCCTGAACAAAATGGCCAATAAAAGTAACTTAAGTGAAAGCTGTCCATGTCCATTCTCAACTACATGACTTCAAATCTCATGCATGGGTTTGTGCGTACCTCATGATCTGGGGTGGGCGAGGGGGACAGGGAGCCCAGCGAGTGTTTGCGGCTGGCATGGCTGGGGCCAGTTGGCACTGGATGGCATGGGGCGGGTCTCTCCCACTGTGTGGTACCCGTTGGAATGTGCCAGTAATAAATACCAGCCATGTCTGTCATCATCTTCCATCCTGGAGGCAAATCAGGGTCTGTCTGAAACGACTGCTCGCCCCAGATATCTGCAAACAAATGATTTTCAACATAAGGTCAGGCGTGGTCCACACCTGTCATTTAAGATATGCAAAGTAAGACTTTTGTAACCATGTGCAATGTGAAAATAACAGTAACTATAAAGATAAAAATAGCTTATTCAAGAGAACACACCACAACTATACCTATAGCGATGCAGTGGAACGATACTGTGTTGTGATCACTTTTAGAGCAATTTTTTCAGATGATGAACAATAAAACACTAACATCCAATCAAAATACATTCGAATTTAAAAGGTTCGTGTACTTCCAATGTGACACTGCAGCACGCAAGCTTAGAATAAACAACGATATTGTCTGTTAGTGTGGTCTCTAATATAGATACAAAATGATCGTTCTTGGTGTGAACAGGCCTCCAGGAACTCCAAACATGCGGACGACAGATTTGATCTGTTTACAGGGTCATTTCAAGTGGCAACACAATAATAAAACTATACGTGGAAATGAGGACGCTGTAATGTCTAATTTTCCTAACAGATGTTTAATCATTTTGAATGGGGTACACACATACCACAAGTTACTTATAGCAGTTAATGGCTGTTAAAGTTAAAATAGGACACACTGGAGCCAATAACTTTATAAAAAGTATAATAATTTTGTGTAACATTTTCTCGTTAGAAATCTTTGATAGACTATTATTATATTATTTTATACTATAATCAACATAAAAATCACTTCCTCTCATACACACAAACACGAACCCGCTACTGTCTGTTCTGTCTGTCATCGCACAGCAGCTGGGAATTTTTGTTTCGTGTTTCAGATGTTAGTAAGAGCCTTATTCACGCTATGAAATCTGGGCGAGGAAAACCACTGCAGTCTCTTACACAACACATATGCTGAACAGATTCATGACAGGAAACACATCCTCACAAAAGCTAAGAAGCCTTAACATTGATTGTGTGAGTTTAAAAGAACTCTCAGAGGAATTTGTGTCAATCTTCACATAACACCACCACAACCCTACGACCAGCATTGTTGTTTTTGATATCCGCTTGGCACAAGGGAAATTTATATAAAATTGGCACAAGAGTGGATGTTCAAACCTCTCCCGTCCCACTCCCACAAAAAAATAACGTTCCATCCAAATCCCACGAAAAAACTGGGGGGAAATCCCATCACGTCCAAATCTCGGAAGAATGACTTCCATTCCCGCCCACTCCCGTGTTGTGTTTATTTAACGTTATTTACCTGCTCTTGGTGTCTGCAGGTCTTTATGCGACGCGACTTTGGTGGGAGAAGCAGCGCTCATGGAGCGGAAAATGTTCAAGCGAAGCGCGTTTTGCGCTAAATAAAGATATTAGAGGATATGGTAGCAAGATCATCGACATAAATGTCCCTGAGTGCATGTGATGTGTACAGCTCAGCTATGTAGACGTGCTGCTCAATTGAAACAATATGAAATATTGTGATGTTTTGAATGGTTAATTATGGCTCGCTGTCCAGATAGAACGAAGCCGAGGTCCAGATCCGGATTTCTGCATTACCACCACCAACTGTTACGGGTGTGGAGCGCATCATTCACTTAACCAGCCACACCAAAGCAAACAGGAGAGCAGAGATAGCGCAACTAGAACTGAGTTCAAAATTAAAACATATAGTTTATTTCTATAAACGGTATATTTGTGTATAAAGCTGGGTATCATATTGTTGTTACGATTCCCGGTCCCGCCTACTCCCGCTGACATTTTAGGCTTGATGCGGCGCCGCAAGATCCAGGTGGATGACATCAAAGTACCGCGAGTATCTTCGCAGTATCTTAGTAAGTATCTTGCAGCACCGCATCAAGTCGAACAAGCCTATTTTGTTTCCCATCCCGCAGGATTCCCGAAAAAATGTTAGCCTCTATCAGGGATGCTGGTGTTCCTGTCGGGTTTTATATATGCAAATGAGCAAGACGCCCTTGGTAAAATAGTTTTCTGTTCACCTTTAAAAAAAGGAGCACTATACAAATACATTCAGTAAAGTAGCTCCCCCAGAAGGTTAATAAATCTTCCCTATATGTTATCTAAAAGAGGAAGGCCACCACTGTCAAAACATATTTGTGGCTTTGATATTAATATGAAGTATAGAGGGTATGCATTGACGTCACTTTCCCACATGAACACACCGGGCTCCCTTGTGTGGTAAAACTAAGGCAAAATGGCTGCATTCAATAGGAGGAATAATAATATAATAGGATAATATAACTATTTATATGTTATTTAGTGTATGTTCATATTAATTTGTATTATTATTTTACTTTATAATAATTGTATTAAATAAACGATTTGTTGAATTGGTCCTGTAGTTCGGTCGCATTTAAACAAACGTATGGTACATTGACATCCATTAGTTGAGCTTGGTATCAGAGTCTAAGAGAGACAAGTTTCTTTTGATTGTTATCAGAAAAAATCTACAGGCACTCTGTTGTTTGTGAATGTGTACCGGACGTTCAGTTGGGGTCACAAAAAAGCACATGCGCAGTAACATTTGTTTATGTTGTTAAGATGAAACCGCCTATACTGGGAACTGGTGTCAAATGAAACTATAATGGTCCCTACCTACTGGTAATGTGTTGGTGGGATAGGAACCAACAGAACACGTCAGCAACTTGCAGATGACTTTTTGAAACCATTAAATCTTGAAACAGGCCTAAAGCTACAAATAAATTTTGTAATTGATTTAACGGTAAACAGATGATTATTCATAATGGTATCTGTAATTAAAACCATTTGATTTTGTGTTGCTTTTTCAGCAGGGAAACAACTGTTGAAGTTTTGTAGTTGAAAACTTTGTGCCTGGTTAGGACACAGAGTGATAGTCTGTCAAATAAATTTGATTTAATAAATACATGCTGTTTATAAAGGTCATATAAAGTGAGTAATAATATAACAAGGCTGGGTGAGTTGAGCGGCGTCAGTGTTTCTTTAAAACATTTCTCACTTCAGTAAGAGTTATAGATTTGTCGACAGAACAGCTAGTGGCCAAAGCTAGCTTGTTCCCAGCATGCCAAGCAAACACAAGTGCCCATTAGAGATGAGATACAATGAGGCGCTGCGGTGTAGTAACAGTACTTCCTTTCATATTATTTCGTATAATATTCTTTGTTCTGATGAACCAAACAGTTCTTGACCACCATTGACTACCATAGCAGGAAAAATTTCAATGGTAGTCAAAAGTGCCCCAGAACTGTTTGCTTTGCAACATTCTTCAAAACATCTTCTTTTGTGTTCAACAGAACAAAGAAATGTATAAAGAATGTTTTCCTACTATGGTAGTCAATGGTGTCTGGTTACAAGCATTGTTCCAAATATCTTTCTCTGTATATATACATTTTATCTAAATTTGGAACAACTTGAGGGTGAGTAAATGAAGACAGTATTTTCATTTTTGAATGAACTGTTCCTTTAAGCAGAGGTGCACTATGGGAGTTGTAGTCCCTGATGCATAAGTGGGTCACTACAGCTACCTTAAAACATCACTGTGTCCGTGAAGATTGTGCCCTCGAGAACTGCAATCACAACAAAATGGAGAGGATGAGGATCGATGATTTTGTGGACGTTATAAAAAAACAGCCACAGTAAGGATGGAAGACACAGACACACACACAACAAGAAATAGTGCTAGTACACTAACTACGTTCAACCTAGTTTTCTATGCTAGATTTAACAATCGACCCACTTTGGTTTTATGTCTTTGCTTTCCCTCTCTCTGCAGTCTATAAAGCATGTCCAGGCAGAGGGGGAGGGGAGCACAGCTGTAAAATTCATGCACACGCACACACAAATGGAGCCATGAACATACTGTATGCACAAACTTTGGTATTCTGCACACTGCTCGTGACACCCCTCGCTGCATCCTCCCTGTCTTATCTGTGTTTTCTCCGCCTGCGTTTATGAGCATGCACTGCACACGCAAGCGAGATGCGTAGCTACATGCGCAGCACTGACTCACGACCACACGCACACACGCACGGTACCTACCCTCGTAATTCACTATAACAATGGCCAGCATGTAGTCATTACCCAGCATCATGACTGAGCAGTTGCAAGCCGAGAGGATAACATGAGAAGAGAGTGAGGAAAAGCGGAGGTACAGCCAGAGAAAGACCGAGAAAGAGGGGGCGAGCGACTGACGGAGAAAGAGAGGGAGTGAGTCGGGGTGGAAGAGACAACGAAAGCGGCAGAGTGTGTTTGTTTCTGTTTATTTTCCATCCAAATTGGACAGGAAGGAACATATCGGCATCCTGTCTTTTCGTGACAAGCCATTGGTTGTGCTGACATTCGGACCCACCTCCCTCTCCAAATTTTTCTGTCACCCCGGCATCATTTTTCCTGCAGAGTCACCCAACGAACTATCACGCGACCTAGGTATGGCAACACGCTCAAGGGATATTTGCGAGCATAAAAGTTAGGTTGTAGAAGTGCAAGCTAACATCTATGTGTAAAACCAGTTCACACCTGTCCAAAACCCAACTTGTGGGCCAAAAAGACTCGCCACGTACTTGTGAGGTTATCCTGTCCGTGGTGAGAGAGATATAGATTAATGCTGTGCCAGCCTGGTATGAGTGACAGTTGAGGGCAGAGATGACACTTGGTTGTTACCACAGAAACAGTATCACTAAAATCGTGTATCTTGTAAGAACCTCATATAACCCACTGTTTAAAAAAATCACAGTTGCCACCAAATAAACTAACCTGCAATATAAACATAAAATATGTCTACCTTTTCCTTTTTGGGCAAAGTATCCCTTTAAAAAGCACTTAAAGGAGTAGTTCACCATAAAATTTAAATTTCATGATAATTCACTCACCCACATGCAAGCCGTCTTTGTGTTTATTTCTTCTGTAGAAAACAAACTGACCTTTCCAACGTGATTATATCACTCAAAATTATGGACGCGCTACATGGAGTCACTCGAGGCAGTGCAAGCCGTGAATTTATGTTTAAAAAGGATATAATTTTTTTGTTTTCTTGGAAAATGACTATTCGTTTCGCTAGACAACATCCTTATTCATCGGCTGGTTTCGTTTAGAGTGTTTTAAAGCTGCCATGAAACTGAAATTTGGACCTCAACCAACAGCCCCCCTTTAAGTGCATTATATAGATAAGAAATCTGGAAACCTTTCCTCAAATACCTTAATTTGTTTTCGCCAGAACAAATAAACACACAGACGTTTTTTAATTTTATAGTGAACTACTCCTTTAAAGTGACAGTAAACTAATTAACTGCTGTCTGTCAAAGAGAAAATCACTTACTGATCTTGACTGAACGAGTGTTTTTCCTGAAGGCTATTATAGAGGGTGATGATCCTTACGACTTACAAAGAAACCAGGTGTCCTTGGACACTGATATGTTGCATGGAATTTTATTTCCTGAAATTGTAAGCAGCCATTTTGTGTTTTGCCACTCAAGGGAGCGTGTTTTGGCGTGTTCACGTGGAAAGTGACGTCACATGCATACCCTCTATTAATTTTTTTTTGTTCAAAATGTAATTGTTTATAACTGTGGGCTTGGGTCTGTTCCTTAAGCATTTAACAGTAATATAGTTTAAACTGAGAAAATGTGAGCAATACAGTGGTTGAATTCAAACCTTTTTTCTACTGGTCTACTGTATGTTTAAAGAAGGTTAGTAAAATTTCTCAATAAATATCTAAATTGAATGATATAACAACATCCCAGTAGGGATGCACCAATACCGATACTGACACCAGTATCGGTATTGGGCCCGATACTAAGCCCATGTACTCGTACTCATAAAAATGCACCGATACAGACTTTCTCTTTATTTTTCCTTGTGTGACTGTTAATCTTACAGTTATGGGCAGATCTTGGGCTTGTTGTAAACTGTTTTACATACAACATATAATATGTCTAATAAAAAATGAATGGCAAAAAAAATATGCACCGATACCAAAGACTGCTACCTCATGTGACATAACTGACAGAAATTTGTTTTGAAATTTGCATTGAAAGTTTGTGAAAAGCAAATAAAATTATTTATTTTTTCAAAATGTGTTAAAGGTGGAGTTGTTTGTAATTATGAAGCTATTCTATTTCTATTAGTCTCACCGTGTTGTGAAAAGGTACAGGCATCGGTATCGGCGAGTACCAGGAAAAAAATATCGGTACTCGTACTCAGCCTTTAAAAAATATTATCAGTGCTTCCCTACATCCCAGTAAAAATCCTGATATAACGTACATATCACTGAAAAAACACTTCTGGTGCAGACAAATTCTTAAGCGATTCACTTTAAGTAGTGATTAAGTTTAATGAAGCTTCAAATAAACACCATAATAATAAAATGAGAAAATGAATACAGTATATGAAGCATTTTGGATTTCCAGATAAATTTACAGTACAGTACCATATTTTGACTTTTTGACAACTTATTTAAAAATCAACTATTCTTCACACCTCTGCCATAGAGCCAAACAAGACACTTGCTAACAAACACTAGCCTTTGCTTACCTATAACACTCCAGTGAAGAGAACAGCCCAAATACACAAAAACCCCAGTTCCAAGCCACACATACCTCATGTGTCCGCCATATCCACTACACTAGGCCAAATCACACACACAAAACCGCAATGGACACCAGCACATACACATGGCAACACACGTGTACTTACCGCTCTCCTCTGGTGAGCCTAGCGATGCGCTGTCCTGTGACAGTGTGGTCCAGCTGGACTCCTCATCGCTGTGCGGAAGGTTCTGGATGCGGTTTAGTGCGCGGTCTGTCTTGGCTCCCGTCCGTGGTCTGTCTTTTTTCGTCTCAGGTGAAGAAGAGCAAGATGAAGACCCAACAGACAACAGGGGCGTGTCCTCGGGGCTTTGCTGTTTCCTTGGAGACGTGGGAACGGGATTCTTCTCCTTCTCCAGCAATGGTTTTGTGACATCATCCTGCACATCAGGCAGGTCATATGACAGGGCATTGAGGCACGACTCCAGGTAACTCTTGGTCTTAAGGTTGTCAGAGGACTTTCTGTCTGAGACAATTTCGGTTTTCTCAGACAGAATGAGCAGGTCGTCACAATTCTCCACAGGCTGAACTAGATCCTCTTCATTAGTGTCATCATTAATCAACTCATTTACATCCTCATTAAGCTCATTATTAGGGTCAAAGTCACTGTGATCGACATCGGTGTTGGACTCGCTGTCGAGGCTTAATTTCTCAATGCTCAAGTCATCATCAACATTCAGCTCCGATTCCTCTGCCGTGTTTCCTTCTTCATCTTCTCTGGTGGTATTTTTGTTGTGATCCTGCTGTTCCGCTGCTTTACGTAACTGATTTGCACCGTTTTTGGCCAGTTTCGGATTGGCAGAAGATGACGATGATGGCGTCCCTCCTTCACCGAGTCCCATCGCGCTCTGAATGCTCGTGAGGGCGTACTTCTTTCGACACTTGGGGGGCGTGGCCTGGCCCTGTTTTATGACATCGCCACTGAGCAGCTGATTGTGTGAGGAACGCAGGCTGAGGGAAGTGGGTGGAGTTGCAGAGGGCCCGTTGTGATTGGTTACGTCCACAGAGGAGGAGGAGTTACATGGTGGAGGTACGCAGACTGACATCATGGCTAAGAAAAAGCAGAAGATCGATTAAAAACACATGCAAAACAGTGCATGCAAAAACAAATAGTGTGAACTGCGAATTGAATTATACATAATTCTCTTCATTCACTAAACATAAATCGAAATTTTAGCTTATTTACTTATTTAGAACGCATTTTCCTAATCTTGTTTTTCTTTCTCTAAAATTACTGTCAATTACTTTTCAATGTCAGTTATGAGGGTTTTTTGGAAAATGCTTTCTCATTTAATATCCAGTTTCATTTATAAAATGGCACAATAACGGACTGAAATTAGTCATGAACATGGTTTCAAGATTGAATGAAATGAGCTGAAATCTACTAAAGATCAACATTAAAACCAATGTTCATGAAAAGTTTATTCCTCTCTGTTCACGCAGCTCTACAGACTGCGCTTCTGTGCTATCAAACTGAATTAGCACATTGAAAATCAAGTTAATCTGAAGTGAATCATTCATTGCTCACTTACAACCCAGTCTTTCCTGCTGTGATGTGATTGGGGACAAAATTAAATCAGGTCCACACCGAAACATGAGTTTACTGAACACTCACAAGGACGATTCATATGGACACTAGAGTCTTTGTGAGAGAAAAATGACATGCACTAATTCAACAAATTTCATAAAAACACAAATCAGATTCTGAGGGCTGTCTGACCTTGGACAGGTTTTCTCGATGAGCCTGGGACGCTGTCAATGTAAATCTGCAAGAAATATTACAATGATATTCTTTCATCATCTGCATAAACTTGACAGCTGCTTTGCTGCATGAACAGACAGCTGCATTCTATAACAGCATCCTAATCGATTTGGAAAACTTCACATTTAATATAATGGTCCAATAGACTTAAAATCAGAATACACACAAATTTGTTTAATAAAAACCTATTTTACGCTTTGGAACAGATAAATAGTATCACTCCACTGCATACTACAACTTTAAATTCAGTTTATGGATTTTTTAAATATCACTTTTAATTTATTAAAGCACAACCAATTATCTTTATATAACATCATATTGTAACACACACACACACAAATGCACACAACCAATTAAAATGCACACTAGACACATATAATAAGATGAACAGACAAGCACACTCACCAGGGAGCTGAGGATTGTGGGTATTTCCACAGAGCCTCCTGTTCCATGGTGTAGAATCAGTGCATCATCAAGGTTTCGGCCAATCAGCACCAGCCGAGTATATTACCATGGAAGTACTTGAAAAATGTATTCTGAACAAAATAAAACAATGACAAAAAGCATTTAGAATTTTTTAATAAATGTATTTTTACTCCGGCCATGTCTGAGCTAAGGTTATTATGCATGTGTGTTGGGTCTGTTGGGACATCTCCTGATGTGTGCGTGCGTTAACAGCATGGGGTGAAAATGTGCTACTGGAGTGCAAAGACAAAAATAACTGTCAGGGTGGAGCCACAAACAAACACACACACGCACGCACGCACGCACGCACGCACGCACACACACACACACACACACACACAGTCTCAAAGGGAAACACCTTTGCAGGTAGAAAATATGAATTCAATTATTATCTAAAAGGGAATAGAAATCTAAAACTTCCCCCAAAATAACTAGGCTGATGTATAAAATATTCAAGATGATTTTGTTGACATAAAAAAGAAATCAAGCGTATTTGTAAATATTGTAGTGATTTCAATGATGATTTTAGCTTATACCTCCTTTTTGCAACTTGCTAAACCTCAAGCGCTATAAATTGAACGCATCTATTCCTAAAGACGCTGATTAACTTGTTCAGGTGTTTTATATCAGAGTTGGGGCTCCACTCGACAGGAAAATGGATCTCGCGGGCCAGAGTTGAGAACCACTGCTCTAGACCCTAGTCCTATAGAACATCTGTGAAGGAGGCTAATACTCCAATTTGCTGAGCGACAGCTAAGAAACCTTAAAGATTGACAGAGGAGTGGACTAAAATGTATCCTGACACATGTGCAAACCTGGTGACCAACTATCAGAAATGTTTTGCCAACAAGGGTTTCTCCACCAAGTACAAAGTTATTTTTTCTCGGGGATCAAATACTTATTTCACTGACTGAAATGCAAATCAATTTATAACCTTTATATAACATTTTTCCCCCGATTTTTTTCAGTTAAAATAAGCCCACCATAAAAATGATAGACCCTTCATTTCTTTGTAAGCAGGCAAACTTACAAAATCAGCGAGGGATCAAATAATTATTTCCCTCACTGTATATGGAAAAAATTACATATAAATATACTGTACTTCTGCTAAATTGTCACGCCCTAAAAATGATAAGAGTGCTGTTATTTAGCATGAGGACAGGAAACAAAACAGATACAGAAGGAAATACATTATCTTAGAAATACATTCTAAGATAATAACTACGATTTTGGTTCAGTTTGCCATTTTGTATTCATGTATTTCATATTTTATGAAAAACAAACATACAGAAGCAGTATAGTTAAGTAAGTATGCGCCTGTGTGTGTGTGTGTGTGTGTGTGTGTGTGTGTGTGTGTGTGTGTGTGTGTGTGTGTGTGTGTGTGTGTGTGCGTGTGTGTGTGGTGAATCGTAATTACAGATGTCCGACTGGTGGCTCTTTTATAATCTCTCTCTCTCTAAGTCAAGAGGTTGCTAGATTCATGACCTTTATAGATGATCTGTGTGTGTCTTTTTCAGAACATGAATTAAACCTCACTACAGTAATTCATTCATGTCTGCTCATAAATTCAACATAAATTGCTAAGAATTTTCTCTGTATAGTAAGTTTTTCATGTTATGTGTTACACACATGAAAGAAAATACTGAGGTCAACGTAAGGTTGAGGTAATAAAGAGAACATGTCTGAGATGAAATTGATCTCAACACCAAAAATGTAAAACATTTTTGTGAAACCTTCTAAAGCTCTACTGCTACAGAAATGCACCCAGATCTCACAAACACCAATGTTGGGTTTTCAAGTTTTATGGGGACTTTCCATAGACAAAATGATTTTTATACTGTACAAACTGTTTATTATATCCCCTAACCCTTAGTCAAACCTTCAAAAATTACTCAAAAATTACTGTTATTTCTATCTTTGTAGGTTCATTTGTTCCACACACTGTGTACGCACACACACAACCAAACAAGAGAATGAATTATGTGTTCTGTTCTTTTCCACTCCTTACTTTTTTTAAAGAAATGGATTTTGCAGCATTTTGAAGAGACAGAGTTTGGCATCTGGATGCTACGGCTATAATCATAACACACACACACACACCCTCAAATACAGGGTCTTTACAAGGAGCATAAACAACAGGAATGTAAGGGAAAGCCGAAGAATTTCTGGCATGTCATTTTCTGAAGGCTTTAATTACCCATCTCAAAAAGCACATCTCACACTCTCTCTTACACACACACACACAAACACACCTGTATCTCTGCAGGAAGGGAGGTGCTTCTGTCACATTCAAATGATACACCACCTATGCAACAAAAAGAAAAACACTATTAAGTTAATGTGTCTCATTGGAATTTCCAGTGTATATGTGTGTTACAATATCAATATTAACCTACATACATAAACATCAATGAAAACATCAAGATTCATTTAGACTTTCTAAATATGCAAAGACTCTAACTGACAGTTTTAGCAGCTGGAAATGTTAAACAAACTGCAGTAAATACAGAAAAACAGAAGTAAATGTGACCTGTCGCATAATCCCACTGTGCAAATCAAAAACAGAGCGGGGTTCTGTGAAGCACACCCCACTGAGGGTGAGAGAAAGAAAGAGCCAGACTGGTGAGATTAAAGCGAGTTTATTTAGCGGCAGAAACAGGGCGGAACGTCAGTTAACTGCTTCTCATAACTGTGCATCTCTCTGCCCGGCCATAAAAGAGCTGAACTGTGGAAGAAAACCTCATTTAAACTCCATTCAAAACATTTCATGAACTCTTATACTCTCAAACGCACAGATGTATGCTGGGAAAAGATGCAAAAGAGATCACGTCGAGATCACATTTCAGAGAGAAATCTCGCACACACATACGCAGGGCTTCATATCAAAGATGTGGTTTCTGTGCTCGCAGTAAAAATGGCAGCCAAATTACAGAGAAAAAAGGAGAAAAGAAAGAGACAGCGAGAAAGAGGGAACTGGAGTGCTAATGGCGACGGAAAGAAAAGAAGGAAAAAAATCCCACAACACTTTGGGTTTCCAACAACATCTGTATAAACAGTCATTTTTGCACACAAGAAGCTTTGAGATGCACATATTAGTTGAGTCCCGTTTGCATTTTCCTCAACATACGTTTGCTCGCTCCGATTTACCTGCTTTTATCCCATGCACTCTTGCAAAAAGATGTTAAAGCCATAGTACAACCACAAAATCTGTGATTCTTTCAAAAAATCTTTTTGTAATCTTAAACGAACCATGAAGCCAATTTATGCACCCTACTGCGTGAATACTTCTCAATAAGTAGGAAAACTTCACCGGGCCAAAGAACTTTGAATGTAAGTAGCTCCAATTTTGTTTTTTTGGCAAATTTTCCAATTTTTGGCAAACACAGCAGGCGAGGAGGCTGTTTCTTTGATTCAATATGCTCTGATAATGCTCCTTTGAAGAGTGACAAGCGTGTATTGCTATATCAACACCTAATAACCACTATAAGATCAAACGAGATGAAACATCATAAATCACAGCTGTCATGCCAGAGATACACAGAGCTATACGTTACACAAGAATCAGACAATTGCTTTGTATCAAAACCTAGCAAGCTCCGTAAGGAGACAGCATTTTAAGAACACTGCAGATGCAAAGGCCGTTTCAAAGGCAGTACTACAAAGCAGATTTGTAAGATACCATTTTTTAGCAAAATTCTAAGGGAGCATCATGTGTATCCTTTACGGATAAGGAAATCCCACGATGCATTGCAACAAGATCACTGGAAAAAATAGCTAAAGAGCTCTTTTGTAGCTCAAGGTTATTAATGCATTATTCCCATTACACTGTGGCACTTTCCATAGTTTTTTTTTATGTAAACATGCGCTTGTTTACAGTAGCAAGTTGACACGGAAACATCTGTTACGTAAAGCGCGTCTCGAAATCCTCGTATCCCACGCTGTAATTTTTAAACCATTCCTGAGCACATGTCTTTCACTTTCAAGTCCGACTATTTTAGTGACGGAGTGATACAAACGGTGAAGCGGTTCCCGTGGTGATACTGGTGGAATATTGCATGTCTCTCAGCCAATCAGATTCCAGAACCAGAAAGAACTATTGTATATGTAATACATTCCAAGAATAGGAAGGAAGGAGGCAGGAACCGGCGAACGTTAAACAAACTTTTAATAAAATAAGCCAACAACAAAACGAAAGTAAAGGGCTGACAGCTACCTCACGGTCAACTGCCGGCCACACAAACATAAATAAAACTTAACACAATGTCCAGGCCTGGTCCTCTCTCGTCGCACACTCCTGTCGCTCGTCCTTTTATGCTTCCGATCTCCTCCGTGAGAGATGCGAGACCGGTGCAACGCGCAGTTGACACTCACGTCACCGGCCTCACATTGTTCCCTCACGGCTCTCGTCCCGCCTTCCTCGTTACAGTATAATTATATATAAATATGTGTGTATCCTGTTGTGCTTATGCTGTATTGTGTCGACTCGTTAGCTTAGCAACATGCTAATAGCCAACTGTCCTGAAACAATTGTAAGTCATGTCTTATCCACTTGTTGAACCTGATGTCACGCACCACCATATATAGAAGGTCATATATCATTTCCAGGTCCAAAGGCTCTATCAGATGCCATTGGCAAATGATATATGCCGATATACACTGATGGTTTATTTCCATAACAAAATCCCAGATGTCCTGCGGTTAATTCTCACAATTTAGTAAAATGTTGATGTCTGAGCTTTAAAAAAATTGCATGGATGTGTGATATAAACAGCGGCTTAAATAGTCGCTTTACTTGAAACGAGTGGAGGCTTGGACCCGAAAATAGTTTTCCTTACATCACGACTTAACAAGCGGTGCCATTTGTATAATGCAGTTGTTGTCTATGTAACCATATGTCATCCACACCAGCCACTAAAATGGGTCCATTCTAGTTAGGATGCCTATGGAGGCAACAGAAAGGAAGACAGATCACTAGATTTTGGACCAGAGCTAATGAGGAGTATTCTTGACTTTATTTACTTTCTTTGTTTATAAGACACAAACCAGCAAATTTGTTTGAACCCAAAAGAACCCATCGAAGTAGTAAGGACAGAAAACAATACGTAGCCTGGCTCTGAAACAATCACGAAGAAGCATTCTCATACACAAACACACACACACGCACGCACACACACACACACACACACACACACACACACACACACACACAGGGTGTTGTGTGAGTGCCAGAGGCTAGCACAGCACAGGAGCTGAAATGCGCCAAAAAGCCATTTCCTGTTCCAACAGCAGACAGGAATTGGGGGAGGGGGGTTGAGGGCGTCACTAAAAAGTCCATCATCCTTAAACATGCGCTAATGCTGAACATCTGGAGTGGGCGCCATTCCCATACACAAACACACACACACAGATATGCAACCAGTACGATCCTGCACCATCCCTGGTAATGTTTCAGTGATGTCATCCTGATGGTGACATTCCGCGGCTCTGGTCCTGTGACACTGCATGTCATATTCAAAGACACTTCACATTCAACAGTCAACACCCCAGAGCAGGGCTCTAGACTAACTTTTTGCACTGGTGCGCCTAACTTTTTTCTTAGGTGCACCAGCACAAAAGTTAGGTGCACCCAAATTTTCGACCGCATCGCATTTAACACCGCAGTTTTACAAGTTCACTTTTTTTTTAATCGTTGTCCATATAGGCAATATTGACTTGTAAATGATTAACTAACAATCTGGTCAACATAAAGTTCTTTATTTGAAGCACAATTCTACAAGAAAGCAGGGCTCTAGACTAACACTTGAGAGAGGTGGCACTGGTGCTACCAAGTTATTCAGTTGGTGGCACCAGCCCTTAATTTGATAGCACCAGAGTCGTGGGGTGAGGTAAGAAAAAAGAATCACTAAAACTTCATTAAAATGTGTTTAATACATTAATAAATCAATTAGAAATTAATACAAATCATTGTTTATGATTGAATTATTTTTATTGTATATGTAAACTCTCTTTCAACACTTTACCATATTTAAAGCACATCTTTCTTAAAGCTACTTTCTTCCTTTATTTGTTGTGAACGACTCCTATAAGAGAACACAATTCCTTTAATATCAGTGGGTGTTTTTGGGCCCTTCCGTTGTTGTTTGATGAACATTATAAACATTGATCTTTATTATGCTGCAGCCCCTTTAAGAGCTCGCGCAATATACTGGAACACGTGTTTTGTTTCCCAACTGTTTGTTCACGAAACAAACTGAATACCTTTACAAGGCTTCTTGTTAATACGGGAATTTTTGTCCGTTTCAGAGTAAGAATGTGTGAAAGAGAACCCCGTTTAGTATTTTGTGCTCTGACTCTCTGGGCGCGCGCATATCTCAAACAACCCGCGAGACCGGAAGGCTTTTAGTGATTATTCTTCATGACAGCTGCATTGATACACGTTTGGCTTCTATCAATAGTGACTCACAAATAAATAGTATTTAGCGTGATGTATATCGTTTTGTATGCTTTGCAGTATTGTTAGAGATCTTTATACAATAGTTCAGTGCTTAAAGTTTAAACACGTGTTTCCTGCATTAGCTTCACATGCATACAATACTAGCAACACATTTCGTTATCTTTGCTGTTTTGTACCTTAGCAGGGGAAATTCTTGTATTCTGCATATTTATTTAAATTGCAAGATTGAGCGCTTCACTCGTCTGCTCTTTCGGTCCTTCGCCTCTTAAGGGCGATTTTTACTTCTGCGTAGGACCTACGCAGAGCCGCGTGCCCTGTGCGTACCCTACGCCGTAGCCTGACGCGCACCTCTCCAAAAATGTAACAACGCGTCAACTCAACGCGGACCGCAAGCGCTGTGATTGGTCGGTTTGGCAGCATCGTACTTCCTTCTATGCATTTCCGGCATCTTCTTCTCTGGTGTCTTCTTCTGGCAAGTTCAGAGTCCACAAAAGAACAACATGGTGAGCATCGACATCGACCAAGTTACTGAGCGTCTGATTGAAGAGGTTCGGAAATACACGCATCTGTATGACTCCTCTTCGGCGGACTATAAAGACTGTCAGATGGCGGCGAATTCTTGGAGAGAGATTTCCTCTAACGTTGGTTTGGCTTCCATTGTCGGTTGCAAACACTAGCATACACACACACAAAACATCGGCGAAGAAGAGCAAACCCATGAAAACACAAAGAGCCAACTAGCGTTTCGGCGGTGTAATTGCAGTATGACGCATACTCTCAACGCAGAACCATAAATGTTCACGACGGCGTCGTCTACGTACGTAGCCTACGCCGTAACGCAGAACCATAAACTGACCTTTACCCGTAACCCGCGAATTACGTCTTTGGGGGCGGGGCACTGATAGATAAGCGAATGGTTGAAGGAGGGGAGACGAAAATGAGTGACTGAATGCGCAGCTTGCGCAATATAACGTTTCTGCGCATTAAATTTATAATACGCAAAAATTATATATTGATCAGTTTGACAGTCGCACCGGTGCGACCATTAAGAAAAACTTTTCACACTGGCAGGAAAATTTGTAGCAAAATGAGACCATTTAGTCGCAGTCTAGCGTGTCAGAGAATTGGTTATGATTTTCGGACGGATCAGGCCTTAACTTAACATTCTAAATGAAAAAGTTGTCAATCGTTATTTTCATCTTCTCTCATCATCCGCGGCTACATCCACTCTGTTTATATGACGGGTCTATAGGCTACTCACCTCTCTGTCCGACTGCAGCACAGCATTTTCAAACGTACACACACGTACAGGAATATCTGGACCACGGCCAATCAGAGGGGGGTCCGCCCTTCACTATCTCTGATTGGTTTAGACCACGATATGGGCCTAATGTGTCTGTTGTTGAACCACAGGGAGACTTTCGCAGAGACTTTTTTTCCCTCGAACGGCTGGTCGCACCGGTGCGACCTCAGATTTTTTTTAGTCGCACCATTGAGAAATTAGGTCGCATGTGCGACCAAATTGGTCGCACTCTAGAGCCCTGCAGAGGGACTCTCATACCACTGCACTGTCACCAATAAATGGAAACAGTAAGACTGGCACTAGCTAAAGGGGAAAAACAGCGTACCAAAAGGGAAGGGGATCAAAGTCTCTGAAAGCAGAAGTGTACTGGGCTGGGTCTAAGACTTGGCTTGTGTTCTCTCCTTATGTAAATACATTCAAACTCAGATTCTGAAGTGTCCCAACTTACTGCACTCATGAAAATGGAGAGAGGCTTTGAAAAATGTTGTTCCCCTGTAAAAGAATTTTATCCAGGGGTGGGTGATATAGCTAAAACATATATCTGATTTTTGTTTGAATGTTTAGTTGATATACATTTCCTTAAGGCAGCAAAAGATACATCTACTGTGCCTTAAAAATCAGGCAAACTTAAGGAATCTCAATAGACGGGATGTGATGCAAACACATGACACGGACGTGGCTCATCCTGCCTGTGGAGGCAGTATTTGTCATCTTTCTCCGATTTTATGATAAAAACGGCACAGATTTAATTTCACCCGGTTTTATATTTGATATGAGCTCTTAATCTTGTAGTAGAAACCTTTAGAGGACACCAGGCCACAAAGAGCACAACTGATGTGGTAAGGAACACAGATCCCAGAACAATGAACAGAGCGGATGGGCTACAATAAACATGCCCTACAAGCCATTAGATCAACACACACATACACAACCTCATAATCACACACACACACACACACACACACACAGCCAGGAAGCTTAAACTTCAACTAGACACAACACACAGAGTGTAAGAAAAAGAAAGAAATTGAAGGATGCACTGTGTGTTTATGTGCGTGTGTAAAAAAAGTCTGTTCTATAATAACTAGCGGGATGTGTCCATTGTTCCCAGTGCTTCCTCTAAAAACACAGTTAAACTGAGACTGTCGGATGCAGAAACTGGTGTGCGGAGAACTGTTTCAGCTTTAATACCAGTTTATGCAAAGCCAAAACGAAACAAACATTGCCAAATCAATGTTACATAAAACGGCTTATCGCTCTCTCTCTCTGTCTTTCTCCTTATTATTTCATTTATGTGAAACTCTGTAACTCCTTATCAGATTTTGCAGCAATATATTCATGCTAATGCCCATTAGAACCACAATCTATTGTGGCTATTAGATTTTTAGATCGCTCTGCAGGTTATTCAGAGGAGTCTCAGTATACTTAGTCATAGGTTCAATGTTCAAATCTGACACTGAAAAAACTTGCTTTGGCTTGCTAATCAGTTTGCTAAGACACTACTTAACCAGATGTTGTGATTAAAATACCAGCAAGAAAGATCTCTTCAATATCAATCTGATAAATTCCCTAATGCTGGAAACTTGTCATATCGTGTCTGGTAAGAACTTGTTACTGGGGTGAGGAATTTCAACAAGCTCTTAACATTTGGTATTTAGTTTTGTACATAATTTAAAAAAACTCCAAAATAATTAGCAAAAAAGTACTAGATATGACATTAACTCTTGCAATTAATTTTTTTTGTATTTCATGGAAAATGTCGGTTTGACATCATTTAACATAGAGATGCATCGGTCGACATAAGCAAATTTTCACACTAACGGACAATATTTTTATTTTTATATATCCTGTCAATCAAAAGAGGACAGGATATTGCAATGAATTTGTGCATTGTATATAAAAATGTTAAGAAACATCACCAGTTTGATATTAAATAATAATAGTAATTACATGAATTAATAACATTCAGAAAGTTAAGAAATACTCATTTCATCTTTAGAATTGGCATCAATATCGGTATTGGCAAATATCACACTGAATAATCGGCTAAAGGTATATCAGTGACGAAATGTAGTATCGGTGCAAAAGTTAAGTATCGCAGCTTTTACAAGTTAAAGAGAAGTTGAAAAAAAGGTGAAACTATTGCAAAACTATTGAAAATTCAGGAACATACACTCAAATACTCATGCTTTGAACCTGCCGGGGTAAAAAGTGCACTGCTTTGAGGCATGTAAATTACCATAAAAATTACCATCTACACCTGACAGCCTTGACAAAACATCTACGTACGCACTCACAAGCTACGAAATATTGAAAATGCAGATTTACTTTCATGCGCGCACGTAACCTGCGTCTCACCTCATCATTCTGTCAAAAACTCCACCGCAAAAGTACCGAGACTGATGTCGACAAGGTTTGCCGAGGGGAGAAGATTCAATCGGAGGAAGTTTCTAGAAGGTTAATGTGCAGCACCTGCATTTGAGTGTTTCAAATCTTCACCTCAGATACGCCTGACACTTTTTCTTTTTTTAATCACAGACTGAAAGTCGACAAAGAAGAGGCAAACAGAATAATAAACAAATTCATCCAGAAAAAACAGAATGACATCAGAATGTTTTCATTGCTCAGAAATGCATGAAGAAACAATAAGTATGGCGAACTTTCGGCTCACATGCCAATGCACAATCACTCTGAACAAACACACAGGAATGTGTGTGTGTGTGTGTGTGTTCATGTTTTTATATCCCGTGGGGACCTAAACCTGAATGCACACCAACTCATGGGGACTCGTGTCACCGTGGGGACCAAAATTGAGGTCCCCATGGGCAAAAAAGCTTATAAATTGTACAGAACAATATTTAAAAAAAAAAAAGTGTTCTATGATCTTTAGGTTTAGGGGTTGGGTTAGGGATAGGGGATAGAATATACAGTTTGTACAGTATAAAAAACATTACGCCTATGGACTGTCCCCACGGAGATAATAAACCAGACATGTGTGTGTGTGTACTCTGTGAAAACATCACAGGGAAATAGGAAGTGATGCCATGATTGTCAATAATTGCGACATTTTATTAGAAGGAGCTCTAGAAATTCATCATTAGGCAATGTTAATGAATAAATTATTAACACAATAATCAACTCTGCTATTACCTGCTGAATATTCTGTATTATGTGGATAATCTGAACCTTTTTAACATTTGTGACCCTGGATCACAAAACCAGTCTTAAGTAGCACAGGAACATTTTTAGTAAAAGCCTAAAATACATTGTTTGGGTCAAAATGATCGATTTTTCTTTTATGCCAAAAATCATTAGAATATTATGTAAAGATCATGTTCCATTTAGATATTTTGTAAATTTCCTACCCTAAATATATAACAAATTTATTTTTGTGAGTGGATGTCCTGCTATAGTGCAACTTCAGAGAAGATATTATCCTATCCTAACAAACAAACATCAATAGAAAGCTTGTTTATTCAGCTTTCAGGTTATGTAAAAATCTCAATTTCTAAAAATTTACCCATAAGACTGGTTTTGTCGTCCAGGGCCACATTTATTGTGTATATTATTTTGTGTATACTTATATTTTTATTATACAGTATTTGGTGAACTTAAGATTTACTTCTGCACATGTGCTGTTGGTGACAGTAAAAGTGATTTGTTTTTCTGCCAGACAAATAATGCTTCTAACACAAACACAGTGGGTTAGCAAAAGAGCCAAACATTTTCACACAATGGCCTGTAAATGACAGAGCCATCGGCCCTTCATTCTTTATAAAAACAGCCCACACTGCTTGTCTGCTTCCAAAAGCAACAGAGAAAACGAGAGAGAAGTAAGTGAGAAATAACAATACAACTGTCCTATTGTCAAACCAGAAAAGAAAACAGAGGTCAACACATATAGAGAGGGAATGAAACAGCACTTTCACAATCCTAAATCAAGCTGAAGGCAAGTGTTGGTCAGATGAGAGGAGTGTGATAACACACAAAAGATCACAGTGGGATTGTGGCGTTATCCCGTGTCCCGTTCCAAGGACAGCAGAACTGATCAAGGCTGAATGATGAAGGCTGGCATCCTACTCGCTGATCTGTCAAACCATTTTTAGTCGTAAGTCGTGGAGTTGGTGGCACAGCCGTGTGTCTCGGCGGGTGGCCGTAAACAGCCCAAATGACTCAATTACCTTCTGGATCCTGCCGACAACATCCGATTGTTTGCAATTACTCCTGACAGACGGCGAAGATCTGACAACCTTTTATAGTGAAGCTTTGACAAGCCATTTGTTGATTTAATTGGTCAGAAAATGCAAAGCAATGCATCATATGTGTCTGTTATCCATAACTGTGTGCACCAAGCAACTAGTCAATTAGTTTGTTTATGAGTTTTATCCATATATTTTTAAGCAGCTGCATCCAAACTTGTTGTGAAGTGAATCCCAATAATGATTTAACAATGACTGAATACTTTAGCAGGCTAAAGCTCACCGTCTGCTGTAACCAAACCTTTATGTGAATCAGAGAAGAATAACCCAACAGTGCAGAGGCCCCTATGTTAACTACCCCTCTCTCAACCATCAGCTGCAGTCTCTCCATGACACCTCCTTCTGTCTTTCTCTCTTTTTATCCCACTCTGACTCACTTTTTCCTCAGTCAGCAAGTCCAGACCCTTAAAGAGGGAGACAGAGACAGAGTGCAGCAGCCTGCTGGAATACAAACCACCACACACACTGTGTGCCCAGAGGATGCTGGTATTAGAAGTGAGCGTGACATCACATCGCTTACCTAAAAAACACACAGGCTGCACCTGCAATAGCATATTCTATATGAAGACCGTACCACTCCAATCTGATGTTTAAATAGAGGTGCATGTGTCTGAAGTAGTTATGATAAGGTTTGACTATGCTTGTGAGAGCCCAATTTTTTTAAATGTTCTCACAAATACAATGTCTGTGAGTCATATATGTGAGGTATATTGAGAAAAACCTACATGTGTGTGTGGGAGCCCGCCCGAGCGAGTGAACGAACGTGAGCAATGGAAGATGACTGTGTAGAATAAATCGATACGCAGACACATAAGGGTGGAAAGTAGAATGGATAAAGTATCAACATGGCAAGAGTATGGAGACTAATGTTTGTTTGTTAGAGTTTAGCATGCAAAAATGTGAATTCAATGGAAATGTTTTATTAAAATAGCAGTCACGCTCTAAATGGGAAAATAGACACACAAAAAACACTAAAAAAGTTAAAAGGCATAATAGCATAGATCTAATCCTTTAAAGAATATTCCAGGTTAAACACAAATCAGGCTATATTACAGCATTCAAATAATAAATCAATTTCAAATCATTCCTCATTTTCTTAAAAATAATATAAAAATGTGATGCACTAACAATGGAAGCTCACTTAATCAGATGGTTACAAACCAAAAAATGTCCAATTAAAGTAGAATTAATATCTTAAACATAAAAATACACAGACAAAAATCTGTTGGGTTAAGGTTAACATAAAAATTATTTACATTGGGTACACACATTAAAGTTTCATGTGTTACATGAACATGATTTTTATGTTCTCAACTCAATTTTAGTTCATTTGACGTTAAATTTTCCTTGATCTTTTTCAAAACATTATTAATCTCGCAGAATTTAGAAAATAGAAATGTGTTATAAATGTGAGCACAAGCAGAACTCTTCTGAACAATGGTAGTCACAAAGCTAAACAACTCTTAAAAATCTCCAAGATAAATAAACATTTAACAAGTCTTTCTTGTCACCGAAAAACACATAAAATAACACTTAATTAAAAACGTGGGGTAAAATGACAAAATGTGTTGAACTACATAAACTGGACAAGAAGAAATGTTCTTTTTTTTTCAGTGCAGTCAAACAAAATTCTGATTTATAAACAACTGAATACCACTGGTAAGAGCTGCTTTGGTCTAGTCAATTTCATTTTAAAATATGCTGTGAGTCTCCTGCCTGAATATTAATGGCCACATGAGAAATGCAATGTGAAATGTAATGAAGGAAACTCTGGAAAGCAAGAGATGAACGGAATGTTGAATAGCCCACAGCCACATTTAAAAACGGGTCACATTACCCTTCCTAACCTAGTTATATTTTAAACGATTTAATCCACGGACAAATTAAGCTTGAACAATATCAAACGTTTTATGATTATTAGAGGGTTCTACCATCTGTATGACATCATTTTAGGTTACATTAAAAATCAAGACTGACAGAGCAGGTCAGCGTATAAAATATAAAATAATGTCTTACTGCCACTAGTCTAAATATCCTGTAATAACAAACACATTTACTCCCAAACACAGCCTTGGTTTTGCACAGTCTGCAGGTCTGTGCGCTGAAAAACTAGGTAGGTATTGACAGTGCCTGTCAACGCTTACAAGCTTTTGATGTTAATTTCCTTAGCTCTCATTAAACACAATAACCAAAACTATCAATGTGGATCTTTTCACTAACAACTCAACAAAACCCAAAAGAAGAATATATTATTCAAACCATGCTAAATCTAATAACAAAATGACATAACACAACAAATCCTGATGACCTCAGACAAAATGTGTATTTATTACCGCAACAGCCTTTGGCAAAACATTCCAATGGGTTTTAAATCCCATAGCAGCGACCTTGTCCCAGCCAAAGCTTAAAGAAATCTGAAACCTGAGCTATTTTCTCCACACTAGACTAAAAAAACTTGTGCAGTTGCACAACAAACAGGCAAGAAGTCAAGTTTACACCAGAATGCCACTATACGTTTTAATTGAGATTTCCACCATTATCTACATATATACAAATGGTTCTTCACCATTTGATTCTTTGTTGAACGGATCTAAAAGACTCTTGATATTAAGATATCTGTTTGGGAGTACAAAGTGCTAAACGTAGGTGCTAAAGGGTCCAAAATGTTTTGCAATCTGATTACTAAAAACCACATTCCGGAAAGCAATGTGGAAACAACATACAGTTTACAGCCACATTGGGTTTGTTGTGTACAAATCGGACAACAGAGAAGGACCACCTACTATGCAAAAACAACTGTTTAAACTTTGTCAGTTCCAGGAATCTTTAAACAAAAATAACAGTTCACTGTGAATATTTGGAAAACCAAACACATTTACATACAAAAGAACACAAGTTGCTTTAGAAATACATGAAGCATCAGGGTTTATGCCAATTGCATGCTGTCGTTACAGCAAAAAGGAAACGTTTCTGACATTTGTTTTTAACTTTTTACTCAAATTGTAAGGCTGAAAATGATAATAGTCATGAAGGATTTTCTGTCAAATAAGAAAAAATGCAAGCCGTTTTAAAAGCGTTCTCACACTTCAGGACCCTATAAATATCCATCCATTAGATTGGGAAATTATCCTATTATTTCTATATTGAATAGTTGCTTATAGTTGTTCATCTGTGTGCCATGAAGCAATCACACCCCACATCACTTGTTGATATACAAGTCAAATTTACAAATGAAATATACAAAGGAAATTTCCTTGGGAATGATCCCTTGTAATTTACAAACACATTAAAATGCTAACAAACAAACAAGAGTATTATTGACTTAAATATGGCTTTAAAAAAGGCAGCAACAGTTTCCAGAGCAGCTGTCAATATTACATACACTTTTAACCCATAAACTCCAGCGAAAATGGCAGTCACAGCTAGTAAACGCATTAACGTGGATGACTTTATGGTGGCATACGGAATTACTGGCTATTGTATTTCTGCATACGGTTGAATGGGCAGAAGAATAAGCAGTGGTATTCAGAAAACACGTCTGCGTTGGGTGCCGTCTGTGCCTGCCGCAGAAACGTGACTAGACTCTCGCTACTGCGACGCGCACCTACAGCACAGCAACGCGCCCGAAGGCCTGTGTGCGCGTACCCGCTTCTGTAGGTGCGCGTCGCTACTCAAGACAGTCAAACGATACCTTTGAACACGACTCCTTTAAATTAAACAAACGTGGGCGTTTGCATCAGGATTCAATCGACCCCCGCTGCTTTGACTTTCCATCTGCCTGGCCTTGAACGGGGGCCGTAGCCATAGACATGGGAGGGGACTCGCGTAAACTAAATAACCATTGAGAACTAAACGTAATTCTCCACCCAAATTGTCTTATATATATCTAAATATATCCGAAAGTAGAAATGCCATTCCTCGCATAAGCATTAACATCAAAGCACTAAAAGTGACCCGTTAAGTCAAGCTAATTTCCGAAGAAGGGCAGCGACCACACGCACAACCCCAGATCACCATTCCGTCACAACAACGAAACCGAAAAGAATATAACTGTATCAAAAACGCGGTAAAATCGTTACAATGTAACAACCGATATCGTATTTATGTAACTGTAGCAGCGTTCGAACCTGACTAAAGAATGAAACAGTATACATGCGATACAGAAGCCCTTCTGCTATCGCGACGAAGGGCGAATCATACCCACAACTTTATATTTCCCATTTTTATAAGGTATTCACCAGCAGGTGTGACAAACGGCAATTATTTAACATTCTCCAGTTGTTCTAATATACTCTTTACATTTTTGGAATAGCACATCACTCACCTCAAATGTCAGCACCCTCTAACGATCTCTTCCTTCTTTTCTGTTATACCTCTCCTTTGCTCCCCTATTCTCCTCTTCTCCTCCCTTCCAGATGTCGAGCGTGCTCGTCCAATCCGCGTCTCTCCGGAAGGGAGCGGACCAATCAGAGAGCGGACCACAGGAAATGCAGTCCCGTTTCCCGAGCGAGCGTGACGGAAAGCTAGGAAACGCTTACGTTAGGGTAAAATTACTCCACATTTCCCGCTGACAGCAGGTGTAAATAACCATTTAAAATATAATTTAGTAAATGTTTGCAATTTGTTTAGATTTCCCTAATGCAGAGCTTTCATGTTTAAAGTTTCGATTAAAACGATATGCACGTGCCTACAGTTATTTGGTAACTCGTTTGCATTAAAAAAAAGAATATTATATATATAGATATAGATATATATATATATATATATGCAAAGTTCACATTAGTAAATGTTGTCCAAAGTAATTAATTAAGGTACATGCACATAAAAGAACTTCAGCACTTTTTTTATAAACTTTAATTTTGATTATGATTTTGCATGAGATGCAGCTTTCTAGTGTCTAGACTGTTATATACTGTTACATCATCCTCCACCAAAGAAAAGAGGAAAAAAGGCTTGTATTCAAGATACCCATTAACCATCTGTGCTCTAACAGGTCTTGTGTGTATGGGGGAGGGAGAGACTTTGATGTGAACCCTGACCCCATAAACTGCAGCAGGCAGTTCATCTGACAGGTCAGGGTAAATTGAATTCCTGAGGTGTGTTCTAACTAGTGTGTGTTTGTTTTACGCTCATATAAAAACTGTGCAAGTGCACTGCTTAAATGTGGACTGAAAACTGAATTTATATTTCTTTATCATGCTAAAAGCGTGTGTTAATTAGGATGCTGTTAAGATTTATCTTAATTGTTATTTTGCTTAAAATTAAGTTGTACTTGTAAGTCCAGGAGGAGCATGATCTTTGTGTCAACTGCCTACCTATCAACAGTGATCATTGTTCAAGCATCCTTCCTTAAACTCTCCTCTTTTCCAGTTGACCTTCTTGATTAGATATGATAAACCCATCCGACATGAGAGAGTTCAATCAAATGCTTGCATGTACAAGCTGCAGGAACAATTCCCTCCATGAGTCTGATAGGACCAGTTCAGACATGCTGTCTCAAGTGACGGAGAGGTCAAACTCCATTTCTCAAAGTAGCACCCAAGCAAACCATTGAAACAGGGTTGTATTTCATGCTTTAGAAAGCCAGAAATCAGATCTGTGTCATTCTATAATGTAGTGTACATTAACTAGGTTGTCTGTTGTAGACAGGATTGATAATAAAATGCTAAATGCACATATGCTAAATAACTTAAGCCACATCTCCACATGCGTGTCAAATTGCTTTCCATGCTGTTGTTTATGCATTTGCAAAATTGTCATTGTCTGTTTTTGTGGGTCGTCACATGATCTTATCTCTAAAATCTGCCCTGAAGCAAAACTTGCTGAACACTTTCCTAAACAATAAACACACATACCGCTTTTAGACGAATTTTGTCTGTAACTCCCCTCAGTTACCAGCCTCATGCTCAAATTTGCCCACAAAAAATGTTTACAAACAATGCTTCTATAAAAAGGCGGTTACAGATACATACTTTAAAATTCTCAAAACCAGCTTTATCAAAGATTTCTTTAAAACGAAACCCTAACGTTTATTTACTGTATATCATTAAGACATTTTACAGTGTTATTTTGCATACTATTTTGTTTTAGAACGAAATTTCAGCTTGCTTTGCTGCCCTCTGCTGTACGTTTGTGAGCAAACAGAATTGGGAGTGAATAGACGCCCCCTGGAGGTGATGTTGGGTAGACGACGAAACGCTTTTTGTCCAACTGCAAATATTGTCTTTAAAAGTATTAAAATAAAATATAAATGTTAAACACATAGCACTTATGAAGTCAAATGGTCAATGTCCATTTCCATGCTTTAAACTGTTCCAGTGGTCAGACGTGGGCAAAGAAAATATTCATTTTATTTCCAGAATATTAAATAAGGTCAATATGTCCTATTTCGCCCAAAGCCAATTAGTTTTTTTTACGTGTGAGTGTGTGAGTTCAGTGAACGCTTGACCGATGCGTTTCAACGAAAGGAACTCCTATCAGGGGCGGCTCATCTGAAACCTGTCCCTTAATGAGATTGTTGTCCTCCGGTTTTTGGTCTTGGCTTAGATTGGGTTGTGTGCTGTCCGGGTGAGGCACCGTCATCGTTTTGGTGTTTTCAATAGAAGTCGGGCTGCTCACTTTGGCAGGTGTCGCACTCGCATCCCATGTGGATGCGCGCTCTTGTTTGCGAAATTTTGCGCGTCTGTTCTGGAACCACACCTGATAGAAAGAGAAGAAAAGAAAGATTATCTCACTTCCTGCGTTTAATCTTTACCCTTAACAAACCAAAATCCCACAGATTCATTTTGACGTGTGTTATCGTTATCTTAATGTATTATTTATATGTTTGTTTGATAAAATGTGTACGAATGACTCCTTATTTTGTAAATGTTTGGTTTGTTGTCCTCATGCTCATGTGGTAACTCAATTCTCCAGACAATCTTAAAGGGATACTGTTAAGTATAACCATCTCTTAATAACTCTAATTAAGAGATCTGTTAGGTTATAAGCATTATTCCAAATATCTTTCTCTGTGTTCATCAGAACAAAGAAATGTATACACATTTGGAACAACTCGAAGATGAGTAAATGATGACAGAATTTTCATTTTTGGGTGAAGTATCCCTTTCAGTGTTTTTTTTATTTCAATTTCATATTAACGTTAACGTATTTATAATGGACAAGTAGCATGCTACCTTGCGCTATTAAAACAGGGCTCACAAAAGTCCTTGTAAATAAAAAAATATATGCGTTCAAGATAACAAAAGAAAATTACAGATACCTGGACACGAGCTTCAGTGAGATGAATCTCCTGCGCGAGCTCCTCTCGCGTGTAGATATCTGGATAATGAGTCTGCGCGAAAACGCGCTCAAGCTCTTTCAGCTGCGAGCTGCTGAAGATGGTACGGACGCGTCTCTGTTTGCGCTTCTCCTGGATCCCTCGATCATACGTCAAGAGATTATGAACTGAAAGTTTTTAAACTAATAATTAAAACAGGCAAATATGAAACAACCTTAGTTTTTGCATTAGTCAAATTTGTGGATGCTTTATGTCATAATTCATTGCTCAAACGCAAATTTAATGTATCAAAAAGGTTAAGAAGGTGTAAACCAACCTGTTATATATTGAGAGGATTGATGAGAGCAGGATCCTGGCGCAATGAAATGGCAGTTGGTCGAAGCACCTAAATTGCACCTGTTATATTGAAAATTTGCGGGCTGACCACATGAACTTAATTCCGTGGAGCGGTTAGAGGTTCGGCCAATGTCTATCCCAGACTCATATGCAGAAGTTAGATATGTGTAGTCCATCTTATTAGTAAGCTATCAGGCTATAGACTTTCGTCTCTCACTGGCACACTCATCTGAACTGGTCTTTTGTGTCTGAGGGGGTTTTATTAGGCCTAAAGTTCAGTTCAGACATCATTAAATCGGTCAGTGACACGTGGCGGTGGGTCTTATTGTTATGCTTTTGACACATGTCTCCATTATGCTTCCACCTGCATCATATCAGACTGTAGCCAAATTATTTTTTTCTATCCTATTATTATATTAGTAGCCTACTCCTGCTATTAGGTTTACCATTTCTTTATTTTTTTTTCTTTATTATAAATAAATATGAATAATAAATAAATAAAAATGAGCTAGTGACAATACCTTTAGTTGTGTCATGCACATTTTAGCATTATAGGTTTAAGATTTTTATTCATTTCTGATTATTTGTCTACATTTATTTGAAGAGTTTGGTTCCAAAATGAGATAACCGTTTTTTTCCAAAAATCATGTTTTTTTATTGTGCATTCCAATTAATATCAATCAAACTGTAGTTGGTTTGTTTTGATTTAAGCCATAATAATTAAAAAAATACAGCTAACACAATAAAAACATGATAACATAATAAAAACTTTGATTTGATCTAATTTCGGAAGCAAACTCTTCATTTGTTTCTACGTGGTTTGACCTCGTGTGACATTTGACACGAGCTGGGTTAAACAGTTATTGTGTTCTGTAAGTGTATATGTAAGTGGGAAAGAGAGACCGGAGATGATAGAGTGGATTTTGATGCAAATATCCACAAGGTCTTTGTGCCCAATAAACGGACGTCACGTGGAGCTGCTCAAGGGATTCGTGAGCTTGCACCCCATCCATCATAACGTTATGAGCACGGTACACAAGAGCACCAGTCGAACAATACAAAACTATTAAGATTAGTCACAACATCGGCTGGTACCGGAGATTTAAAAAGAGACATCTGCGTGGATGCGACTTTGCCACGGGCACATTTGGGGTTAACAATAGCTCAAATATTATATAATAAATCACATTCTATTACATTGTTACAGATCGCATCGTTTTACGAACCATAAAAGAACACAAATGCGTTGTTGTCAAACAGAAAAGGATTCATAAATCAGTCTAATTTTTAATAAATACTTCAATTAACTCCATAAATCACCTTTTCACTTTTAAAAACACTGTAAAATTGTGCCCTGTGCCCATAATCATAAAGCATTAGAAGATAAATTGACGTAGCCTATCATTTTCTGAGGTCTAACATTACGATTATATGCAAGTAGCCTAAGCGAGTAAAAACATAGGCCTAAATTTATACGAAATAATACGCTATTACAGCCACCGCGTTTCTAATTTACAGTAAAAAATAGTAACTTTATTTTTTAATTACAAATATATGTTGGTAATAATAACACTTAATAATAAAGCGGATATCAATTAAATTACATTTTTCAAATTTCGAGTTGTTTTAACATTATTAACAAGCTAAGTTAACATGGATGCATAATGAAGAAACATGAATTACGTTACTTATTAAGAAGCATTAAAGTTGATGTATAAAGGCTGTAAAAAGTTGTTGCTCAGTGTTAGTTCATGTGTAGTGCATTAACTAATGTAATCTCATTGTAAAGTGTTACCATAATAATTTACCAATTTACCGTAACTACAAAAACTGCTTTGTATTTTAAAACGTATTTTGGAAAACCTTATAAAGCCACGCGATGACTTTATCAAAATGTTTTTTCGAGAATCTCTAAACAATAAAATGACGCGACTAAAAATATGCTTAAACACCACAATGCACACATCGTGACAAAATTAGAAACAAAGGCCCTAACTATTTCACAAAATGGAAATGACGCCTTCTGATTAGACACAGTTGACTTGTTAAAAAACAATTTCTCATATTGTACCAAGTTAATTCACTTTTTAACAAGAACAATGTATACATTAAAATGACATGAGCAATTAGAATGAGGATATTGATAATTTTCGCATACCTAATATGGTAAATTTTTAATGTGCATTTACAGTAATCCTTTACTGACCTTTGTGACTAAGGTTTCTGTCAGCAAAATGTTATATACTGCCATAAAAACGTGCAACTATTAGGGAGACAAAACAGACAGGTCATTAGGGTACAATAATGCACCAAAAAAGGTACAAAAGTATATGTTTTGTATAACGGAAAAGGTACAAAAAAAGAACCTTTAGGGTACCAACCTAGCGATAGGGTGACAGTGTAATCAGCAGGAGACAGAAAATCTGCTCAGATCGACCGATTAAAAAGCAAAACGTTATTCAGACTGAAAAACTCAGATTTGAACAAGATTCTAAAATAAAGCATTTCCTTTGCGAAACAAAGGTATTATGAACATTATCTGAACACATTTAACACACACAGACATGCTCAGTTTCAGAATACGTTTACTATGACACTATTGCAGATGTCAGGTAAAAAGGCCATTACTCAATCACAAGAACTTCTGGGCACCAAAAGAAAAGAAAACAAGTAAAAACACTCACATTGCATTCCCGACTGCCTTTAATAAATCAGCGGAAGTATCCGTCTTCCACTTAGTCTCATTCAAGCAGGAATCAGCTGCATAAAACAGTCAAGTATGAGGCCTATCCTGCATTTGATAAAGTCAGTCAACAAGTAAACATTAAGTGAGTGGACACTTTCACACATTCACGACCATCTGTCATCATACAAGCATTGACATATAAGGAGAAAGCATTCCAAAGGTCTCCCAAGACTTGAGTTCATTTAATCTAATCGTAACATTCAAGTTAATATACATTTCTTTTTTGGTTTTGTGTACATCCTTTTTTTTCTGTTGATTGGCAAAAAGTTAAAAAACTGTTTTTGGCAGCCGTGATGGTCAGTCATGTGTCCGTTTCAGTCTTTTGGCTGCGTTTAATCTCCTAAACAGTCCTTTTAGTCCACACAGCATCCAAAAGGGGCTGCTACAGGCATCTGGAAACAGACTTTATCTCCCAAAAAACAATATTGAGTAACATAATTCCACACTGAACAAATGGAAAAAGCTGATCAGTCTTTTTTGTTTCGTTGTTTGATTTCTTTAGCTTATCAGTTTAAAATAGTATGTCTGTTCATTTTTTTCGTACCAACATTCAAATTTCAATACTGCTGAAGATTTACAATGACATAAATAAAAACAGAATATAATACAGGATGCTGTATAAAAGTCAAAATAAAGTTTGTATACTTTTTATTGTCTTTAGTTTTTTTTTGGAAATGATCATTACCAGAGGCAGATGCAGAGGTTTTGAGACACCAAGACAATACCCTGAGATTAAAAACGAATCCCTATTTGTACGCAAGACCAGCTGTTCCACTCCTTGCCTGAAACACATTAGGCTACAGTAAGCTTGAAGGCACAAAACCGAGGCTTTTAGACCCCAGGAGTCCACACACTGCACAGCTGAAGACCCCAAGTCACATATACACATATATAATTTTTTTTTAAAGTAACAATTACTGAAACACAAGATATTTGCGTCGGTATGGAACACTTTGGTGTTTGTAACTTGGGTAAACGTGAGCATAGAATCGGTGTCCACGCAGGTCTAAATACTTGGGGCAAGCCCGTAGTAGAAAGACATTTACAAACAAAAGAATATGAAACAGACCAGGGAGCATGGCAGTGATTCAAGGTTACGGGGCAGCATTCATAAAGAATCTCAAAAGGTTACCATCAAACTCAAAACCAGATTGATACTTTCTATTCACACCACTGTTTAGTAGAGCACTGGGATTGTTGTCTGTTGTTGTCAGAGATTCTTTGTGAAAAGAAGCCCTGCTTTAAGGCTAATTGATGGATGATCACGGACTACGGTTAGAGAACAGATGCAAATAAAAACAGCAAGACCAGAACAGTCACTGAGATTAACTACATATAGCATAGTTTTTCTCCTCATTTCATTTTGTTTTACCCCAACATAATTCTTTATATATATATATATTTATATATAGATACACATAATTTGAAGAAAGTTAAAAGTATTTATATTAAAACAAGGCTTTTCAAAGGCTGTTATGAACAATATATAAATGTATGTTACAAGATATACATGGGTTTAAGTCACGACGATTATTACGGATACATCCAAGCATTCAACACCATACCTTTGGCTTGAAGGTTAGTTTAACAATGAAGTACACACATGACAAATAATGGGAAAGAAAACTGTTGGAACCTGTTTAAACACACATAATATGCTATGCCAATGTGACGAAAAAGAATTCAAGTTTTAAGTTTTTACACCTTAAAAAAGTCTGAATTTAACCCCATGTTGAGCGAACACTTTGAGAAGGTAAAAAAATGAGATAATACGATAAATTGGATTTTTCAAGTTTGTCATTCCACATGTGCAAGTCAGTACTTATAAAAAAAAAAATGCTACAACTCGTACACCAAGCCACAGTCTCTAATCTCTGGATTAGAGGCAAAAGAACGGTTTGAAAAGTGGCAGGACAAAAGATCCCGCTCCTCCTTTTTTATCTCTTCATCTTCCTCACCAGAAAACAATGAGAGAGGATGTGATGGAGTCTACCTGTGGCCAGGAGAGGGAAAAAGACGACTTCCTTCCATGTCTCTCTGCCCTCTCGTCCCGAGACCTGTTCCTCTTATTCACTCGCTGTCGGTTTCCAGCTCTGTGTCGGACCACTCCACGGGCTGCAGTAGTCCACTCTGTTGGGCGTACTCGATCACTGCTTTGAAGCAAAAGTAGTACTGGTCCCATGTCTGGATGCTGAAGGCACGCTGTGTCCGCATCCGACGCACCGTCTGTTTAATGTCCAATGTCCTAATGTCTTCCAGACGAGAAAGACAAATGTCCAAAGTACAGAATGTGCCTGAAGGTGGACAAAGAGAAGTTAGACAGGATGCAATGCACATATGAGGTATGACACGAGGAGGAATAAGCCCACCTGTTCGACCGATGCCTGCACTGCAGTGTACCACCACTGGGGGACCCCCAGGCGGTCCTGTCCAATCAGGATACAGTGTTTGTAACATACACTCTTGTCTCTGCTTCACATGTGCACGGAAATCCAACATGGCTGACGCTGACTTCGGAACACCAAAATCTGGCCAGCTCACATAGAGATAATGAGACACTTCTCTACATTCTCCTGTCTGGAAGAGAAAAGCTTGCCATGTGAACTATACATTAATTAGAATCTTCTAGACATATCTGACTGATCTCCATGGCAAACAAGACAGGAAAGAAAACATGGGAAGAGAAACAGACAGGACGATAACATGGACTGCCAAATAACAAATAGACTGAAAGACTGACCTGAGTGTTGAAGAGCTCCAGGTGTGATAGCCTAAAATCTTGAAACATCTCAATATGGACATTTCTCACCAAAAAGTACTCATATTCCTCTGTGCGGCCAGTTTCTAAAGGCCAGTACTGTCCGCATTTCACACGGCCCCGCTCTACAACTCTGAGATAAACAGAAGGTCAAGAGTCAATACACTGTTTTCCTCTTGATATAATACTAACGAATACAATGATAAAAACCATCTGTAAGTTAATTTACAGGCCGCTGAATAAAGACAGACACAGTGGTATCCATTTATAATAAAATATATCCCTTTTTGTTTTTTCAGCATAACATTAATAAAAGATGACGAAAAATTACCAATGAATGTAGTTAACAATTACATCATCTTAAAAAAAAGAGACTTAAAATATTGTATCTTAAGTATTATAATAAAGTAGCATTACCAAGGAGGAAACAAAGCAATGTATCACATAATAGCAAAAAACTAACCTTGTAGTCATAACGATGATTACAACCATTTGCTCCCACACCATTCGCCAAAAGTCTCCAAACGTTTTTGGCAAAGGCCCTGAAACCATCAAAAACCAGAACTTGTAAAACATTACAAATATGTAGCATGCATTTTTACTTCACACATCATTTTTAGAATAAAATACATTTTAGAGACTATGTCTCACCCTGAGTAGCGATGTAAGCATTACTTCTCTTGTAGCCGTCCATGAAACTTGCATTGATGTAGTCAGACGTCTGAAAGCAAACAACCAATGAAATAAAATGTATAGAAAGTAACTGATCAATTTAACACTCTCACTCACTACAGACATAGATCATAAAAGAGCTCATAAGGAGAAAATGCCATTACACCAACCTCATCATCCTCATCATTAAGCGGACAGAGTCGAACCCGTGACTGGTCTAGGCAAAGGACATCACTGTAGCGATTCTTTATCTGGTTGGAGGGTTTCCTGTCAGAATAAATACAAATGATTTATACACGCAAACATTTGTTTAACACATTTTGTTTTACCAGCCCTTTCGCAAAATGTATTTCTCAGCTTACAACTTTATACTTTGCTTTCTTTGCATCTATTCCCCTGTGTCTTACTTGGAATAGTCAAATGTCCCAGCAGGAGGCTCCTTGCGGATCTCCTCATACTCCTGGTAAATGCCTTTCTTCTTTTTGCATTTGACATGCTGCACCAGATCCTGCACGCTCATTCCTCCTGGCTCGGCTACATGCACTGACAACACCGCCGTTTCTGCTGTCCCCGGTAACCAGCTCATATCTGATGCAGGGCTGTGATGGAGGGGCGGTGGCCTTGACTTTTGCGGGAGTGGTGGAACACCATCCTCTTCTAGAAACTCTACATCCTGTTGGCTGTCCTCAGCACCATTTCCATCCTGCCTACTGTCGATTGGTGATGTCACGGCTTCTTGCGTACCCATAGCTGCTGCTCCTAGTGTTCCTATGGCACCAGCTGCGTGTTTTTGATGCAGGGGCGTATCTGGGGGTGTGTCTGACTGTGGAGGTGGCTGACGGCCACGCCCATTGACAACATTGGCATTTGACCCTGTGACGCCCCCTGAAATTGGCAGTATAGAGCCATTCCAATGTTCGTGCCCCGTTGTCCTGCTATTCTGTACGTTGGCATTGCCATCATCCATTATGGGCAAGTTGGAGTTCAGTCCATCCCCCAGGAGTGTGGCCCCTGTGTGGGCTGTAGGGTTGGCAGTTAAAGGCTCAGCGTTCTGGCTGTGTTCCATGGAGTAGGAGCGAAGCAAGCTGCCCAAGCAATCGGCATTGACGTTGGAAGAGTTATTGGGGTTGTTGGAGCTGGAGTTGACGCAGGACTGGATCCAGGCAATGTGACTATACTGTGATGTGCCACCCAAGTGTTCTGGAAGGGAGCTGATCGGGATGTGATTGACCAGTTCATGAGCTTTTACAGTGCACACCTGGAAAACGCAAACACAAAAAAGGGTGGATGTCATTGGTCTGAAGTGTAGCTTTATATGATTATTTGTATGAGTGCAGCTTAGGCCTAGACATACCCTCTCTCTTAGTTTTTCTCTCACAAACAGACGCAGTACCGCAAAGGGTGCTCTGAACCACAGCGGAGACGAAACAATAAAGACACATTTCAACCGAGCAGGGAAAGCCCCCTATATGACAAGAAAAGACATACAGTCACACAATATACACAAGTGAGGTAATTCTATTCATAGGACGGCCCATTAAGCAAATAGTCTCATGAACATTTCAGATAAGTGAAACAGTGGGCAGAAATCATCAAGATATATGTTTTTGCATTGAAATGGATTCTTTTTTCATTCAGAGATACCATAATGTTAACCAAAAAGCCCAGAACATTTGTTTACGCAAAAATGTACACTCATTGAACCAAAGCCAAATCCTAACAACAGGCATGTGATCAGCCAAGGACAGAAAAGAAGGAAGACTGCACACGAGCAACCCCCCCCAAAATAGTCCTCAATATTAATAATTAAATGTTACATGGTTAAAAACAGACCAAAAATAGATCTTTTTCACTTAGCAACACAAAAAAAAACTATTATAATTACCCAATTCTGACTGCCAATTTTGGAAATATCAGTTCAAATGTTTATTAGTTTAACAGTCACGTAAACAATATTTAATAAAGTAGGTTGATGCTTTGTGCAAATATCTTAGGCTAATGTCAAATAAGATGGCATTAACAAATGCCACCCCTTGAGTAGTTTATATTAGGCCTACTTTTGATTTTATTGTAATCAGCAATAATTCATTAAACAATAATTGAACACAAAAAGTAAAAAATACTGTGGCCTAACAAAGGATAAAAAAATACGGAAATCCGTATTTACACGGAAAAATCACATCCCTGTAACAAGTTATGACAACACAACACTTACTTTAAGCAAATTCAAAATCTTGACGCAAAGCTCATAGTCAAAGTTGGCATATGTAGAGTTTGTCATATCATAGATGAAAATGAGCCCGTCTCTCTGTGTCTGAACACTGGGGAGAGGAAAGTTATTTTTAGATGGTAACAACATGAAATTAATTTCAGCCAAGTTATTTTTTGGGACTCCTGATCTGTTTACCTTTCGATGGCCTTGTCCAGCTGATATATAATGGCCTGAAGAACAGCCTTATGGGTAGTGAGGTCCGGCCGATGGAGACATGCCGTAAAAAGTGCCAAAGCCGCACCTTTCGCATCACGACCGGGCTACACCGACACAAGGCAAATGAATGAATAAATTAAACATTAAAGGTGTCATGAATTAAGACATCAATTTTAACCCGAGCTTTTGTTATATAAGAGGTAATCGTATTCAATCGAACATCCTGTAAGTGTCAGAACTGAAAACGCCTTGTTACTGAAATTACAACTTTTATTGACACCAGGCCCAGCGAACGCCAGGTGCTGGAATGCACCTATCTATGACATAGATAGGTTGAACACCACCTCCACAGAAGAATATCAACGACTACTTTTCTAGCCCCGCCCACTGGTTCGCGCATGACAGTACTGAAGTAACACAGGTTGCGCGGAACCAGATAGATCGAGCAAGCAATAAACATGCCCTTAAAGAAGTAGACCTCATACAACAGTATAAAACAATAAAAAAGGCCAGTTCATGACACCTTTATATTAATAGCAACACTCAAAGCTAGAACACACAAACAGGACACCCATTCCAAGCAAAACAAAGAAAAGTCCATTTAACAGATTTTTTATTTCAATTATTTTTAACACCTGATATTGCAATATCTCTGCTTCGAACATAATGAGGAGATCAGGACAACATAAACACTGGAGCAAGCTTTCTATATATCATGAACATGACAACAAAGTGGCCGAAACAAACCGTAACCTCCAAACAGAGGTCATGGAAATGTTTTGCATGTGATGTGTGATCAAAGATAGGGTTGTTCCGATACCGATACTAGTATCGGAAATTCCACCGATACCACATAAAATTCTGGTATCGGAATCGGCGAGTACTTGAATCCATGTACCGATCCGATACCAATTTCTTAAACAGGACCTAGTTATGCCCGCTAGCTTTGCTTCACGCTGCAAATGGCAAGGCTTCTTCACTGCTCAGAATGCAAACACAGAAAGTTGTGCTGTGAAGAAGAAATGAAAATGTGCTAGGGACATGCACGAATATTCGATCCGCAATAATTATTAGAAAATTAAAAATGCTATTTGAATTTTTTTATTTTTCGTTAAAAAAAACTGCATCACCACAGGTTTAGAATTGTCTTGTCTTATTTAACGCTTCTTCACTTCATCTATAATGACTTTTTAATGTACAGAAAATATAAAAAATAATTTGCATGTGTCCTAAATCTTTCTACAGTCAGATCGCAAGCTAGTTTAAATATTTTAAGTTCACACACGACGGCCTGACGGATCGCGTGTTATGTTCAGCTCACATCACCAAAAATGTTTTAAAAACTGGTGAGCCACAGAATTCGTTAACATTACATTACTTATATATAAGTTGGTATAAAAATATCAACCTAATATTAAATGATTCGATGATTCATTTATTTATTACCATGACTTGTTCGGAGTGGTGGTTTGTTCGTTATAAATATGTTGGGCTAACTAATGCTGATTTCAATAACTTTAAACATTAAAATGTACATTTCACTGCAACTAATGTTAATAAATTTGGCCTTAGCATAAGACTGGTACCTTTCTCCATACCTAAAGCCTGCATTTTCCTCCTAAGAACTTCAGGGTCGTTGCCTTCAAGTTATAGCCTGTAAATAAATCCGCATGGGTGTTTGTTTTAAAACGCGTTGAAGGCTTAGTTGAATTTACTTATTGATGTAAATGCAATGAAAAGCTAAACAAGACAGACACTGACCATGAAACGACAAAGAAAACAATATTTGCGGTGGTGATCAGCAGAATTAGTCATTCTTCCTCAAATGCCGGTCATGTATAAACTATAAGCACTAAAATGGCTCCGTCTTTGTTTTTATGATCAATTAACAGTCGGTATGTTTACTTTATTTATTATCAACATTATAAACAATAAAGCCAGATATTCTTGTCAGATCTGGGTTTTGTTACCGGGAGTTAGAGAAGAGCAACGCAACGTATTATTCACATTCTCCGCTTGTCGGCTTGTTGAACAGACTTTCAACAGAGTAAAATAGACCTACTGTATTATGCTTGTTTTTCTTATCAAGAACATGTTAAACAAAATAAACAAGATAACCATATATCACAGACTTTCAATATGCGTTTTGTTTTGTATGTTTGGTTTTTGTATGATTTCGCTTTGCGCAGGTTTAAATGCAGTTTTTATGTATTTTTCTATTTTTTTTCCAACGTTGCTAATCTTTTCAACATTAAAAACCTTATATACAGGATCTAATATTAGTGCATTATGAATATTAATGATAGTTATAAGCTTGATGTGAAATTGTGACTTAATAAAAAAGAAACAAATTACGTATTTTTTACTTAATTTAAATAAACGAATATTTGTTTTTTATGAGCTCAAATATTCTAAAATGAAATTATTGAAAAATGCCCATCCCCAGTGCTAGCGCTAGTGGCAGTATTTCAGAGTGGACCAACCAGCCAGTAAAACTGCGACTTAAGAAAAAGAAATAATATTACTGTCAAATAGTTACTATCTGTCAGATAATAAATATACTCTCTAATTTACTGTATGTATTTGTTCATGTTTTATTAAGGGATAAGTCTAAAGCACACCATAAAATAATTATATAAATTCACACAGTATATACAGCTGTATACAGATACACACCCCAGTATCGGATCAGTACTCTGTATCGGCTGATACCATGAGCCCAGGTATCGGAATCGGTAAGGAAAAAAGGGTATCGGAACATCCCTAATTAAAGATGAAACATTCTTCACTCCCACTTTAGAAATGAGGGTGGCCTTTGTTATGTGCTTTATTTACATGAACTATGAATATGAATGATTGTGACATACCCTGTTTTTAGTTTGTATAATACGATTACAAAAATTATTTTGACCAAGGAGACAAACAAATCCACATTTTAACAAAGTTTGCTGAATAGTGGGGAGTCTCCCCTTCTTCTTCTTTGACCAAGGCAAAAATTTCCAAAAGGATTTTTTATAATACATAATAAATGTTCTGTTTAACACTTATTCAAAAGCATAAATATGCTCAGAAGCAACAAGCATTTGGTAAAAGCATCAAAACCTAATGACCAATCCTAACACGCATACAAAAACACACTCACCAGAACTGTGAATTTCCCTCTCAGTAACTCGCTCCTTAAAGGCTCCTCGTTTGGGTTAATATTGTAGATGCCCTCCTTTATTCTGGTGTTCTGCAAACATACACATACTGTAAGCATTAGACGTAAACAACGCTGAATTCTATCATCACAGAGAACAAGCACTACGTTACTGTACCTTGTAAGCCTGAAAGAGGTCTATGGCTCTGGAGACATCAAACTTGCGTGCCATAAGGAACTTAACTGCTGTTATCTGACTGACAAGATCTGCATTCTGAGACTGTTCCAGACACCTCAGCTCGGCCAGGAACTCCTCCACCACCTGACACACATACACAGATCCAGTATATAGTGAATGTTTTAAATGTTTTAATGCAATGCATTTTTTTTTACAATGATTGCATTATGGATGCTGCCAGATCACGATTTCCTGCATTGGACTGATACAGTACCTGTCTGTCTATTTATCAATCTAGTTATTTATCCAACTTCATATTGTTTTAATAATTTCCTTTGGAGGATTCATTATAAATAAAGAAATAACTGTTTCTGCCAACATTTTGCTTCCCTTAAAGGGATACTTCATCCAAAAATGAAAATTGTGTCATCATTTACTCACCTTCGAGTTGTTCCAAATCTGTATACATTTCTTTCTTCTGACGAACACAGAGAAAGATATTTTGAAGAATGTTTATAACCAAACAGATCTTTCCCCCCATTGACTCCCATAGTAGTAAAAATTTATCATTTTTTTTGTTCTGTTGAACACAAAAGAAGACATTTTGAAGAATGTAGGACAGCAAACAGTTGTGGGGCACTTTTGACTACCATTGTATTTTTTCTACTACTATGGTAGTCAATGGGGGGCAGAACAAAGAAATGTATACAAATTTGGAACAACTCGAAGGTGAGTAAATAATGACAGAATTTTCATTTTTGGGTGAAGTATCCCTTTAAAGTGATAGTTCACCCAAAAATGAAAATTCTGTCGTCATTTACTCACCCTCAGATTGCTCCAAACCTTTATAAATGTCTTTGTTCTGCTAAACAGAAAGGAAGATATTTGGAAAAATGTCAGTAACCAAGCATATATCGCACACTATCGCATACTATGGGAGTGGGGACGAGATCTTAGTTACTGACATTCTTCCAAATATCTTCCTTTGTGTTTAGCAGAACAAGATATTTATAAAGGTTTGGAACAATCTGAGGGTGAGTAAAGGATAACAGAATTTTCGTTTTTTGGAGAACTATCCCTTTAAGGTCAGCACTATCCCGTCTGACTGAAAGCTAAGTAGGATGGATGAGCTGTAAAGAGAGACAGGTCGTGCTGACAGACCTTATGCTACACTCTTATTAAACAGATACCTTAACAAGTGAGAACAAATGGCACTTCCAGGAGCAGATTTGAGCGTTCGCAAGGTAACAGACAGAAGTGAGAACACTCTCACATTCTCCAACACTAGAGCGCATCAGACAACCGGCTCGACGTGTTAATTCACTACAGCGACATCGGAATGCGTATATGCTTAAAGATGTCAGAAGTGTGATTTAGATGGGGTGTCTGGCTATGTTGCATTGGATCAACCTAAGGTTACGATGCTTTTGGTAAACGCAGCCCTGAACCTAAATATACTTTCTGGTAGAACGCTTGAGGTAAGTCCAACACAATTTTTAAATCATTTAAAAAATACAATACACTTACGTTCTCTAAAAATTACAACCGTACGTGATAATAAACGTTTAATAATCAAGAAACGTATTAGCCTACTCAGCGTCGCTCACGAGCTAACAAGGCTAGCATTTACCTATGCTACCTCAAAAATAGCCACAGGGCCGCGAGTCTCATTACCATCACTTTTCATAAGTCATACATGTAATGTACTGTCTGAAACATTATCATAATTAATTGTATAAAAGTGCAGCTGACAGCTCAGCGTGAAATGCCAAGGGTTCGACGAAAGGTTTAGTGAAAACATTTAGGTATCTTACCACCTCCTCTTGAGTTGTCAGGGCTTCCGCCATCTTGAAGCCTGAGAAGCAACGTCTACGGGCGCGCCCTCTCTGATTTCGTGAACGCGCCGCCGGTGCACTCCAAGCGGCGCGCATCGTGCACGAGGGTAGCGGAAGCTCAAGCCACGCGAGCTGGACCTCCAGCAAGGAAGGGTGTCAGCTCCATCCCCTTAGCTCTGCAGCGAGTACCACTTGAAAAAAGTTACTGCAGGCATGAGAAATCTACTGCTGATAGGTCACCACCGTACGTTTGACAATATTGCTTCTAATAAAATATTTTAAAAGATAATAATCGGAACTGTTTGTTATGTTATGCATAGTCGCATACCGTTACGTAGCTAGCAGTTATGTATTTATAAAGTAGGCTACTTTAGTTGAACAAACATGTCTACACAAACTATTTAGCATGTATTATGAGCAGTAACGTTACATTTTTCTTGACGGACTTCAACACATACACACACACACACATATATATATATATATATTTAAGCATAGTAGTCCACGTGGCCGGTTAGCTCAGTTGGTTAGAGCGTGGTGCTAATAACGCCAAGGTCGCGGGTTCGATCCCCGTACTGGCCAGGAAATATTATGCACAAAACAGTCGTATATTTTCTAAAAAAAATTTGAATGGCTACTTTACATAACCTCCACATGAAATAACATTACAACTCTTCCATAATTCACTTTTCAACAATTCAACACCACAATGTTTTTTTTTCACATTTATTTTATTATACCAAAAGACAAACAATGAATGTGTCATTGATAAACACCATTTCACGGATATATTCTGTCTTTCCTCTTCAGTGCTGACGTTCATATTTGTTGCACACTCTTCTGTCCTTTACAAAGGATTAATTTGGTTATATCACACTGTATAATGTAGTCACACTGTATGGACATGTATGAGGTAAGGGAAAATATGTGTTAAATTCACTTACAGGGATTTCTAATTAAGAATGACAACTTCTTCCTCTTCACTGTCTGAGATTACCATCACATCATCTGCACGGGTACACACACACTTCAGAGCATATATATTTTTTACACATATCTCCACAGAAAAAGCAACAATAACGCAAAGCCAGAAAGCACCAACACATCCTGTATCCTGTACAAATCCTGTAAAAAAATCAGCAAAATGTGGAACCTGTTTTTCTGTCCTCTGTCATCTGAGGCTCATCTTCTTCTTCCTCCTCGTGTCCCCATGAGTTTACAAGGCCTTCACCTACCTGTGCAGTTCCCTTGGCACAAAGAACAGGAGATGACACTCTGATTATGGGGTCAAGGATTTACATAAAAATAAAATAATTTACACACAGCCACACAATTAGCAAGCTTAAAACTGGCAATGACCCCAGTGTGTCTTAAGATAAAGATACGGTTCTGTGGAGGTTTCTGTTCCATTTAGAATCTCATTGGCTGTTTCATTGACGTCTGTCATCTCGACTGGAGCTTCATCTCTTTTAAGGGTTGTGATTCGCACTTTGGGCATAGATTCAGCGAAGCCAAACTTTCCACCCTCTTTTCTAAATCAAACAAAATGTGCACATTAAAGCATATTACTATATTGCAAGTGTGGTAATATATTTTTTATTTGTTTATCTATTAGAATGAGCAGGTGGTGACAGTTCATACCTGACTTTTTTGTCATTCCCTAAGGCTTTAGTGATAAGCTCTGTAATTTCAGACACCTTGACACTTGCTATTTTGCTGCATCTTAAAACCTGCATAAAAACACAACATTCACACAACATAATATGTCTAAGAATTAGGTCATGAAATGCTTTCAAAAGAAGGAATTTCTACAGACACACGCTGTCACCTGGTCTTTCAGAAGCATGATCCCTCCGCTGGACTGAATGGAGCAGATCTCTCTGTGTTTGTTCATAGCAATGACCAATAATCCATCCATCACCCGCTCCTCTCGTTCACAAGGGTCCACGAGCAAATAAGACCTTCAAATGTATAAAAACAAACACGGAAATATCATTAGAAACTTTGAAATGTACTGTAAACAACAGAAGGAATGGACGTAAAGGTAAAAACTGAGAAGCATAAACACCAAATGCCATATCAATGTTTCCTTGATTCAAAAGTGTTCAAACTACTATATTAAATTACTTGATTGCCTCAATGCTTTCAGAATAAAATCAGAGGTGAGTTACATTCACCACTGTGAGTAAATGGTGTCGTATTGTAAGGGATTGTACATTAGCTGTTTCTTACCCCTGCAGGAAGAAAGCAAAGCTGACACAGATGGGCATGTGATAAATGCTCAGTGGAATAGGATCCCTCTCTTCTGGACTGTACTGCTCATAACACACACACAAACCGTGAAACACATCAGCAACACAACACTCCCTAGGTTTACACAGGAAGTACGATCCTTGCCTGAATTAGTACGCAAATCGAGTTTAACCTTACACTTCTGCTCCACGTAGTAAAGAAAAACACAAAAGTCATGAGGGGTGAACTATCCCTTTAGACGATCATCTCACAATGTAAAGTGCATGTCGTGTAAGGTGCCATGGTAAATAAAAGCTGTTACGCATATCTTTCTGGAGTTACAAGCCTCACCACAGTGACGTCTTGGCCTTGAGCAGAGACATCTGGTCTTCTAAAATGTGAGAGTGCAGATATGGCAGCAATGCTTGCTGCATCCAACAGGCTTCCATCATGATTTAACACATGCACGTCAACCCGTATCTGCCAAACCTGCCAAACACCAGAGTTAAAGTGAGTGAATGAACATCGCATGTGACACACAAAATACTTGTGGAGCGGTGTGTGCATTTCACCTTTTCTCCTGATATAACACAGAGAGATTCAGTGTCTATACATTTAGAATTCCTAAGACACCGCTCAAGCTGTCTGTTTAACGTCACCAACAGCTCTGACTGCCTGTATCACAAACACAGGGGCTGACAGTGTAAAAACATACAAGAGGATAACTGGAAGAATAGTGTGCGTGTGCACGATTGTGTGTGCTTGAACACAAACCTGTTTGGCTCGAAGGCAGGCGATGCCATAGGAGACAACTCCACATTAAAAAACATAATGCCTTCTGTTGGACGTGAATCTTTTGGAGGGACCAATTCACAAGACACCTGACTCAACACCCTGAAAAGCACATTTGCTGTTACACTTTGACCCAAATGATACTCTACATAAATAGGCCAAGTGGCTGTTTGTTTTTGTCGTTCAAATGTTTAGGGTCACTTGACTGAAATGGTTCCTATGATCTTAAAACCCAAAACAATTGAGTTTTTATTTAATTTCATATAAGCTCCAGACATTTGTAGAAATGTATTTGAGAATTTTCATAAGTTTACTATTACTTACAAATATGGACGAAAAACTAAAGAACAAGGAAGTGAAGCAAACTTTTAAACTGTGGTGTATGCAGTGAATGTCAGAATTGCAAATGTTAAATAAACTAAAAATAATGTGAAATTTGACCTTGTTTTTCCAAGCTCCACAATACAGCAACCATAGTCGGTTCCAAACGTGATTTTAATACTCCGGTAGTCATATGTTTGTCTGCCATCTAGACGCTACAGAATAGAGATTCAGTTATTTGTAAAAAGTTCAGCTAGAATTACTACATTTTGTACGTCAATGGTCAACCCCGGTGGTGCCATGGTAACGTTACCACGTCAGTGGCAATAGGTTACTTACCTTTTTCTCTTGTATTGCTTTAAGGAGAAAATGCTTCTCACAGTTTGACAGCGGAGTATCCCTCATTTTGACAGCTTGAATATATTCCGTAAACACAATCTTAACCTACCACAGCATCCCCTCACGTTTCATTCAGCACACAGAACCAACCCGCGCAATGTTATGACGTATGGTAACAAGAGCGCGTGGTAATGGCGTAACCTAAATTGGGCGTGGCGAACGCTTGTTTCTAGCTAGATTTTACGTCAAAGCATTGAAGTAAATAATTGAAGTGTAGCGGTTAGAAACCTAAAGTTCATTGCATTTTTACTACTGTTATTTTTAGTTCAGTCAAAAACCTCAGCAAAATGTTTTAAGACTCATTGTTTAAGTTAAACAGATATAAAATGTTGTAAGAACATAATTAGGATATTTTTCTTTATGAAATAACCTGGAATCATCATGTTGTCTTACTCAATTTCATTTAATTTTCATTTTCATCGTTTTGTTATTTTTTCGCCTGTAGGGCTATTATGCAGAGCATTCCACCAGTTGGTTGTTCCATGGTATTATGGACAGCATTTTGGGGTGTTAAATAAATAATTCATTATAAAAGTTATGTACACATCAAGGCCAGACTAACAGAAGTATAGTCAGAAATGATGCTTTGTTAAGGATTTCTGTCAATTTTCCATTTTTTCTTCTTTTCAATTTTTAACACAAGGGGGAGCAACATATCTTAACATTTTTAAATCTATCACCATCACTATAGTTATGAAACCAGTGCTTCATAAGTAAAGCATTTAAGCATGAGTTAAATGCATATTGAGTCAATTTTAAAACATTTAAGTATATATTTTTGCATATTACAAGTTATTCTACAACAACAACTCCTCAGGCTCCTCAAATCAATATGAAATAATGAGTAAGCTGATTATTATTACCATTTTATTTGTAACAAATAAACATTTTCTATGAATACAACTGTATTCTCACATCTGTCCTCACAACATAAAGTAGGAAAATTAAAAAAAGAAAACATCCTCTGAAATATTTACATTTACTACAAAATCAGAGGTAAAAGATTTCCCTTTTGTGTTTCACATTAATTAATGGGTGAAATTGTAAAACCTCTCACAGCAACATTTGACGGTACGAAAATTGTGATACAATGCATATTTGGTCAGATTACATGATACAGATTGTGCTAGTTCATTTTCACACAAAACAATGTCATAATTCATCTAAATCAGATGTGTGCCTTTGCATTGTACAAACGGGGGCTATCATGCACTGAAAAATGTTTTTTATTATTATTAATCATTAACACTTAGTTCAGCAAAGAAGTTCTCCTAAACAAATGCTTTTTGAAATTTGAAAAACCCTGAAACTTGGTCATGATGCACTTTAAAGTGTATACAGAAGGTAGCTAGCGGAAGATTTATTTCCTTTAAAACCTGGTTTAAAAATGGGACAATGCATGAAAATAATAATGGAATGAAGGAAATGAAACATTTGATGAGCTGATGTTCGCAGTGACCATGAATGATGATTACCACCAGACTAGATGAAAGTCCGCCATACCACCCTGTAATCTATTAAGTATTAAATAATAACAATAGGTTATGTGCATATTTTCTTTTTGAGCTTTGTAACCAAAACATAGTTTTCTCTAAACATGCACACACTGTGAACAACACTGTGAAGTTCATCTCATTCAATACAAATAACATTCTGTGTTGAAGAAATAGTAAGGGTTAGTGCATAGAACAAGTGTGGAGTAATTTCCAAACCCATACACAAACTGTCATGGTCAATGATACTCGAAAACACAAGGGCATTGATATATGTGAATTATTTTGTCAATGATACAAGTCTATTTGCCAGCCATTTACATGAAATGAAATTTTGGGCTTCATTGTTTATTGCCAAACTGCAGTATTGTTTATCCAGTTCCAAATCTAACTTTAAAGTCTCACTTGCGTTATATAGTAGCCTGCAAGATCACAGCACTTCCATAATCGTACTCTGTGTTGCAGAAGGATGTTAACACGAACATCACTGCTAGTATCAAATATAGTTTAGGTAAAAATGCTCAAATAGCATTTACATTGGGTAAAACAAAGATGTTAATATTTCATACACTCCCTCAAAAACAAGAATCCAGCAGTATGGACTCAAACTGTAAAAACTATACTGTTGTCTACTGCATTCAATTTTAAATACATAATTTATAACAATAACTACATACGTAATGGTCAGAATATGCAGCTGTTTTGTCCATTATAGATACAATATACTTGTGTCCTCTCAAAACTGAACACATATTGAATTTCAACAAAATCATATTTTAGTCATTTTGGCAGTACACTTTATGACTGAATAAGCCTGCCCTGCTCCTCAATATGGATCTTGGTGTAAAATATATTACATTTTATATTAAATTGCGCAGATGCAATTATATTTAAATTGTAATATTTATTATTAATATTTAATTGTCTTTAAATAAAGCAGGTTCATATCCGTAGATGTGAAACATAACTTGAATAGCGACCCATTTTAAACATGTGACTATGATAAGGCACTACCAGTGTCAAATGATCCATTATTGTTTTGAGTATCTCACCCCATATTTAGAAACTCTGGTGCCATTTAGGATCAAAATTTGAATATGTGAACTTTCAAACCTGAAATTGAAAGCATTGCTTGGTAACAATGTAGTGAAAAATCGTCATTTAACTTCTGCGATCAGTACGTAACAATATGTGCACTGACAGGGACCTCACTTACATAGTAGAAATATCACTTAATACATTGACAGTTCATAAATTTGTATATATATATATAAATTTCTATATATATATATATATATGTGGTAATATGGTTTATAACATTTTGTTTAATACTTTATATCACATAGGATTCATGAGACAATATAATTACAGTGAGAATATCTCTAATAATTTAGTGGTTTTAACACTTGAAGGTGCGGTCACGTTCAATATTGCACAGGATTTTGAGACAAATCTCCATGTTTCAGGCTATTCTATTTTCCTTTTCTTAAATCTGTGAAAGATATGTATTTATATGTGTGTGTGCACGCTACAGATAAATAAACCGGATACTGGCATAAGCACCAATATTTAGGTTGACATTGAATTCCATCTCATAGGTGTTTTTCTTCACTTCATCAAGTGACTTAGTGGGTCCACTATACAACCGGTGACATAAAAAGTGGAAACCTGGTCTGCATCCCTCAATAAACATTACTGCATTGTTTGTGTGTGTTTTGGGGGATTTGCTGTTAAACAAATGATGACAATTAACAAGTACAATCAAACTGAATGTTGTCTCCTCCCACACTGTTTCATTGGTCTGATGAATCCTTCCAGACAGCACGTGGTCGAATTCACGCAACGTCATTGGATCTGTTGTCCGTTTAGCTCTAATGCCTGAGGACCTTCACTCCACCCCAAATATGTCTGGACAACTGTTAACCATATGGGTTGAGCTACAATTTGTTGCGACAATTCTTTATCCCAGCCGGCCTCCCTGTCTGGCTTTTAAATAGTGTGCTGTCTGGAGAAATCACTCAGACTTATGGACTGTGGGCAACAGAAAGAGGCTGTCAGATTGATCAGACGCAGGTCTCAGTGGGTGAGGATGTGGCCTTGGTCCAAGAGAAGGTTTATGTTGCATAGTGATCAAAACTACCCAGGTATTCCAGCGCCGCTCGATAGCAGAACTGGTACTGCTCCTGTGAAATGCACATACAAACATAATATCACATGATGTAGGTGTTGAGTGACATGAATAGAAATGTTGAATAGAAAGAATTTCATACAGCAACTTTAAGAATGGTTTAGATTGGTTATGGCTACTAGTAAAAGTGCAAATATTAAGCACCATTTGCACCCCCAGTAACTTGCAGCGACAAAGCCACCACATCTCATTTATTTTCAATGCGAGCTGGTGACATTTAAGAGCTGGCATTTTTCCTCCAGGGTGTTTATTTTTAGTGGCAAACAACTGATTCGGAGTCATCGTGGAATTATATGTTGTGGTGTCTAAATGTTACTAGGGCGGCCAGAATTAGGGACACCAACATAAAGCGACTTGCAATTGTTTCAGTTTTCAGCAACATTGTTTCATACATTCTGACTTCTTAACAATGTTAAACGTGCTGGCTTCTCATGCCATGGTCATTGACATGGTCAACTTGCCAAAAAACAATTCGGATGTATGACATAGTATATCAGTGCTCGATCAGTAGCGAACCGTGACGTTTGAGCCTTGGCCCTCTCTGCGCACGCGCATCCCAGAGATACACAAGCGAATAATCTTTGATTATAATAAATCTTAATATTAAACTGGTAACGTTACAGTGAACTAAACGTATGGAACTGAAAGTAGTAAATTTACCATTTATCTGATAAAATGTCACTGTTATGCAGAATAACAGCAAATATGCACAATATGTTAAATTTAAGACTGACCAGTCAAAATCACTCGTCTCAAATTAAGCTCACATTTGCCCGACGTACATTGAGCCCGACGTAAGCACACGTTCGACTTCTTGCAGGCTGCGCAAACAGCGTATGACATTGCAGAACTGAGACTGCTCCGTGATCTTGAATTACTCTCGTGAGACTTGGAAATCTCACGTGGATAGAGTCTGCATCGATCCAGGAAGTCAAATATACATATCTAATAGGGAAAATCGGCCGACTTTTATTGAAAATAATATTTTTAAGTTTTTAAATATAATTTTTTACAATAGTTTAGATCATCACAGAGGGCCTAGAGGGCCCGGAGGGTTCGCTACTGTGCTCGATACACTCTTCCAAGGCTCGTATAGGTTTCAGAAAGTTTTTTTCGAACATGAAATTCCGTTACGTAACAATTTTTTCTTTTCCCTTATGGCAAAATTCTTCCGGAAAAGCATGCCCACATGTCAACCTGCAAGAGCGAGAGAAAGTGCTCGCCCACACGAGAGCGGAGAAAGTTCAGGAAGTTCGTTTGTTCACTGCATTTCGGTGATGAATGTTATATTCATCGATTGGATATAATGCTGGATTTGCTAATCATTTGAAACTGATAGATGGAGCTGTCCCAGCACTAAAAGATGCCGGTCATGAACCGCACTCGGTAAGTGAAACAGAGTCAAATGTTTATTTTGTTGGAAATCGGCACATACGTGCATAATGTAAACAACAAAAACTTATAGTGAATGAACAGATATGCAATAATAATGCAATGATTTAATGTATGCATGTGCTTTAGTTCCGCCCCCTGCACGCCTTCAGGAGCTCGGAAATAATCTTACAGCTGTATTTTTCTTTTATAAATGTGATCAAACTAAAGACTCTTCAAAGATACGAAGTATGCAATACTACTCTACAGGTACTCAAGATTAATATGAGATTGGCAGAAACTGTGTGTTACCTCCGCTTTAAATCGGTTTCGTTCGAGCAGTGAGAATCTAAGATGTAGTGTAAAGGGCTTACCTCTGTCTGCACCATGGCTGGGCGTTGAGTACGCAACATTTTGACAGTCTGGAAGATGTCGACCACTCCCTCGTAACGCATCCTCTCCAACACTATACTCAGAGTGATAAACACACCCGTCCTCCCAACGCCAGCACTACACATACACATTTATATAAAATGTTACATTTCATTCATGTAATATGTTCATTTTACTTTCATACATGCAATATGTTCATTTTTCCTAGAATCTGAGCTCATTGTAATTAAAATAAGATGTAAATGCTGAATTTAAATTATATTTAACTGACTTTAAAAAAAAATGTTTGCATTTCATTGTTGTTCAAAATGGTACTGAAGTTGTACAAAATGTGCTAGATTTTATCGGTCAGTTGAATATAATAAATATAATCATTATAAAACATTTTCCGTACCTGCAGTGTACTGTGATTGGCCCATCCTGACCAAACTGTTCTTTTGTTTTGTGCACTTGACCAATGAAATCAATGAAGCCTTCACCAGATTTTGGCACGCCCTGCTCTGGCCAATCCGTGAACTGAAACTGACGGACTGTTCTTGACTGACCGTCCTGAGAAAGAGAGAAACAGTGTATGTGAAACTAAAACATATTTTTTTCTCTGGCTGTGTGGAACATTTGGTTCTGACTGATCAATCACAGCTAACAACGCCAAGAGTAAAATGGCCTTGGAGGACTTCATTATTTATTAATTATACATTATTAATACATATTGTGAGCATAAAGCTTTGATATATGGCTGGGGGCTAAGGAGTCCCCTGTTAAAGCAATTAAACAAAACCATCAGTGGGATGGAGCTCAATAAGAGAGAAGTTAAACCAGAGGAAGACAAGTTACAGTGAAGACAAATTTATAGCTATTCAATCCATACAAAAATAATTTGCAGAATAATTTATATGGTCATTTTTTCAGCCTTTTTCCTTTTGCCTACAAGTAACAATCAAATAATTTCAGCAAAAATCTATATTTCATGTTCAGGTAAAATGACTTGTGATTCATGTGTGACTTACCCTTGCGTCCGTGACTTTAAACTCTCTGAGTATATATTGAGGCATATTGTACTCCGCCATGGGATCCACGACAAAGTACTGGTAGCGTGCTGACCTGTCTGATGGCCAATACTGATGACATTTCTCCTGAATAAACAAGTTAACCCATTAGTCACTGCAAGTTTAAAATGTGATTTGTAAATATTATAACAATACAATGGTCTGTGGGCACTAACCCTTCCCATTTCTCTGAGCTTAGTGAGCATAACAACTATAGTCGAATTGTGTTCCCAAAGCATCCGCCAGTAATCTTCTACAGTCTCAGCCAACGGCCCCTGAGTCGCAATATACGCCCCCTGTTGCCTATAAGGTTTAGAAAGAGATTAAAATATTGAGATGTGAGAATATCACCACCATATAAAAGTTAATATGCGAGCAGCTTTAAAGAGATTAATTTAAGTTGTGTACCTGTAGCCGTCTATAAAACTGCCATTGACATAGTCTGAACCCTCGACTCCTCTGATTGGCTGCAGGCAGACACGTGTGCTCTCGTATGGCATTATATTGACCAGTCGGTTTTTGAACTTATTGCATGGGAGGCTGGCACTGACGAATCGGGAGTTGTGTGCTTTGGCGTTAGCTAGTCGCTACAGAAGGTTACAGAAAAAAAGGTAATAAAGGTTAAAAAAAAGTAAAGGTAAGTACAGTTTTTACATTTAATTAATGGAGATATTGGAAATTTTGATTTAGATCACTATCCGACTTACAAAAAAATGGCTTTTAAACAACGCAGGGATGAACTCACTTTAAACTCCTGCTCCATTCCGCTGATGTGTTCTGGCGGTTCTGTCTGCGAGAGTCTCTGGATGTAGGCGTAGAGGTTCCTCGCTGGAACCTCGGTATTGCCGCAGGAGACGGCCTCAAGCAGTGTGTCGTAAATAAAAATGTACTGCTCCTCTGTCTGCACCATGTAGTTTCGCTGAGATCGCATCAAGGTCACATGACCATACACATCTATCATCTTCTCCTGCTTCACGCGCTCCAACATGGCATCAATCACGATGAAGCAGCCTGTTCGGCCCACACCGGCACTGAGAAAGAGCAGGAGAATGCATCAAACGTTTTTTTTTCACCAGCACTGACATGCACATTCTAAGAGATGCTTTTCTGGTTGTTCTGTACCAGAGATATTGAAATATCGTAGTTGCTAAAGTTGATGATTTAAGAGATAGACAATTTATGTGAAAAATTATTACGATTCTATTTACAGAAGTGCAATTAACAAAATATAACAAGTATAACATTATAACAAACATTTTTACAATGTTCTCACAACATTGTATTTTGGTAGCAATCAAGTAATGCAGCGGAACAATGTTATAAAAGTGTTTCAGAAACCACACCTTTAATTTAAAACACAAATAACTAAATAAAAATCTTTCTGCAACGTTGTAAAAATATGTATTTTTATGTAAAAAAAGACACACATTAAGTTTCAGTCTATTAATTTAAATCCTGTTGAAATGTTTTGAAAGGTTTAGCAATGTTCTGTGTAATGTAATCACAGAAATGTCTGTTATGTCCATGAATGTAGAGGCGAATCAGAGGCGTTTAAATGATTTGTCAAACAAACATTTTTGCAACGTTCTCACAACGTTGTATTTTGGTGGGAATTAGGTAATGCAGCAGTACATTATAAAAGTGTTTCAGAAACTACACCCTTGAAGATGGGGTAACATGCCGTTTCATGCATTCTGACTTCTTTACACTGTTTAACGTGCTGGTTTCTCATGCTTATTGCTTAACATGGTCAACTTGTTAAAAAAACGAGTTGGATGTATGACGTAGTATTTCTGTGCTCGATACACTCCCTCAGCACTCTAACTTGTTTCGGAAAGTTTTTTTATAAGTCTGGATCCCTGTTTCGTAACAGGGATCCTATTCCTTTTATTGGGCAATTCTCCAGGAAAAGCACACCCACGGCAAGGTCGAAATAAATAGCCCGCCCACGCGTCAACTGACGAGTGATAGGAAGACCCGCTTATCAAGATTGGCTGCACTGTGGGCCTGCAGCTGCAGCTCGTTACTCTTGCGATTGTGAGAGAAGTTGAGGTTTGTTCATGGCATTTCAGTGATGGACGTTACATAAATGGTGGATATAACGCTGGATTTGGACATCGTTTGTATCTGATAGATGGCGCGGTCCCAGTGCTAAAAAATGCCGGACATGAACTGCACGCGGTAAATAAAACTAAGTCATATGTCTGTGTTTTGTTGGCAATCGGTGCGTACGTGCGTAATGTAAACAACACAAAGGGATAATGCGATGATGTATTGTGTGCTCATGCTGTAGTTCCGTCCCCCCTGCCAGCAGCTTGTCTTTTTCCGGAAATAATTGTACAGCTGTATCTCTCGTTTATAAATTTGATCTAACTCACTACGACTGTACTCAAGATTAATGACATTGGCAGAAACTGCGTGTGTTACCCCATCTTTAAATGAAAACCAAAACAACCAAAATAAAACGTTTCTTTTTTTTTAATATGCATTTATAATGCAAAAAATACATATGTCATATTAAGTTTCAGTCTTAATTTCTACTCCTATTGAAAGGTTTTAAAACATTTTGCAATGTTTTGTGTAGTGTTATCACAGAAGCGTCTGTTATGCGCATGAATATAAAGTTAATCCAGAAGCATTTAATATTTCTGCATTCTGTAATAAATGACCTAGCAAACAAACATTTTACAATGTTGGATTTTGGTTGCAATTAGATAATGCAGCCGTACAACGTGCTCAGAAACTATATCCCGAATAAAAAAAAAAGAATTACCAAAATAAAACAATTCTGCAACGTTGTCAAAATATGTATTCATAAAGCAAAAAAAGACATGTCATATTAAGTAGGCTGAATAAAAACAAGCAGCTCAAAATAAAGCTTTAATATCAAAGCAGAAATCACCTTCTGTAATCTGAATTGTTAATTCACTCGTGACTAAACTAAAAGCTTCTATTACAGCAAAGTCTAAAAAATAGATTTATTGTGCAGTGTAGGCAGCTCTGTTTGGAACGTTTTCTTGCGCTCAACAGCAAGGTTCAAGAAGTTTTTTGAAACTGTGTAAAGTTTCTGTGACACACTCTACAGGGATTATAATAGGAGCATTTGATAAGTGTTGTGCTGCTCACGTTGTGAACTCGTGTGTATAATTTGTTTAATATTTCATTAACTATTTTGCTTTTCATAGGAATAATGTACCATGGTGACCTAGTTGTTTTGGAATATTCACTGTGACAAACATCATTCATCATTCAGATATACAGATTATATTATTTTAAAACCTAATAGAAAGCACACTGTAATTTAGTCTGACTTTATTTTCATAGCAAAAAATGCTATCAGAGAAGTTATTTCATGTTTTAAAGGTTTCATTTAAGAAAAACCTAACATGTCGGTATTTTACCATTTTTTTTAAATGTCCTATTATATTAAACATCTTTTTTTTCACATTACATGTCATTTTTCAGAATGTTATACAAATACTGAACTGTGCCACTAAATAACAAAAAATAAAATAAAGCACTGTGAAAAGTTGCATACTGTCTGGGTAGTTGTTACTTTCATACAGTATGTTCTAAGCAAAATAAAATAATAAAATTAATTAATCATCATAAAAATGATCAGAAGCACTCAGACTCCACAAAAAGTATTGAATGCACTGGCCGAGACGAACAATTGAGCTGCAGCACCATGAAAAAATTCAGTGTGATATAACACCAATCTTATAAAGTCAATACCATTTAGAGCTCTACTGTAAGGAGATTCGATTCTCCCTGCAGTGTAAGAGCACATTCCATTGATGGAGGAACTAACTTACAATACTCATTCAGTATCTTAGCCTATCATGCCTGGCTGGAGATACCGCAAATGTGTTTAGATCATTCTGTACTGATCACTGCTTAAGGCTAAAATACTGTACACTACAAGACTTTAGCTCAGATTTTGCCCAGATTTTCAGTCTGGACTTGTTGCAGAAAGTCTGTGCCAGTCTGCAGATTTGATCAGTTAGTGCGTTTCTATCTGAAACTTTCAAAAAGTCTGCAAGTGTATGATGTCTAGTTTTCAGATTTTAAAATTCTTGTAGTGTATTCCATCCATTACCTGCAGTGGACCACAATGGGCCCGGCATCTGGCGGGTTGCAGGCCTTGATCCGTCTCAGGAAGGCCAGGAATGGAGTGGGATGTTCAGGTACTCCCTGATCCGGCCATGCTGTGAACTGGAACTGACGAACCTCCCTTTTCTCTCCACATCCACTCTGCCCATAGAAATAATGGAATTGTTAGTACCATATAATACTAAACATACGGTTACACTCATGCTTTTTTTTATATAGACTAGTATATCAGATTAGAAAAGAATACATGTTGTGAACAAATACAATGGAAGCATGCTGCTCTGATGTTATGTACATATTTATAAATATTAACATACACCGCTACTACATTAACACAATTTATGTGAATTTCTGGGACAACACATTTTGTGTTAATTCTAACTCAACTTGTTTTGTCCCTTTTATTTATTCAATACAAAACAAACACAAAATGTGTTAAAATGACATCTTATGTGTTAAAAAGCATAACACAAACAGTGTGTTAATAAATAACACATCCTTTTTAAAAGTGTGGGTTTTGGAATTTAAAGTATTTATGTACTGATCTATCTTTCATTACCTTAAAGAGAGCGAAAGTCCTGACGCAGTAGGTCGCGAGATCCGCCTTGTCCAGTAAAGAGACCTGCATCAGTCCATATGTCTCTGTACCTCTGCTGGGCCAGTACTGATCACATTTATTCTGCACACAGTTCAGCAGACACTTACTACAGCATTTACTGCAACACACATCTCAATATCAAAGGAAACGTTATAGAAGAGCTGAAGAACCAGCTGAGATAAAAACGGACAGTCAGCTGCTCTTCAGACTGACTGCCTTCAAATGAGGACAATACTCATTTCGGCGTTGTTTCAATCCTCTCCCTGGTTCACTAGTAAGTGTGCTGCCCTGTCTCATTGTCAAAATACAGGATGCTCTCTAGAAATTCCCAGAATGCACTGTAAGCATGAGTTGCTCCATTGCCTTATCAAAAAAACATTTATTTCATGAATTATTTAAAAGAATACTGTAGTGTTTTAGTTTAGTGTATAAATGTAAAAGCAGAATGTTATCCGTAATCATTTTAAATATAATACTAAAAGATACGTGTAATTTTTTTGTTTGTTTTAAATTAAAATACTTTAGTTCATAGCTGTCACCAATATTGTGTTTTTTTTGCTTGCATTATGCAAACCATGTAAACTCATAGACAGTAAATGCGACACTTCCTTGGGTGTTGTACTTGTTAATGTGTGTACGGTGTTATGCATGGGCAGAATTCTTAATAATGCATACAGTACAAAAGAGACACAAAGACGACAAAAATATAACTTTGGCATATTATTGTGGAACTGTAGTTTTTAAAAGAGGCAACAAAGAAACATGATGAAGAAACAAATAATACCAGATGAATATTAATCACAGTGTGTTGTACAGTCATGTTGTTGCTACTAGCTACGTTTTTATTGCACGCCTTCATAATCTTGTCACACGTAACTGAGTAATCAGAGTCTGAAGGCCGTAAGAGTCCATGAAATCATGTTCTAGGGATCAAGGAAATGGATTGAGACACACCCTTCAAAAGTATGGAAGCGCATTGGTAGCAATTTTCAAATTGCAATTTTCGAAATGACAATGCAGTATGTAAAATGATAATGCATTTATGTCTTTAAATATACATTTAAAATAGCATATGTGCAACATTAAGTGCAAAATGAAAATTCAATAATATATTTTACATTTGTCAGTTCCTACACTACTTTTAATATGCAATTTAAGTGCATATTTTAACGCTCTTTAAGTTGCTAAATTAAAATGAAAATGCATTCCCCGGATTGATTATATACAGCCAAGCAAAACTGTAGCAAAATGATCATTCAAATGTTATTTTCCCTAAATGCATTAACATTCACAGGCTGTATCGGGGAGGGGGCGTGGCTAAGCTCGAAATGCATTTTGAAGTCCACATTGAATTTTGCAACACTTAATTCGTAAATGTTCAACCTGTGAATGTTAATTTACATTTTCATTTTGCACCTAATGTTGCACATATGTTATTTTAAATGTATTTTTAAAGACATAAATGCATTGTCATTTTACATACTGCATTGCCATTTTGCAAATTGCATTTTAATTTGAAAATTGCTACCAATATGCTTCCATACAGAAGTACATTTGTGCATGCAGTGAAAGTGTGATAACCAGCCAAAAATATAAAAGTTACACTTTGGTAAAACGTGTCTAAGCATGTGAGGTAAAAAGGAAGTGAGAAGAGAGGGTGAGAGAGAGAGAGAGAGAGAGAGAGAGAGAGAGAGAGAGAGAGAGAGAGAGCACTGAATATCAACCATTCAAGTGAAAAGTGATCTAATTAGACAAGTGAGACATCTTGCCTTTGAGAAGAAATACGAAGGCATCTGGAGAGTAACAGACAAACAGTATAAGACTTTCTTTCTCTTTTCCAACAGATTTAAGGTGCATCAAATTTCACACTGTACAGCGATATCTAGTGGACAAAAATGAGGAATTTCAAGTGATATACAAAAAATTGGTTACAGATTTGGTGAAATTTGACATGTGACCAACCAGCTCCGACCAATAGCATGTTGCTTGGTTTGGCGTCCTATGTCCCTGTTGAAAAAAACAGCATATGCTAGGTTAGGGGAAGTTTTGATGCTGGTTTGACCAGCTTAAACCAGGTATGCACCAGCACATGACCAGCTAAGGACCAGCTTAAACCAGCACATGACCATCTTAAACCAGCACAAACCAGCATCAAAACATACCAAACCAGTATGTGCTGGTTTTTTCAACGGGGTGTGGGCGGGGCCTCAAAAGATTTAAAATGTTCCCCTTCTTTCATCCACAAAATTTCGCTGCGCCATGTTAAATGTGATCACGCCTTTATAAGAAATAAGCAAAACATAAATGCTGTATTTGATCAAAAAAGTTAAGTGTATGTCAAGAAAGTTTTTATTGTTGTTCTGTTCCAAAGCCTATAGGAAGCTGCCTACCTAGACAGCATTTTGAAGCCACCTAATTGCGGTGCTTTTAATACAAAGCTTTGTCTGTTTCTGTCTGGGAATGTGTTTTGTTCGATTTGTCTGCCAGTACTGGGAAAAATTTACTGTAGCTCTCTCACCCTTGACTTCTCCTCAAGTTTGGTGATCATGATGATATTTGCTGTGTGTTGTTCCCAGACCAATCTCCAAAAGTCACTGAACGTGTCTGGCATGGGCCCCTGCGTGGCGATGTATGCGCCTTGACGCCGGTACCCGTCTATGAAGTTGGCATTAATGTAGTCACCACCAGGAACACCTGCATGACCAAAGAGGAATACCTTTGAACAAACATTACACAGAGAAAAAAAATGCTACTTTCCATAAATATACTGTGATTTATGAGTGTGAATGAGCGATTTCTCAGTTCCATTAGTGGCCAGTCACAGCAACAGCGAAACCATTATAACAAATGAAACAGCAGAAGTATACAGCATCCTAATGTAAAATGTGGAGATTATAGATCACACACAAATTAAAGTGTGGATATGTTTAGAAATACAGACAGCAATATTTCTAAATGCAATGAATGTGAACGGGTATCTTGGCTATGAATAACTATTCTATTGAAATTTTGCCAGGAATTTGTTCATTGAGGAAATGGCAGCTGAAAGGACAGTAAATGCATTAAAGGGATAGTACACACAAAAATGAAAATTTGGTCATTATTTACTCACCCTCTTGTCATTTCAAACCTTTATGACTTTCTTTCTTCTACAGAACACAAAATCGGATATTTTGAATAATGGTGGTAACTGAACAATGGCAGTACCCATTCATTTCTATTGTATGGACACAATCAAGTCAATGGGTACAGCTGATGTTACCAACATTCTTCGAAATATGTTCTTCAGAAGACAGAAAGTCATACAGGTTTGAAATTACAAGAGGGTGGTAAATGATGACAGAAATGTGATTTTTTAAAAACATTTAATTTTTTGACCATAGTCCATTTTTTAACAAATTAGTCAAAGCCATGTTCCACTTTATGTCAGAACCATACACTGTACAAAAATAAGGCAAAATATACTGAATGTATGTCGTAAATGTCCATAAAATTAACAGATAATGTTCTTGCAGAAAATGATCGGTATACTTTCCTTTTTGTACAGTGTAGAATTATTAGAATATTTTTGCCTTAATGACTTTTATACATTGATGTTCTATTTGCATGAGAAACAGCATTTACTGGGCTTAAACACACTAAAGGTTTGCTGTTGGCTCCAATATAGTGTTTATCCCTTAGATAACAACCTCTTCAAACATGCAAATGTAGCAAAATAAAAGTGTATCCGAAAATTCTTTTCTCCAAAAAAAGTGAGGACAATTCAACACTTATTGAGAGAAACCCCAAAGCAACATTTCACAACTACATGTATAATACAACCATAATACAACACATACACCCACTCTCACCATCATTGTTGGAGAGTAATACTCTGGTGTGGTCGTAGGCGATAACGTTGGCGTATCTGTTCTTTGGCTTGTTTATTTCGAGGTTAGAATGTTCCCATGAGAACTGCTGGCCTGGATCAATAGACTACAAACAAGAGACACGCGCCATAAATTACACATCCGCCACAACTTACGAAAATATCAGCACACTAGCCAAAAATGTGTTGACACTATACATTATGCATGGGGCAATATGGTTTTTATTGTGTACCCTGAAGCGGGTGTGTCTCGTGTGTGCGTGATCTGACCTCGTATTCTTGAGAGAATCTTAGGTTTTCGTTGGCTTTCATCCTCTCGATGTGTGCTGGGAGTTCGGAGATGGATACTGGAGGGTGGCTGGTCATGCCTGTCAATCACAACATCACACAAACATGCAGATCAGTGGAGTTTATATAGAATCTCGAGACTCTGTCTGCCGCTGGATTTAGTGCTGTGAGCAGTGTGAAAGAGAGTTAGTCATGTCATCAGCATTTATAATATAAGCCTATAAAACAAAAGGTATTCTTATATGGTTTGGGTGTTTGTTTGTCTAAGGTAATTGTAATTCAAGCATTAAGTTTTGACTTCTGCTCATTAATTAAAATGTGTTGGATGTCTATTGAGTTTCCTCTGGCTTCTTATTTACTTTGTACACCTACAACTTTTACCCTGTTGTGTATACAAATAAAACTTTGCATTCAGGTAGGGTCTGTGGCTGCTTGTGAAGTTTTCAGGATGGATATATGTATGGTTGCCTAGCAACTGATGGTCTGTGATATTCATACCGTCGGTTCTGCTGTGAACATTGAGTGTTTTAGATCTTGGGTAAGAGCTTTAAAACAACAGCGGTTGTTGCTGTGTGATGTATGATGGTTATCTTTACATCCAAAAGAGACTTTGAAACACTACATATTAGTGTAAAGAATATTAGACAAGATGACACGATGTTGTTTTGGTTAAAAATAAATAAAAATCATCTATTGAGGAAATACATAAAGATATAGGGTTCAAAACGTATCATGATTCACATATGGAGGAGCAGGAGTGCCACTTAAAAAGAAAATGAAGAATCAATTGATCAATTTAATAATTAAAACATAAAAAGGTAAAAAAAAAATTTTTAAATTGACAAAGTAATAGCCATATTTAAAACTTTTTATTTAATTCATGTTTTAAAATGTATTTTAATAAAACAATAAATGTATAGTACATTTGCAAATAAATAAATACATTTAAAATTGTTTTTAAAAAAGTGATTAAAATGTTAAAATATCTTATTAATGTACTTTTTATTGTTTTACTTATTTGTGTTTTTAAAACATAAATAAACAGTTATAAATGTGTGTATTTATTTATAAATTTTAAATTTATATTCTTCTATAAAACTACATTTTAAAACATAAATAAATAAATAAAATAAAACATTTTAAATTTGTCTAATAATTTGTCTATTTAAAAGGCGATTTATTTATTTACATCTTTATGTATGAATTATTATATTCATTCTTTATTTTTAAGTGGCTCTCCTGATCCTCCATATTCACAACGGTAAGCTTTCAATAATAATGGAGCTGTCGAGTTGGATTTTGCAGAAGGTGTCAGTTGTTTTTTAACACACGTAAAGAGTAGTATGTAAAGTATACAGCATTTTTACGTTTCAAACAGAGATGCCGATAGAAGGGGCAAAGGTGCATAAGTGTTAAGGCACATCCCTGTCATGAGCCAAATGAGTTAGAAGATGCACATGCTAGTTATTGCATATATATTTCTGAATATATGTGAATTAGGGGGATTAAGTAGTCAATGCAAAACTCCATGAGCCAAAACTGACTTGATAACCGTCGATAACCGATGATAGATGCACGTAAACCTAGAAAAGAGAGAACATCATGTTGATACGGTCTGTGTTGACCGTATAGATTCTTTAGGATTGCCTGCGTGTGTCTGTGACATGGCTTTGTCTTTTGGTGTATTACCGGCGGTGGGGAAGTTGATTCTACGGAGCTCCACTGGGTCAGATGGATGCTGGGAACTCATGGCTTTACTGTTGCTGGGAAAGCTGCACTTCCTGCCCTCTAGCTCCGCCCGCTTCCTGTAACATCACACACAGAGAAGCATTAAAGCGACTCTCACTTAGCAGGAAATAGTTTATATTGCATTTCAGCCATAATTGCATTTTCAATGTAACATAATACACAGACCTGTCTGGTTTGCTGGTTCATGTCCAGATAAAGCAGGGGGGAGAGAGGGATCGGTCAAATAAATAAACAGCTTAAAAAGTTGTCATATTTTATTTATTCATCTCCTTTTTGTTTTTTATTGGGTTATCACACCTATTGACCAGTGACCAGTATGATTAATTCGGATCAATTTTCATTCCAAGTCTCGTTGCTAAGAATCAATTCGTCTAAAACTATTCATTTCCCTAACTTTCCTGGATCCGAAAAACACAAGTTTAATAGTCCATGACATCACTAGGTTTTCCATGACCGTAGGAACCCTGTTATCATCACTTCATTTCTTCACCGTCTCATTCACTTCATTTCTTCACCGTCTCATTCAATGTTCTCCTCCATTCCTTCCTGTCTGGCTGCTGATGTAATTTAAACTCCATTCACATCTTTACATCCTCCATCGCTTTCCTGCTCAATTCGTATACTCTCTCACCTTTTAAAGAGAAGGATGAGGATGACGATACTGATGATAAAGATGACGGCCAGCACCGGCCCCACAACCCAAAGAAGCCCCTCCTCCTCGTCTATGATCGGCTGCGGTTCAACGTCAGAGAACAGCACGGCATCGGAGAATGGACTTGTGGAGTAGACAGTCTGTCAATTGAGATACATTAGCATAATTATTATTTTTTTACTTTTGACTGTTGACTGTCCGACAAACTGTTAGCGTCATGTCTCTTGTAGCACTCTGCGGTTTCTGTCTTCTCGGATAATAAAATAATGTCAACTACGAATCAATATTTCATGTGCTTTTATTTATTTATTTGATAAGAAGCTGTGTAATAAAAGGGATAAGGTACAGTCAGACAGTCTTTATCGCAAAATAAAGCCTTCTAGAGATATCAAGATACATTATGCTCAATTAATATTACTACTTAAAAACTGAAAAACATTTTATATTCAAATTAGTTCTTTTATTTTACGATCATTTTGTGGTTTCAATATATCCCAACGTGACCGAGACTTACATTCTGGCCCAGTTCAAGTATAGCCAGAACGAAGCAGACATACTCCTGTCCGTTGAGAAGCGGTCGGTTCAGGAATGCGCCGTACACGCGTCCGTCTCCTAGTTTAAACTCAGCTGGTAGATTCTGGAAATAAGCGCTGATGTACGGCTTTGCCTCCGCCTGCCTCCTCAGACGCACGGAGCGACCTGTGCCATTAATCTCTCTCAGCAGCTAAAGAAACCATCGTATAAGTCAAATACATGACATGCGTCAAATTAACCAGACCTGATGCTAAAAATCCCATATGCTGAACCAACACACTGCTTAAACAGGAAACAGCACTGTCAAAAATGACAGTGAGTTGACTGAATGAAAATGTGTACCTCATCGATGTTCATCTCATCTGGATCGGTCCATATATTCTGAAAGTTTCCTCCTCTCTGCCTCTTCAGAGGAACAACCACAATGTAGAAACCCCTGTAGAGAACCATTTCATTCCCTTTTTATGAGTGAATTTTATGAAAAAATATCGGGGTTGTATACAAGCCCCCCCAAAAACAGGTTTACAAAAAAATTAAGATTAAATTTAAATTAAAACGATTAACATTTCTTATAACGTTACAGTAAAGTACACACCCCGATTCACAATGCCTCCTACACTTTCTTATCAGCAAATCCAAATGAAGATTTGCTTCACTCTCTGTGCTGATGTAAAATGTATGGTGTATATAGTATTGTATAAATATTATGGATTAATATTGTGGATATGTCTGATTAATTCTAAGTTTATGAGTCCCCAAAAATGATGATTGGACTCTTTCTACATTTGTTCCACCATCTCAAATAACTAATAGTGCATTGTTAATATATTTTTAATGCATTTTCCCTCACCCTATTATCTTCAACATAAATTTGGGCAATAATCTAATACTAGATATTATGAACATAATTGTGCCAAAGTTATATTTTTTTATTATAAAATGTCATGCAACCAAAGTCTGCAACAATAGGCAATTTTACACCCTCTTTACATCTCACAATTAAAGAAAACCGTTACTTGTCATTATCAAAATGGCAACCGCGACACAGGTGTGGAGACATGGGAGAGGAAAAATGAGTGCCCAAAATAATCTGTAAAAAAAGTCTGCCCAAAACCTGTCTTTAATCAATATAAAAAGTATTTTCATGTGTTAATTCAATAAAAATGTAGTATGTGGTCTACATTTATTACTGAATTTTTGCACTTAACATTTTAAAGTCTCTATGCAAATCAAAAACAAAATCACATTTTTTATTTGACATGAAAACAAACATATTAAGATATAAAACTTTAGGTATATCACCTAGCAATGAACGTTATATTTCAAAAACAAATGATTATTTTATTGCGTTTTTATTCTTGTCTTTGTTGAAATTCAAAAAGATCTTCTGCATCAATCATACGTAATGAACACTATTAACGCATTAAATTGACAGTTCTAATAAAAACCTATCTTGGTGTATTGCTGACCTGACGTTAGCCTGTCCCTGAACAGCGGGCAGCTGAAGCGTAGCGATGCTCTGCGAGCTGGTTTTGTCCATCAGCTGGGGTTTCCTGGTCAGCAGATTTGGAGCAGTCATGGCATCCGCACGGTGCTGCAGGCCTCCAGTACCATCAGCTTTACTGGTTAACAGGAAGGTGTACAGAGATTGAGGCTTTAACTTAGTGACCAGCTTTAGCCCGAGCCGCCCATCTACCTCCACGCTCTCACCGTCACCATATGAGATCTGAGAGGAAATGAAAGAATCAAAAATATTCAATAAACTAAAAATACATGCACGCTCTGACAAGGTTGTCAGCATATTGTGACACACAGACACATACTCGAGAAGAGCATAGAGATATTTCACACAACTAAGACACAACATTCACATGCTTACACGCTTATACATACTCGGCCATACAATTTTAGCTCAACATGTTGCGTGAAGTCGAGTTATGGAGAAAACACACAAATACTCATGTTCACATAGTTATTCATAGACGTTCGGTCTTGAAGACAAAACCTGATCCACACACACACGCAGTAAAGTGAATTGTAGTTCTTACAATGAGAGGCTGTGCTTTATTGCTGGTGGTACGAGACTCCCAGGTCAGCAGCACTGAACTCTTCATGGCAGCTTTCACTCGAAAGTTTACAGCAAACACTAATAAAAACAGAAAACCAGAGTTTAACAATCATACATTATTGCATCTATTCACCTGAGCAGAACCTCCGGCCTCAGGCATTCCTGAAGCAAACAAATTCTTATTTGGCGATGAAGCTGTAGCCTAGAACAGGGGTTTTATGAAGCCAAGGACCCTAAAATATATATATATATATATATATATATATACACGTCTATATATTTTATGTATAAAGAAAATGTAAGCTATTAGATAAATAGAAAGTGTTGTATCATAAAAACAACATTGTTTACAAAGTTTAATAACACAATGTAACAATTTTTGTTGTTTCACTTGTTAATTTTTACTGTTTCTTTAAGAAGTTTAACATGCTGAATATTAAATCACCTTTTTTTTTACCATCGACGGTACTCTCACAAAAAAAATCACACTGTAATACATTCCAAGAATAGGAAGGAAGGATGCGGGAACCGGCGAACGTTAAACAAACTTTTAATAAAATAAGCCAACAACAAAACGAAAGTAAAGGGCCGACAGCTACCTCACAGTCAACTGTCGGCCACACAAACATAAATAAAACTTAACACAATGTCCAGGCCTGGTCCTTTCTCGTCGTACACTCCTGTCGCTCGTCCTTTTATGCTTCTGCTACTCCTTGAGAGATGCGAGACCGGTGCAACGCGCAGCTGACACTCATTATCACTCGCGTCACCGGCCTCGCACCGTTCCCTCACGGCTCTCGTCCTGCCTTCCTCGTTACACAAAACAAAAATGTGTAACTGTATAATTGGCTACAATTAGAGTAAAGGTGGATGTATATACCTGAAGAGAATGTATCTGTACCGAAGAGGTATAAACACTTAGAAATATAAAAACTATATTGAAAAAGTGTTTGGTAGTTATTTATAATTTCTCCTTTGTGCGTTTATTCTGAAATTCTCTGAGGCTTCCAGAAGGTTTGAAAACCCCTGTCCTTGACTTTTTGGACCACTGGAATTCTGCAGACGACAGTTGGAGAACCACTTTTATACATGCTACACAGAAGCAATGTGAGCCACTTTTCTCTTTGTGCTGACAAGAATTTGTTGCACTTTCCTGTGATACAGCTCACCTTCAACCTTCCTCCACGTTTATCTAGACCCAATTACAGAAAGATTCTCACCTTTTATCTGCCAGAGCAAGGAACTCAGACCAACACAGATAAGACTCAGAGAGACAATTTATATCTTTCAAGAAAGAAAGAAACATGGCGGTTTGTTTGGGAGTGGGAAGTGTTTGTATGTCATGATTCACATGTCCTACCTTCCTGTACTGGTTGTGTTTTGATGGATATTGGAAGACTACAGGGCCCAGGGCTGTGTTTGCTAAGCACGCATACTCGCGCCACATACTCAGTATTTGCCCTTAGGCCGGTAAGAACAACTGTGGGCTCCGTAACATCCGATTCCATTGCAATGTCTGTGCCGTTACTAAAAGTGACAGCGAACCATATGCGGTAACCTCGGATCTGCACAGTGGTTCTTAGTCGCTCCCATCTCAGGATGGCTGATGAGGAATTAATGCTTTCCGCTGTTAAAGATAAAATGGTTTCCAGAACGCTCGTGTTTCCACCTTCTGTCGTCCCTGCAACTGTCACCGCATCCTCAGTGGTCGTTTCCACCACAGTCGGTATTAAAAGTGTGACCTGAGCGCTCAAGCCGTAACCCCAAATGCTGCGGGCGGCGAGGCGGAACACTTACAGCGCCCCGGGACTCAGAGATTGGATGCTGTGTGTGCGTTTGTCATCATCGAGCTCCAGGACCATGAAGGTATCTAAGGTGGGGTCGGCCCGGCCGTATGACAGCCTGTAACCCAGCAGGGGGGATAGACCCGCCGGCGGAGGCAGCCAGTTTAAGTGGACCGTTCCGTCTTCCGATGATGCAACTGTCAGCAAGGGCAACCCTGGCACTATGAAGCAGAAAATAGTGGAGTAATTTAATACCATACAATGCTGTAGCTCATAATGAATCTGTTCCAAATCTAGTGTGCTTAATAGCCTTGAGTTAAACACAAAATATGTGAATAACCGTGTATATGTGGGTGTGTACACACATGAGGGTTTAGTTCTGATGAGAGTGGGTTTGCTGCGTGGCCCATCGCCTTTTGAGGTAAATGCAGCCACGGTAACAGAATATCCTGTGTTAGGCCACAGATCAGACAAAATCAGCTCCTAAACGAACACGCAGACACTATGAAACCAAAATGTCCTACAAAAATGATCTGAATTTTATATAAAAATAAACAAGTGAAATTCGGTCCAGCTAAGTGTACTCACATATTGTTGCGAATCATTCTGTGGCTGCAACATTTCCAAACACAAGACATAAATAAAAGTCTAAATTAATGGGAGACGTAATCTGATTATTCACAACACAATGAATAAAAACCCGCTGAGAATAATTAGTGTGAACGTTTTATTGGAGCGATTCTGTGATGGTTATCGCAGGTTCTGTTTTAGTAGGCAGTTAATAAGAAGACAATGGTGTTATCTGATGATTAAAGACAAATTAAAGTCCTTTCAAATATCATTAGTCAAGCTATAAAAAAAACCCTGATCACTGAAAAACAAACAACTCATTCAGATCGAGTGATAGTTGAGATCTGCATTGTACTGCAGGTAGTGGTGTGTGGTGGACTTATGAAGAAGCAAAATCCGCCTTCTGTTTGTTTTGGTTTTTCAAATTGGAATTTATTTTCCTGTTCCATTTGATGTTTAAACAGTTTAAGTTAAATACTAATATCATGTAACGTACAAAAAAACCCCCAATACTATCATTTTACTATAATTCTACTATATATAATATAGTATCATGGGCGTAAGAAGCGCAAAAAAATGTGTATATCGTCGCAAGTTTGAATACATTTTTACATCACATTTTAAATTGTACAGGCATTTATTTTCAACAACAACAACAAAAAACAGGTGTTTAATAATACTGTATGGTAAGGTTAGGGGTAGTAGGTAGATCTTTATTGTCCCAGTTAGTTGGCATCCATTTAATAATTTTTATAAATATAATATACTAAATATAATCATTTGCAATCTATTATAATTTATCTATTATTATGCACAACAATACTTTGTTTACCTTGTTGTGTCGAAACAAAATTGAGTTTAATTTATATGGACTATTACTGGACTCTACGCCAGGTGGAATGGATTTGAGAAAGCAGAAGCGTGGAAGTTAAGGCTGTAGCTAAAACCCGGAATGGAGTATAATTTATTAGGCATTCCTCAATTGGAATGGATTTGACTGACAGTGCACTGAAAAGTGAATGCCAAATGTGCTAAATTAGAGAAAGTAAAAGTGAGTCCATTATCATTGGTCTTAAAAAGTGGGTGGATCCTTCCCCACCTGCATACAGAACAATGGTTCCGAAGCCCATGTAAAATATGATATTTTACTATAATATTAAAGCTGCAATACATAACTTTTTCTGTCTAAAATAAACAAAAATCAGTGTTCTGTCTCCTTACGTTACCCCAAATTGCAATGGTAAGCTTATAATAATGATTTATAATTTGAGCTGCTGGGTACGATTTCACCTGAAATGTCAGTTCGATGTCATTCGACACGTAAAGTAACTCGCAATTTTGTGTTTCAGAGTTAGCCATGAGGCAAAAAGTACAAACTGCAGCTTTAACGTTTTTTTATTAAAACCATAAAAAGTCACAATAAAGGACCATCAAGTTGTAAATAACTGCAATACATATTTCTTGTTTCAAATCAAGTATTTATACGTTCATTTCAATTTGGAAGTGACCAAAAATTTACAATTTACCATTAATACCCATTCAATCCAACTTTGGGACTGTTGCTATCATTTATATTTTAAAAGGGCTCAAATACTGCTTCCTTTCTGGTGACTTTTCCCCGTCTCCTAAACAATATGCTAATGTTTCAAGATTTTATTGTCAAAAGAGTCTTTACTTTTTGAGAATGAGAATTTTGGCAACTGGGAGTGATTTGACGAAGAAATGCCACATTTGGAAATAAGTCCCGCTGTGCATAATGCATTCAAAAGTGTGTGTGTGCGCATTCCCCTACCTGTGAGTCTCTCAACAGGAGTTCCTTAATTCTGGGAGAGACTGTTCTTTCCTCCGCTGTGCGTCTGACGTATGTCACCTGGTAACCACGGATCACTCCATGCTGTCGCTCAGCAACTGGAGGTTTCCATGACACTCTGGCAGAGGTGGCATTTAAGACCATCACATCCACACCACGCGGAGGTGCGCTGGGCACTGAAGGACATTTGAGGACAAAGGACATGTGGTTACATCTGAACACTCCTTCCAGTTCACAGGAGAAGAAAGGTGGGTGAGGAGAAGATATTTGATGCTGGGGAACGGATCATTTATCTTGATAAATCGTTCTGTAAGACCTTTTTTTAAGGTTTGCTAAAAATGATGTTTTCTGTGGAGTACAAAAGATCTGATCTTGTGATCAAAAAGACAAAAAATGCATTTATTTACACAGATGGAAAAACAGGAGATTAGGAAAAGTCAAACACGTTGGTTTAGGACAAGGCAGATGTTTGGAGGTCAGATGTGTGTTTGGCAGATAAAGGAAGGAGAGGCTCAGCTTCAGGTCAAGAGGTCAGGTATATCATATGTTGTCATGGAGACATACCATCATCCTGTGTGCGGACCAATACCGGTAGGCTCTCTGGCCCTTGACCGGCATCCATGTGGGCGGCGACAGTCACCGAGTACAGGGACCCTTTCCTCAGTCCCTCTATCCGGTAGCGGAAACAGTTAGATGGGATGTCTGAGATCCTTTGTACGGGGTCCTTCTCTCTTTCTACAGCCACATAGCGGATGGAGTACCCTGTTATGATTCCATTTTTATCGATGAGGGGTGGAGCCCAACTGAGCAGCAGACTTGTGGAGGAGGGGCTTATGCATGTAACTTCCTGGGGAGGGGGCACGGACTCTGATTGGTGGATGGAGAAGTGGGTGGGTTTGTGTTTTGAGATATCAGTGGTTAGTTTAAGTGTTGGTGTGAATGAGTGCTCTGGCACTGAGCAGAGCAGTGCAGTGTTGGCTTGCTCACCGGGAGACTGCATTTATTTATTTATTTATTCATTTATTTATTAGATATTATTTATTATAATGATCTTGCTTGGTCTATAAACACCATGCACTGTGCTGTGTTTTACCTTTCTGTGTTTTTCTTATTTGCTCCTGTAAAGCTGCTTTGGAACAATGCACATTGTGAAAAGCGCTATATAAATAAAATTGAATTGAATTGAATTGAATTGAATGAAAATGGTTGGAAATGAAATCAACAGAAAGAGACACAAAAAGGCACACAAAATGACAAAACCAGACATAAAATATATAAAGAAAATACATGTTTTTACAATAAGGTTGTATTTGTTAACATTAGTTAATGCATTAGTTAACATGAACTACAATAAACAATAATTTTAGAGCATTTATTCATCTTCATTCATGTTAATATCAGCATTTACTAAAACACTGAACATGAATAGTTGTATTGGCATTACCTAACATTAACAGGGAATAATAAATGTTGAAAAAGTATTGTTCATTGTTTGTTCATGTTAGCTAATGCATTTACTAATGTTAACAAATACAACCATATTGTAATTATTCCCAACCTAAAATGAGACTGTAGATAAACAGCAAACTGAAAATAACACACAAACACATACAACATGAAACTTACCTGTTTAAATTAATCTTTCTAGATCCCTCCATTGAGTGTCTCATATTCTTACCTGCTACCCATACTAAACCCATTCATAAACCAGGAACCATTAAGAAAATATCAACTGTATCCCACAAAACTATAACGCTCCTATTATAATAACCAGAAATGGCAAATGCAGCAATGCAACAATTGATTTCTATTCATTTTTATATATATTTATTATATAAATATTATATAAATATATACGAATAGCCTGTAGCATGAAAGGAGCCCGTAATTGAATAAAGACACTCAATCTAATTCATTTGGATGTTAAAAATGTTCTATATACTGATCAGACTCATTGATCATCTGTCAAGTATAAATGCAGGCCGGCACAATAACTATTTTGGAGGCATGACTGCCCTGAAAAGATCATCTCATGTCAGCATGAATTTCCATGCCTTCATAAGCTTATTTAAGATGCAAACTGCATCTAAAACCCAACACATGCTATTTTTAAGCGGTTTTGAACAGTACATACGTGTCTGGGGAGTCTGAATGGTGATTTCACCGGTGAATGCCCCCAGGCCGTGTTTACTGCGAGCTGCTAGCTGGAATATGTAGGTGGAAAACGGCTTCAAATTCTTCATCAGATAACTGGAGCTGGGATCAAATGATATTTTCTGGAGGAGAGACACACGAAGTTTAGACTACCGTCCAAATAACCGGTCGCTAGAATTCGTAAACTCGTGTATATGTGTGTGTCTGTGTGTACCTGCTCTGGCTGGTCTCCAAGCCTGTATATGAGCTCGTATCCCATAATGGCATCTGTGCCACTGTGTGCCGGAGGGATCCATGACAGAAGAACGCTGGTCTCTGATTTCACCTCTGCCTTCAGTTCAGTGGGCTGGGATGGGACTAGAAAGCAAGGGAGGCAGAAAACGATACTTAGAGAATGATGAAACATAACATAAACAAACAAAAGTTGCAAAAACATCGAAATTTAAATAACGTTCCCCACAACAACCTCTGCTGCATACCTCCTGTCTTGGCGATAATATGCAAGTCGCTGGAAAGCGGTCCATCCCCCACTGCGGTAAAGGCAAGAACTCGAATATAATAGGTTTTGTTGGGTGTCAGGTCCCGAACGTTCAAAAAATTGGCCCCGCGAACCATTTCCTTCTCCCATTGGCTCACGGGTAGCGATGGATCTGATGTGTAATAAACCCTATAGCCGACCACCTGACCGTTGGCCTCCTCTGGCTCCTCCCACTGCACCATCGCCGTGGAACCGCTCAGCATGCGACCTCTAACGCGGCGCGGAGGGGAACTCGGTGCCTGCTCGGCCGTACGGGCTTCCACCGTTTGACTCGGAGGGCCGCGGCCAATCGAATTCACCGCAACCACCCGGAAATGGTAGTGCGAGTAGGGGCTGAGTCCACCCACGCTGTATCGAGTCGTTGCTATGGCGTCGATTTCTTTGAAAGGGTCAGTGGAGGAGGCGGGGCGATACTGAATGATGTAATAAGAAACAGGAAGCGGATTCCCGCTGTCCCACATCAGTGTAATGCTGGTGGCAGATCGCTCCATTACAACAGGAGCTCCTGGAGGATTGGGAAGGGCTAGAGAAAGAAAGTTATGAAAATGTGAATGAAGGATAGAAATCGGCAAATAGAAGAAGACGATAAATAGTAAAACACTAACTAGACAATATCTGGCCATTTTTCAATTTTATTGCCATTAGATGATCACGTCAACAACTTGGCCGACACTGTCAGAAAAAAATATCAAAATTGTACCAATTACAGCAGTACCCTTTCAAAATGTACACCTAGAGTTCATATTAGTACCTCAGAGGGTCACACTGGTTTCAAATGTATACATTTCTGTACATAAAGGGTACATATCAGGACCGTTTTAAAGGGTAGCCTACCATCCCAATGCCAAATTGGGTATATTTTTTATCATTTTTTCCTGACAGTGATGCTAGCAGTCCTGCAAGTCAGTTTCAAGAACTTTTAAGGCAATTTACATTTACATTTAGCAAACGCTTTTATCCAAAGCTACTTACAAATGAAGTAAACAATGGAAGCAATTGGAACAACATAAGGACAACAAAAAGCATAAGTGCAATAAAACTGGTCTCACAAAGCCTACCACAGTATACAGAGATTTGTTTTTTTATATATAGAAAGAATAGAAAAGAGATGGAAGTCAGAACTGATCGGTCAGGTGCTGACGGAAGAGATGTGTTTTCAGCCGATTCTTAAAGATGGCTACAGAATCTGATCTTGTAGCAGCAGGCAGATCATTCCACAAATGTGGAAAAATTTACTTTTTTATGCGGGCATTTTGAGTAAATACAGTATAAATCGTAAACTATCACACTTTTATACAGTGTGTATATTTACAGTAGTGGACACAAGTCATGTCCAACTTTGGAAAATAAAAATTCTTGGTTGATTCTTGGTAAAGTCATTTCAACTTGCTGTAACTTTTTGTGTAATCGTGTTTGGAGTACTTTTTTGACAAAAAAGAATGGCTTTGTAAATAAAGGATCAGCAAAATATTTATAAGTGGTCACATTTTTGCCTTTATTTAGTCTGTAAATTATGTTCTTTATTTCCTGTCAGTTTTACTTTGCATGTTTTTATATTTTAATAAAATCAAAATCCTTGAAACACTGTATTTTTTGCCATATAATTCTGTCAAATAAATACCTTTACCAAGTTGTGTTTTGTCCAATTTTGTACCATACTTCATATTTTAATTGTTTAATCTAACCTTAGGTTGCATTAAAAGTAAATATTGTACAAATATGCCCTCCCTATATATTTTTGCCATCCTGTATGTGGTTCTGTGAATAGGCAGCATCTTAAGGCATTATGCTTGATCCCTCATTTTAGCCAAAATCCAAGAATCTTTCTAGTTGAAGGCAATCCCTAATGCATCTAAAGAAAAGTTTAATATTTCTGTATGTCATGTTTTTTTATTAGAGTATTGCATCGTTAACATCAAACTCTAGTAAAATTTAATGTGAGCGACTGAGAAGCACTATTTGAGTTGCATGCAGATTATTTGAATTGATCACTTGAGATTCCATTTCATTTATGGATGCTGCCCAAAGAGGTAGCTGTCTATGCAAAGCACTCTCTAGGAAATGTAATAGAGCCATACTATCAGTCATCAGCAACCCTTGTTGTTCCAATACATCATCTTCATTCACTGAAAAACATTTGTCCACTAAACAGTACTGTACTAGGAGCTTTGTCATCGTTATGATTTGCGAAACCTTTTTTTCTAATTACTGTATTTTCAGACCCTTCAAACAGTCTAAAAATATCACTTCAGCCTACCTTTAACCGTGATCTGGGCAATGGTTTCTATAACTCCTAAAGTAGACATGGCCACACACGAGTAGTTGGCAGATTGGCGTACGTCAGTGAGCTCCAAAACATTCCGCCCAATAGGCATGTCATCTTCTGGTGTCAAATCCTCGGCTCCCAGCATCCATTTGACATATGGCATGGGAACGCCCACAGCCTGACAGGAGATATTCACGCTTCCTCCCGGCATGATCTCATAATCCATCGGCGGCACAGAGAAGCGAGGTGGGATGCGACGCACTGTGGGTGTGAAAAACAGTTTATTAACTCATGCTAAAGACATTATTAATGCAATGGAGAGCACTGCGTATCATATAAGGTGCTTTTGGCTGCATGTAGAAATATTGACAGCATGGTGCTGTAACTTCACTATAACAGTGGCACTTCACCAAGAATTATTTGATTTAAGTAATATTATTACTATTGGGCAAATTTCATGAAACCTGTCAATAAAATGACACTTTTCATATTTTACTTTAAAATAAAAAATAAGCATATGCAAACAATATTGCATTTGTTTACAATTAGTAAATGCATTAGCTAACATGAACTAACAATGAATAATACTTCTACAGCATTTATTAATCTTAATAAATATTAATTTCAACATTTACTGATATATTTTTAAAATCAGACATTGTAACTGTTAACATTGGTTACCACATGCACCATAAACTAACATGAATAATTGTTTTTACATTAACGACCATTAACAAGGATTAATACATGCTGAAATACTATATTGCTCATTGTTAGTTTATGTTAGTTAATGCATTTTCTAATATGAACAAATGCAACCTTATTATTTTTATTAAAATTAAACATATTTCCCCCCACAAATCGTAATTACTTAATTGAATTGTTGAAATGTTCTTGTATAAAAATATATAATTTTATGATATTTTTAAAACATTTTATACTGTAAAGCATTAATACATCATAGTTCAATTTCTTTTTCTTGAACAGTCATTTCAAATATCAATGTTGAGTTTCAAGCAATTCTGGTTCAGTTGAGCACAGGGTTGAGATGAGCACATGGCACTAGAGTATCACTTGATATTAGCATGATGTTATGGAATGCAGCAAAGCAGGATCAGGTGAAATATGGAGGATTAGTGTCAGATGGCATATGCAGAATTAGGATCTGGAGAGCGAGCCAGACTAGTGGAGAGGAAGGATTATTTAGATGTGAGGGTCTGAGAAGTCAACAATGAAACACATTGCATTGTTTTAGTGGAAGAGAACTTACCATCTCTCAACTCTACAGAGTACAACGGGATTCCAGCAGTGAGAAATGAGCCGACGAGGACAAAATAAACAATTACAAAATGTGTAAGAGGTAAGAGGAGATGATCTAAGGAGAAACATCTTAAGAAACATCTAAGAATCAGACACTCAGCAACACAGGTTTACTTTGACATTCATCTATTCATATGAATTTGTTAGTTAGGTATTTCTAATTCTATAAAGAATCGGGGGCAGACGCTCAAAGTTGTACCTCTGACGTAAAGGTTAGCTGGTGTTGAGTACCGTGTTCCTTCGCTGTTGGTGGCGACACACTCGTATTTACCCTGATCTGTTTCTTCACTGTGATCGATCTGAAGAGCACCTGGAGACATACGCACATATAAAGGCGAAAAACATTTACAACGCACACGCGCACACACTTGCACACTAATACTAAAACGATTGGTGAACAGCCCTGTCATTTCAGTTGTTTATGAAATGTTATATAGATTCAATACAAGTTCACACCACAAATCCTGTCCATAACAACAGAAATTCTGACACCCTTAGGACATATATGGAAGTCTATTAGTGTGTAAAAAGTCATTTTTGGTTAAAACGCTTATTATTTGTAATGTAAAATGTGAGCTTACTGTCTAAACCAGGGGTCTTCAACAGGTGGTCCGCAGCCCATAGGGGGTCCGCAGTGGAACTGCAAGGGGTTCGCTAATTACTGTTTACTCACAGGCAACTTTTTGTTAAAAATGTAAAGTATGGGTACAGAAATATTACAACCAATGTTCTCTTTAAGCTGCATTCTCATATGTTTCTGAACTTCTGTTCAAATTTGTTAAAGCTGTAAAGCGCTAATTTGACAGCCAAATGACACCACACCGCTTCTGCATTGTAAACTCTGACAGAACTATCGTGTTTAAAATCAATGAAACGCTCACCGTGTAGCACTGTTGGTGTACGTCAAACAAGTTGTAAATAATGCGGACTCGTTGCATCATGTCGCTCTCCTTGATATGATGCTCTGCAGAAAAAAACTTGTATTTATTTTCGTGTAACAGCCGCGACAATGCTGATCCACGAGAAAGACAACGGAGCTCAGAATTATAAAATAGCGGTGTGTTCTGCAACGCACAGAAGCGAGGAAAAAAAAGAATGACACTTAATAAAACGGCATGGTTTTACAACAGAATACATAAAATCTGCACTAATTTCTTTCGCATCCAGAGACAACCCCAACCTCCACCAGAATAGTCTTTGTGCCATTAACCAGTGTCAGTCATTTCATTGAAGCCTTAATAAAAACTAAGGTTCAAATAAATGTTTAATTGATCTCACAGTAAAATGAAAATGTTTGATGCTGCAAATCCCTTAAAATAATCAAGCAATCTATATTAAAAACAAAAATAATACACAGAAAAGTATTTAGCCTATGTGCAACAATTACATAATAGTGCTAATGTAATGTCTTAACATAATATTGCTGTGACAATAGGGTTGTTTCTATTTAATTAGCTCCGTTTACACATTTAGTATAAGGGGGTCCCTGTTCCATGCATCTCTCATCTAAGGGGTCCTTGCCCCGAAAAACGTTGAAGACCCCTGGTCTAAACATGTGGATAAACTTCTGGTTTTGTGTTAGCAATGGGATTCCTTACGGCAGAGTTTACTCCAAGATAACATTTTTTTGTGGCTATATGACAGCGTGTGACTATGGCATGGTCACCACATTTTGGTGAAAATGTGGCTATAATATGCACAGAAATGGAAAGTAAGCGATCCTGTCACATTATTCTGATGTCTAATGTGCTCATCCATTCATCCCATAGTAATGTTTTTGTCCCATAAGATCTACAATAAAAGTACATTCATGTTTTGCCTGACTTTGAAGTCAAATTTATTTTCTGTGGCAATCGACAGCATTCTACTTTAAAAGAAACAGTAAACCCAAAATGAAAATGATGTAATTACTTATTCACCCTCATGTGGCTACAAACGCATATAACTTACTGTTACGAATACGGCTGCCTCAGAGACTACCGTTCAACAGGAAAGAGCTTTATCTCCAGAATTCTAACTTGGACTCCATTTCCCAGTGGTCCTTGCACCACTGATTACACCCACACCTGGAACTCATTGCCATGGCTTTATAATCCCAGCATTTGCTGGGCTTCATTGTATTGTTTTGCCCCTGCTAACATATCTGAGCGGTCTTGAGATCTGTTTTGGATTTATTGTTGTGGACTTGGATTGTTATTTGTTTTACGGACCTTTGCTACCTGCCCTGACCATTGCCTGTTTATCACCTGTGGTTGTTATCTGCCTGCCCTGACCTTTGCCTGCTATACTGTTACAGTTTTCTCTACTTTTAAAGCTGCATATGGATCCTCACACCTGTGTCTGAGCCTTCATTACACTTGCATTCTGTCAGTCACTAAGACAGTCACAACTGCTTAACAAATTTTCTATGTTCCACGATGGAAGGAAAGTAATATCTGTAGCTTAAAACAACATGAACATAAGGGCGAGTGATGATAAATGATGACATTCATTTTGGTGTGTACTGTCCCTTTAAATTGTATTGAACCTACAGCATTTTATTTATTGTCCCTCAGACCAAACACCAAACAAACCGATAAACTGGCATGTAAATACAAAATGAAGCTGACGTAGAACGATAGATACCATAATAATCATCAGTTATGAAACAAATACTATATTGCAAACTGGAAGTATAGTATACTATATTGCGAACTCCTTCCAGAAAATACAGATAAACAGAATAAAATCTTGCCTGTATATTCATAAAACAACAATTAAGCAATTGAAGAAAGCAACAAATATACATAGAGTATATTTATATATGTTGTAAAAACATATAAATAGCTTTTCACAAAAATGACAGTGTTTACCACAGTTCAAAAAATGTTGCAGTATAAAAAAAACAACCACTGTATGCAATTTTCAGCAAAATTGTATTGATAACGTTGTAGCAGTATAAGTAGTTAGTTATTTTATATAACAAAATCAAAATGCTGATTTTCATGAAATAAGTAAATAAGCAAAAAGTGACATGGGCCACATTCACTAAGCATTTAAACGCACAAATTTGTGAGTAAAATCCGCATATGTGTTTCACGAACTAATGATGATTCAACAAAAACATTTGTGCTAAAAAATGTATTCTGAATGTACGAAAAATGTACAAACACCGTAAACCACGCATAAGCAATAACCCTAAAACAAATTATGCGAATAAAGTACGCAAAAACGTTTATTGCTCAGCCCTACTGTGGTCATTTCAGTAAATCCTCATTTCAATCAATTCCAGCAACAGAAAGTCGGTTTGATTTTAATTTACCGTGAAAAAAAAAACATTTAGATAACACCCATGTAAAGAAGAGGTAGTTTTATCACGATCACACAGCATGATAAACACAGTCTGTAAATGACACGGTTAGTTAAACAATGAGGGAGAGAGAGAAATGAAAAGAGAGAGGAAAGAGGGGCGAGAGAGAGACAGAGACAAAGAGAGAGAGATAAGGTGAAGATAGATGTGGAGGGTAGCTTTAGTCTCTTACCTCTGATAGGCGTACCCCCTGGATGTGTGAGAATGAAAGCAGATGGGAGATTAAAGAGAAGAGTTAGTGCAGCGAGGGGTGAGAAAGAGACAAAGTGAAAGAGAGAAAGAGAGCAAGGGGCACATAATAGAAACAAGAAAGAGTGCAAGATGTAGAAAACAGGGGAGGTGGGAGACTCTCCCTGTCTTAAGCGCAAAGTGTACTTTAGTTTAAAAAAAAACGTTTATTTGGAATATTCAATCTAGTTGTGTTTCAAAGAGCACGCATTGACTTAAGACAGGCAGACTCATTTTCCAAAGAGAAAGGCCAAAAAGGCTGCGGATTTAGGTGAAAAGCCACTGTAACATTTAGCATTAGGACATTCAAACCTATCTAGGCATAAGAGAAAGAAAGAGAGTAAAAACAATAAAGAGAGAGAGATTTTTAAAGAGTGAGAGGGGGTAGTGATGCAGGAAATCCAATGCCAGGGCAAACTAAGTGTTTGAAGAAGTGAAAGAAGAGTGAGTCGGTGAAAGAGGGGACGAGAAACGTAATTGAGAGTGGAAGCGAGAGGCTTGAAACCACACGTTAAAGGGGCAGCGCTCGGGTAAGGAGAGCTATCTACAGTACATATGTGACTGCAATGTGGTAACACTGTGTTTGTATGTGTTGAGAGAAGGTGAATATACGGTTAGGGAAATATGTCATGCGCTTTATAAGGGCTTGTGTTTGTGCTTAAACGTGTGTATTTGTGTGTGTTGTGCCTCATAGTAACACACTTACCAAAAGACTCTGTAGATTAAAACACACAGAAAGAGAAACAGCACATTTATTTACACACTTAAGCTTCTTGCACAGCAAAAACAGTGTGTTTGAGACTGTGTGTTTGAAGGATATTACGCTACTAGATATGTTTTAAAGGTGCACTCGGTGGTATTTTACATATTTCATTGGTTCTTATTTGTGTAAGTGGTCTTGGAGTTAATACTGCCACCAACTGGTGTGGATGTATGAAGTTTTTGTTCTGTCTCACTACACATCTATGATGTAAATCAGATTCTAGTCGACATAATTCTACGAAGATTTCTGTATATATAATAACGAAGTGCACCTTTAAGCCAATGAAAGAAAATAAGAGCAAAGAGATGTTTGTAAATCCGTCAGAGCACACAAACCTGAGCGCAGCTGTTTAATCCGCCCGTGAATGTGTGTATCTATGGGGAGGAAATCTTTAAACCAGGTGATCTCCGGGTCAGGCGTTCCGCTGGCAGCGCACAGCATGGTAGCCGTACGAGAACGCTCCACCACCTTCAGCTGCGGACCCATATCTATAGACGGGAAACCAGAGGGAAGCTGGTCCTCTGAATTAAACAAATACAAACACAAACATTAGACTCACGCACCCCTCTTCCTACTGGGTAAACCTGGACTAGTGCACAGTTTATACAAAATAATATGCATACTACACCCCACCAAATACAAAACACTTCCTTCATATAAGAACCAATTTATAATATATTATTGGTCGGAGTAAGTCAGGGGATTATGTTGTTATTTTATCAAGCAGTTTTAGGAAGTCTGGTAAATTACGGTATGCAAATCTGGTATGGCAAGCTTCCGGTACAATCAAAATCACAGCTTGCACATCTTGTTAAAATTGCTGTGAAAATTATGGGTGTACGAGAATATGTATCACTTCAATCTATTATGAGTCACTGGTCTTTAAGAGTGCAATGTATCAAATACTGCCATCAGACAAGCGCTATAGAGTTCCACTCTGTAGAGGTAATCGGCACAAGAAATCATTCGTACCTGTATCTATTAATATTTTAAACATCAAGGTGTAACAAATTGTCATGCTGTTTTAATGATCTAGCAAACATGAACATATAAAACATACAAAACATACAAAAAATGAACAAATCGTTTATTTAATACAATTATTATACAGTAAAAGAATAATATAAATTAATATTAACATAAATTAAATTAAATATAAGTAGTTATTATTAGACACTAGCCAAACACAAACCGGAAGTTAACTGGGGGAAAGGCTCGCGCGCGTCCAATGAAACGGTCTATACAGACCGAACAAAATAACTAGGTATACAGAGTATAGGTAATATTTTGTATAAAGTGCTCATATTAGTATCATCAATATTCATCTTTTTTATTTAATAGAAACCAATACTAAAAGTATTGACAAGTAAATGGTAGTATGAATACTTTTTGTAGTACCTTTTTTTTCCCGAAAGTATACATTTGTTCTATACCAGGTTATTTATATAAAATGCAGTTATTTATCATTCTGTGCTGCATTTACTTTTACAATGTAAAATGTAATGATGTAAAAACTCTTCAAATTTAGAATGGGGTTTTACACCATGTCTACAGTGAAAGCAATCAAGCTCCATGTTGAGGTTTTTAAAAAAAATTTTGCTTCCAATACTGTACTATAAGTTTTGTCACATTCTTATCTATTAAGGTTATTTTGCAATATTCACTGATTTTATCCCACAATCGGCATGGAAAGGTGTAAAAGATACATTTACGGTGTGGCCCCAAATATAAGTAAATATTGTAAAATATTGTATTGGTAATTGGTCATAGCGAGCAACATAACTATTGTAAATGAATATATCAACCAGAAATTCTGTGTCAGTGCATCTCTAGAAATAACAGTTATACCCACTAATGGAAAATATCAAGCAAGTCTGAGAAAAATGTACCACAGAACTACAAACTAAATCAAAGTTTTGAAGAAATTCTCAGCTGGATTTGTACCCACCGCGGAGAACAGAGAGGTGCGTCGAGGCGCTGATCTCTCCTGCTTCATTAGATGCCACACATTCGTACACAGCCTCGTCGCGGGGAGTCCGCAGCGGCTGCACCCGCAACACAGAGCCTGAGCCATCCTCAAAATCTATCACCTACAGACAGAGACGCATTAGAAATTCCTTAAATAGCTTGTGAATTTATAGACCATATGTACCAAATCTATTTAGCCAGGCCAAATGTGTGACTCTATAGTAGGAGATTCTCACACTGGGAGTGTTAGAACTTGGCATTGTTGCTGTCTGTAATGTGTGTCTGTACCTCAAATCTCTGGTTGGTGACTTTTTTGCCTTTTCGGCTCCAAGTGATTTTGGGGTGTGGATCTCCCGTGGCCTGACAGACGAATGAGGCCACGCCCCCTTGAACACCTATTTGATCAGTTGGGGTCCGGGTGAAGCGAGGGGGAGCTGTGGAGAGAGATGGAAATTTTGAATCTACTTTCTCGATAACTGATTTTTGTTCATGCTTCACCGAAAAGATTGAAGCTTGAAGAAGAAGAATTGCAGTAACTGTAAGAATGAAAGTCTAACCCTTGGTGACGGTCACATCAATGACAAGGAAACCATCAATTAAATAAATAACATGCCGTCTAACAAATAACCTGACTTAGACTTCGTAAATAAAATATAAAGCCCTTTGTCTGTGACTGCGACTTTTGTATGCCGCATTAAAAGTGCATTAGGGTTAATACAAAAGACAGATTAAATTAACCCTTGCAGATAAGGATAAGTGCAGATAAGCATTGTGCATGACGCAGTATGCAATCATTGCAAATCCACTCGGTCTAAAGATGATGTCACTCTCCCATGCATTAATCTCTGAACCACAAAGACCAACTGTTTAAATGAATAGCGTGTGTAACTAACCAAAGGTTAGGCTCAGGATACTTCAGAATAACAAACGTGAGTGTGAGCGTGAGTGAATTGTACTGTATGTCTGTGTCATGACCCCAGATGAAGTGTAATGAAATCTCTTTATCTTCACTTTACATGGTTTAATTCAGAACGCTTTAATCTGCACGTCCGCACAGGCGAAGATGACATTTATACAAAATCAGACTATTCGCTCTTATTATAAAATATCTTATTATAAAACACAATTTCAAATGTTCTCATAAGATCACAGAGAAAAACAAAGTCACGTTTAAAATAAATAAACAAAATACACTTCTAACTACAAAAGAATACAAATTAAATTTATTTATTTTAAGGGAATAAGAGAATGCTGGACAGATTATTTTCTTTAATGTTTTATAATGGTCATCGGAACAAGAAAATCTAAATGTTGACAATTTTTTATGCACAGTGTTCTATGAAGCCCCAGTTGGCTTGTAAAATTCTATTCAATATTTATAGTAGTAAATTAAACAAAATACAATGAGATTGTTCACACAAAGATGAAAATTCTGTCATCATTTACTCACCCTCTTGTCATTTCAAACCTGTATGACTTTCTTTCATCTGCAGAACACAGAAGAAGATATTCTGAAGAATATTGCAAACCGAATAACGGCGGTAGCCATTCACTTCTATTGTATAGACACAAAACCAATGCAAGTCAATGGGTACCACTGTTGTTTAGTTACCAACATTTTTCAAAATATCTTCTTTTGTGTTCTGCAGAAGAAAAAGTCATACAGGTTTGAAATAACAAGAGGGTAAATGATTACACAATTTCCATTTTGGGGTGGACTATCGCTTTATATATAGACTAATAAATAAAACTGGTTTAGGATTATAATGTTACAGTTTGCATGTTCAGAACTCTTTTTTAATTTGAACTCTTTTTTAAATTTATTTTTAATTACATATTACCTTGTAAACAGCACTCTGTGGTCTTATAGCTTAGAAAATGTACAGGTGTACTTATATTGTATTTTTCTTTTTTTTCATTTAAGTAATATAAATGCATACATTAAAAGTTACATTTGTCAAAATATACTGCAGTGTACACTACATAATATACTGTGCAATCATCTACTATAAAGGCACCATTACTACTAAATGCAACAGCAAATTGCATCTCCGGGGCATTTCTAATATATCACAATGGACTGTATCAGACCACATCTGCTTGCAGAATTAAAAAATCTGGCTTGACAGATTAGGAATGAACTGCTCAGTAAAACTCAAAGCAATTTCTTTATAAATCCATTCTGTTTTTGTTGGTATTGTACTAACATTTGCAAAAAGAAAATGCTGTCTTTCTTATATTTTAGCTTTATTTATTAACCTTTACACTTGCTGCTTTTACTGATTATATAAAATAAAAACAACTCATACAAAATAAATATTCTCTATTTTTACAAACTTGTACTTTTAGAGGATGCTAAATGTTTGTGTCACTCACTCTGTGTACGCGCCAGCTGGAGCACGCTCAGTAAAACCAGTAGCAGTGACTGATAGGTGCTTCCGTAGATCATGTGACCTCTGGCCATCCTCTCATTGGCTTGTCTGTGTATGCGGATCACCGAGCTGTAAGTGCACTCATAACCTGAAATACATACAAACAAGCAAACACACGTGTAGGTACGGCAGCGCATGACACGAATCGATCACCTTATTCAATTAGTACTCAGCGTGTAAGACTCGCTAAGGATCACATAACAAATTACCGTGTGGTCAATCAATTCCTGAACATATCATTTAACATAGGGCCTTCCCTTCTAGTGAGATTTCAGACACAAAAGTAATCTCACTTGCAGTAAAGGTTCACCCAAAAATCCTTATGTTCCATATGAATATCGCTTTTATTGTTATGGTAACACAAAAGGAGCTCTTTTGCATTTGAATATTCATGAAATATTTTGTTTTTGTTTTTGCTTCTTGGAGCTTGACAGCCCCTGTATACATTATATTATATTGCAAAAAACAGCATAAAACATTTTTGGGATTTACTACCAAGCCAAGAAAGCCATCTTAAATTATTCTTTATATTTGTGCTAATGTTTTTCCAACTTTAATAATTGAGTGAATTGCCACGTATCGATCTAAGCACAGATCTGAGTTAGCTGGAAACATTTTTGGATAGGGAAAAAACATAAAGCAAAAGTTTGAGAATCAAAAACTAAAAGTAATCAAATCTGTCCTCATTTCACTAAATGTAACTCCAAAGATACCAAACTCAGGTTCCCGCTCTTGAATCCATAATAATTGATGGCTTTCCTGTGGCTCAGTGGTTGGAGCATATCAGCATGGTGCTAGCAACGCCAAGACCATTGGTTCAATCCCAGGGACTGCACATACTTAGAAACTAATGTATAGTATAATGCAATACAATGTATGTCGCTCTGGATAAATAATTATTCTGCCAAATGCATAAATGTAAATGATAATACATGGCTGCCGCTGAAGGTCTCTCAAAAAACTAACCTCAATAATTACAACATCCGGCCCATAAATGTATGATCATTTCTGAAAATATGACAGTGAGAATGAAAGAGTCGAGGAAAAAAGTTGAACTGCACTAAGTAAAAGTTGCATTAAATATGGATGCTGTGCATTGGAGATTGCTGCAGATGGGGGGGCGTGTTGGGAATCGCTATGGTAACTCTGCCCCCACGAGCACCACGCTTGTCACATTGCATCACATCACGAAGAGAGCGAGAGTGGTTGCGGACCCCCTCATCCGTGCCGCCTCCTCCGTTTCCTATCCATATTTAATTCCTCTACAGCACTCCAAGACTTCCTTTGCTGTTACCAAGCTAAGAGAGGAAAGACCACACGTGTCACTTCCTGTAGGGAATCATGATGATGCAGGAAACGGGGGACAGAGAACTGGAGCGGTGACACATGCAAACCCTAAAAAAGTGTGTGGTTCCTTGTGTCTGATTCTGTTGTGGGGGAAATGGGTCAGTCTGATCTCTTGACTAATGTAAAAGTGAAGCCCTTCAAGCCCTTGGATTTACACACACACGCCATCTGCCTCATTTGGAAAACACACCACAGCAGCTTAACACAATCCCTAATACACATTATCATCAGAAAAAAGTACATGCGTGTAAGGCATGTATTAGGGATGGGTCACAATAGTTTTCCAGCAACTGACTAGTTGATTTGTGACTATTTAATTAAAAAAAATCCGATTTTTTTGTTTCGCTTTTGAAGGTTTTTGTGGCGGTGCTTAAAGGGATAGTTCACCCAAAAATTCTGTCATTATTTACTCACCCTCTTGTTTTTTCAAACCTGTGTTGCTTTCTTTATTCTAGAGAACACACAAACAAGGTATTTTAAAGAATGTTGGTAAACGGACAACTGCGGTACCCATTGACTTGCATTGGTTTTGTGTCCATACAATAGAATTGAATGGGTACCACCATTGTTTGGTAACCAACATTTTTCAAAATATTTAATTTTGAGTTCTGCAAAAGAAAGAAAGCCAAACAGGATTGAAACGATAATATGGTGAGTAAATTATGACAGAATTTTTATTTTTGGACTATCCTGGGTGATTTTTGGGTGAACTATCCAGTCAGTTAGCATGGTAAAATTCTCTCAGAAAAGTTGTGTGCATCTATAATGCCGAACACATTTAGACTGACATCTTTTGCAGTCGCTTCCTGCTATCAGCATCACATTGAAGAAGTCAACCTTTAAATTGTCCAACTTTTAAAAGCACATTTTGAGACAGCGTGTTCTGTTCCATTGCGAAACAGCACTCCAACTAGCAGTTTTTATGACAAAAATGCTATACCCACAAGAAACATCAAGGTCAGTTGAACTCAGCTTGGGGAATGGGGACAGGTGACCTCAAAACCTATTCATACAAGATCTATAATTCGATTAATGCAACTCAGTCAGTTTTGAAAATATGTACTGTATTTGTCCATCCCTGATCGGAATACACATGCAATGTCTATATGTGCCTGTGTGTGCACATACTCCGTGTGTGTGTGTGTGGATTATTTTCCTCTCCCCTGTGTCAGAGCCATAAGGTACCCTGGCTAATCTGGAAAGAGCCGAGATCATTATGATAACCTGATATTTCCTGCCTCAACTCCATTTGTGCCAAGAGTCAATACTGAAGCTTCGTGGCTACTGTATGTCTGTGTGCATATAAGAGAGAGAGAGAGAGAGAGAGAGAGAGAGAGAGAGACAGAGAGAGAGAAAACCTTGAGAAAAAGAAGCCAGTGTGTGTGTGTGTGTGTGTGCGTGCGTGCGTGCGTGCGTGCGTGCGTGCGTGCGTGCGTGCGTGCGTGCGTGCGTGCGTGCGTGTGTGCGTGTGTGTGTGCATTTTAGCAAAAAAGAGAAGCAGTCGCTGACTAAACATATTTGCATCTTAATTAATAATTAAAAAATGCAACGAGTCAAATAATTGATATTTGTTAATAAGGCACGATCACGTTAACATGCACTGACACAATTTGTGATATTGAGTTATGATGAGAGAGTTAATAGCATGAAACAGTTTTCACTTTTATAGGGACAGTTCATCCAAACACATCATAAAATCCTGAAGAAACCTTTTATCTGGGAACACAAATGGAGATACTTTAAAGAACAAACGATTGAAGTTCAAATGACTTGCATACTGTAAGTCATGTAAAGCCATCTGATAATTGTGTGTGACAAATGCGCTGAAATATAAGTCATTAATCCCTTCTCGTGTAGCTTTAAAATCAGATATTGGCATTAGGTTTGCCCACAAAGACGTTTTGTCATGACATGTGAGAATGATGTTTAATGTAACGGATGTCAACCTAATGCAACATCTAAATATGCTATTTTAGATGAAACTTTATGATGCTTTTCTGCCATTTTGGGGCATGACACCTCCAGTCCCCATTCACTGTCATTATATGAAAAACAACAGTCAGGATATTCTTGATAAATTTGCCTTGTGTCTTCCATTTTTATACAAACTATTCCTTTGATATCTACAAATGCAGTGAAATTATGGAGATATGTTTAATTTTAAACATGTCCCTTGTATTATATTCACTGTGGTAAGTGCAATACAAGCAACTTTCACTATAAAAATCAGATATTGGCATTAGATGTGACCACAATGACGTTTGGTCATCATGACATGTGAGAATGATGAAACTTTATGATGCTTTTCTGCCATTTCAAAACATAACAGCTCCAGTCCCCATTCACTATCATTATATTAAAAACAGCAGTCAGGATATTTTTGACAAATTTCCCTTGTGTGTTCAATTTTTTGGCACAGTATTCCTTTAATATCTACAAATGCAGTAAAATTATGGAGATATGTGTTTGATTTTAAACATGTCCCTTGTATTATATTCACTGTGGTATGTGCAATACAAGCAACTTTCACTATCAAAATCAGATATTGGCATTAGGTTTGCCCACAAAGACATTTTGTCATGACATGTGAGAATGGTGTTTGATGTAACGGATGATGTCAAGCTAATGCAACATCTAAATGTGCATTTTTAGATGAAATTTTATGATGCTTTTTTCAGCTTCCCTGTGGCTCAGTGGTTAGAGCAGTGGTTCTCAAACTTTTTGTTGTAGAGTTTGCACCCTTTGTGTAGAGCGCATTGCTTTGCGGCCCCCCAAATAAAGACTTATAATCTTAAACTTAAAATTTTAATTAAACCAAGAAAATATTCAGTTAAACAATGCTAAAACTTTCAATTCTTTTGGTTGGTGGCGTTGTTTTTCTGATGTTTGATTGCACAAAATTTATGATAAATATCTATATTTCTAAAATGCCACAAAATCTGTGGTCCCCTGGAACCATCTTGGGGCCCCCCCAGGAGGCCACGGCCCCCCGTTTGAGAACCACTGGGTTAGAGCATGTCACTAGCAATGCCAAGGTCATGGGTTCGATCCCAGGGGTGTCACATTCATGTTTGTCACCTATTCAGTTTTCCTCGTTTTTACTCAAGGACTTGATTTTCTCCACGCTCCCTCACCTGTTGCTCGTTTATTTCAACCGCACCTATTTGTCATCATGATCATCACGTGGACATTATTTATATCCTGCCTTTTCCTTTGTTCTTTGTCGTTTCTCACCTTGGTTTCTACATTGTGTTGTAACTGCTTTATCGTTTGTTTGCGTGTAGTCTGTTTCCTTTATTAAATTATATCTGCATTGTGGATACCTCCTCGTTTTCATCTACCGCAACCCTAACAGAAGAAACGACCTCCAGAAATGGAATATATCTGCTCTTCAGAGGCAGTGCTATCGGTTTTTGTGCTATCGGTTGAGTTGGAGCGATTCATTTTTAAACCGCTTATTTCTGACTGGCCTGGATGACGATCTGCTCGTCCTTATTCTACTTCCCGACGGGGATGAGTTTCGGCTGGATGACTTCATCAATCGAGTCCTCCGAGCCATGGGCTCTGCATTCTGCGTCGGGAGAGCTGATGAGGACTTGAGCAATCGTCACTCAGAACCAGTCAATAGTGGGGAATCAGCTCTGGCTCACCCAATATCCATTCCGCACTCCTCCACAATGCCCCAGCCGCCAGAGCCCGCTGCCCAGCCGCCAGAGCCCGCTGCCCAGCCACCAGAGCCCACTGCCCAGCCGCCAGAGCCCGCTGCCCAGCTGGTCCTGTCCGGCCTCCCAGAATATCCCGAGCCGGTCCCGTCCGGCCTTCATGAAGTCTTCGAGCCGGTTCCATCCGGCCTTCATGAAGTCTTCGAGCCGGTCCCGTCCGGCCTTCATGAAGTCTTCGAGCCGGTTCCATCCGGCCTTCATGAAGTCTTCAAGCCAGTCCCGTCCGGCCTTCATGAAGTCTTCGAGCCGGTCCCGTCCGGCCTTCATGAAGTCTTCGAGCCGGTCCCATCCGGTCGTCTGGGCAGTGCGCACGATGGAGAGGCTTCTCCCAGAGCTCAGCGCCATAGCCGCTTCTCCAGTGTTCCCCAGGCCGGTCTCGTCCGGCTGTCCAGAGTTCCCCAAGCCGGTCCTGTCCGACGTTCCTCAGTGCCCCGAGACCGCTGTTCCGGTGGGCTACTGGGTAGCTGCCTCGCCACTGGACTTTCCCCAAGTACTTTTTGGGGGGGCAGTTCTGGGACAATATGGCCGCTCCCATAAGGTCCAGTCTCGATTCCTTGCCTCCTGACTCCTCCAAGTTCACGCCTCCATGGCTGCCGGACCTGTCCTCGCTTCCGTGGCCACTGGACAAGTTCACACCTCCGTGGCCACTGGACAAGTTCACACCTTCGTGGCCACTGGACAAGTTCACACCTCCGTGGCCACTGGACAAGTTCACACCTCCTTGGCCACCGGACAAGTTCACACCTCCGTGGCCGCGGAGATCTACCAGCACCGCCATACACCCGCCGTCCTGGAAGCTCCCTGGATATTCCCTGGTGTCGGACATAAGTCTCCAGGACACCCACCCCCCTCCCTTGTTGTTTCTCGGCGCGAGGTCGCGCCTTCCAGGGGGGGTGTTATGTCACATTCATGTTTGTCACCTATTCAGTTTTCCTCGTTTTTACTTAAGGACTTGATTTTCTCCACGCTCCCTCACCTGTTGCTCTTTTATTTCAACCGCACCTGTTTGTCATCATGATCATCACGTGGACATTATTTATATCCTGCCTTTTCCTTTGTTCTTTGTTGTTTCTCACCTTGGTTTCTACATTGTTGTAACTGCTTTATCGTTTGTTTGCCTGTAGTCTGTTTCCTTAAATTATATGAAATTATATCTGCATTGTGGATACCTCCTCTTTTTCATCTACCGCAACCCTAACAAGGGGATTGCACATAGTCAGAAACAAATTTTTTTTTATAATGCAATGTAAGTCACTTTGGATAAAAGCGTTTGCCACATGCGTAAATGTATGACAGCTCCAGTCCCCATTCACTGTCATCATTATATGAAAAACAAAACAACAGTAAGGATATTCTTGAAAAATTTCACTTGTGTGTTCTATTTTTAATGCAAACTATTCCTTTAATATCTACAAATGCAGTCAAATTATGGAGATACGTCTTTAAATTTAAACATGTCCCTTGTATTACATTCACAAGTTCAAGCAACTTTCACTATCAAAACAAGACTCTTATTTTGCTGAATGCTTAATCATTTTAACTACTAAATCAATGTGTGCTCTAATAGTCCACATGCATAAACATCAGTTTATAGGATAGCTTATTTACTATAAATGGACCTGCAATGCAATAAACAGCTGTACTAGGAATGCTGTGCAGTATATTTACCAATTTTGCAGCGTGCATGTCATTTAGTGAAACCATTTTAGCCGTATTAAAAGATTTACAGCATGAAAATGTAAAATTCTCATTTTCCAGTGTTTTATGGCATATAATATTCCGATATTTTATGAATCATCCCATTCACATCCATTGATTTCTTGGAAACTCCCTGAATTTACACTGATCATAAAACCACATTGGGTGACTTCATAAAGAATAAAATGCTTTTTCATATTTTGTGCCAAAAGTAAAACAAATGGGAAGTTTCGCCCCATGTGTGCATTAACTTACAAATTGCTACGAACAACAATCACTGTACATAATCACTAAAAGAGAAGAAAGATCAATACTGGGCACTTTGTGCTGAGCATACCTTAGCTAAGCCTACAGACCCAGATAACGAAGAGCAAAAAAAAACCTTGTTTCTATTAATAAAAATTCCTTTATTTCCTTCCCGTGAGAATTCATACATACTAGCATTGAAAAGCAATTCTTTGGCCATATGGCCACCATAACTCAACACAAGAACATGTTAGTGTGTAACAAACACAAACTCTACAAACTCTCCCTTATTAGGTCTCTGTACAACAGATGCTGCTGTCGGGCCAAGAGACAGATGAGGACAAAATGACATGTAGATGTGGGACAATCTAGCTGGCAGGAGTATATCGCCTTGACAACGCAGAACTCCAATTAGAGCAACTTTGACATGAGTGTTGGTGACAGTTAACAGGTATAGACATCTGCCTCACCATGGCCAAAACTGACCCAAAGCTTCTTCATACTGCATGACGTAATGCATCTTCAATGCATTCCAAGTGAATAGCTCTCCAAAGTTTAAAAGCATGAAATGTTGTACTTCTTTGCAATAAGAGCTATGAGTAAATAAATAAATAAATGTTGATTTGTTTAAACAAAACAAGTTAAAAACCGCAATACTTACAATTACCACAAACAATATGGTTTCTAATAAGAATTATTCACACAAAATGAAAATTCATTTTTCATTACTCATCCTCATGTCATTTCAAACCCCACATGCCTTACTTCCTTCCTTCCTTCTTTCGAACACAAACAGATAATTTGATGAATATCCGGTTGGGTGAATATAATACAATGGCAGTACATTATGGCTCACTTTAATGCTTAATAAAGCACCCGAGAGCGTCAGCGAGTAAGTATGCGCAGCTCACAGATCATTTTTCATGCACTCAAACAACCCAATATTTAAGCAAGTTCGCATTAAAATGTGCCTGCCGTCACTGACACCTCATGGCAGAGAAGCATTTAAGTCACAAAACAAATGACTTGCGACTCTTTCTAAACACTTGATTTAAGACTTGACTTTGACTCTAAATCAGAGACTTTAGACACAAATTATTGAACAAAGACATATTTGCAAATGACTAATTTAAAAGAACTGACAAAAGTAGATTTGTTTACAATTGCATCGTCTAGACTGAAAAAACAGCAATATAAAGCACAACGTCTGAAATAGTTAATCGTTTTTTTATTATTTAATTAGGTTATCCAAAAAAGCGCTGCAGGCGTCCCGAGTTCGAATCACGTCTGGTGGTCCTTTCCCGACTCCTGTGCCCCTGTCTCTCGTCTCATCATTTCTGACCACTCTACATTGCAAAAAAACTATACTAAGGCAAATTTTTTACTCGGTTACTTTGACTAAACCATTAGTTTTGGTTTGGTTAAAACCATTAGTTTTAAATTTCAAAAGGAACTTTGACAGGGCTTATAAAACTAACCTGAAGCAAATAGAGACATATTGCTAAGAACGAACTTGGAATTTTAAATGGAGCTCTGATCACACTTGAGATTTGACTTAGGCTTGATCTTATAAAATTTAAAGATTACACACGCAGTTTCTGCCAATCTCAAATTAATCTTGAGTACCTATACTGTAGTATTGCATACGTCGTATCTTCGAAGAGTATTTAGTTTGATCACATTTATAAAAAAGAGATACAGATGCACGATTATTTCCGGAAAAACACGAGCTGCTGGAGGCAGGCAGGATGGATGGAACTAGAGCATGAGCACACAATAACATTACATCATTGCATTAATCCCTTCGTGTTTTTTACATTATGCACGTAACGTTACCAGCCGATTGCCAACAAAACACAGACATATGACTTAGTTTGACTTACCGCGTGGTGTTCATGTCCGGCATCTTTTAGCACTGGGACCGCACCATTTATCAGTTTCAAAAGATCTCCAAATCCAGCATTATATCTACCTTTTATATAACATTCATCACTGAAATGCCGTGAACGAACAAACTACTGACTTTTCTCACTATGGCAAGTGTAACGAGCTGCAGCAAATCTTGACGCAGTGCAGCCAATCCAGACCAGTGTTGGGTAAATTACTCTGAAAAAGTAATTAATTACTAGTTACTAATTACATACTCAATAGTGTAATTAGATTACTGTACAAATTACTCTCTCCAAAAAGTATTTAGTTACTTATTACAAATTACTTTCTATATCCTATATCAACCTTGATTAGTTAAGTGATTCAAGGATAGGCATGAAAGGGCTCTTTTAATTCATATTCATTCACAATTAAATAATATTAAACTATTAATGGACCAAAGTATTACAAATGTGAGAATTATACATTAAAGCACAGATTTTAAAGTTAGACTTTGAATTTTGATGTCAATTCCACTATTGCACACACATATATTACACAAAGTATTTAGTTTATTTACATCAAAATTAATGTAATTAAATTACAGAAAAAATAAGAGTAATCCCTTAGTTTACTTTTTCAAGGGAAAAGTAATTAAATTACAGTAACTAATTACTTAGTAACTAGTTACACCCAACACTGATCCAGACTTATAAAAAACTTTCCGAAACAAGATGGAGTGCTGGGGGATTGTATCAAGCAGAAAAATACTGCGTCATACGTCCAACTCATTTTTTAACAAGTTGACCATGTTAAGCATGAGAATCCAGCACGTTTAACATTGTAAAGAAGTCAGAATGCATGAAACAGCTTTAAATCCCCCCTTTAAGAGTTCACTTGGACACCTCAAGGACTTGTGAACACCATGCATCGTTCTACCCTAAATCTGTGATCTCTTTTTTATGTTTGCAAAAAACAGCAGCTGCTCCCCCCTTGCTAGCTAAAAATAACAATAATAACATATTTTTCTTCTCTCTAGTCAGTGGTGGGCCTGGTCAAAGGCTTCACAGGGTGGCAATGTTACGCATGGTGCGCTAAATCTCAAATAGCTGTCCCAGACATGAGTTCCATTTTGGCTGCCCAACCGAACTATTGTCATTCTGGCAAAATCACAAAATAAAATGCAACTCAGTATGCCACCATTGCTGACACATCTACTGAAAAACAGATTTTAATGTGTCTACTGAAAAAAATCTGATTCGATCTTGCGACCTCTCGCACTTAAGGCAAGAAATATTCCTCTGAGCCTATCAGCTAACATCAAGCTCATGGGCTGAATCCCTGTAAGCCTAGAATTGTTTTGAAAACAATATGTTTTGAGTCATTTTTATGAAACACAAACAAAAAGTCACATTCAAACTGTTTTATTTTAAATGTTTTTTGATAAAAAAAAATGATTAGAACAATTTAAAAAATGAAGAAAATAAAAACCTAATGGAATAGACTTAAATTATTTATTATTAGAAAATGATTCCAGTCCTTGATTCTGATTGGTCAATAGCTGTGCTTTATTCCCGATCTTCTAGTGTGCTTCTGTAATCTTCTCAGGACACAAAACCTATCCACTACATTCAAGAAATCATATACGGACCTTTAGATCCTATTAGACTTCAAGACCAACATTTTTGCTATATGAAAAAAGCAAAAAAGTAAAATAAGGTTTCAAATCCATTAAATTCTCATTTTAAAAATAGATAAATCGCTGTTTTGAAAAACAAACATTTTAAACACACTTAAATAGACAAACAGCTTGTATAAGTGGATAAACGTTTCATATTTTATAGGCTCTATTCTACAAATAGGATATGCAGTGTCCAGTCAAAAACACACCGTGATCACTCTAACTGAGCCACTGAGGATTATTTAAATTATACTGTAATACCCACATATCTGTCACAACAAAGTCTCTGTATTTTAGAAGCACAGTGAAGCATGCGTGCGTGATGAAAACTTCCCATCTTCATTTAACCACAGCTAAACTGACAAAAAATATTCATAAAGCACTCATGAACGGATGAAGACATGAATGAATGCAAAAGAAAGGCAAACATTCACTGTGTGGGCAGTGGATCCTATTAGTGCATGTCATTAGTCATCCAAGCATAGGTTCTAAACAACAATTGTCAACCTATTTGGACATTTCCTGGTAAAACTACAGGATTTAATATCAGTGCATTTCTCACATGAGATTACATACAATCTTATTGCTGTTTTTAGCTATTTTTTTTGTACGATCTGTTTTCCCCTCCGCGGCAGGTTTAGTGGGGTTGGGGTGGAGATTCATTTCTTGGTTTTTTAATAATCGTACATTTTTGTAAAGTTCACATGATACAAATGTATACAAAAACGCTGCAAAATCGTTACATTGTCCTTGTTAGAAATCAAATTCAGGTTGGAAATTGCTGTAATAATATCAAAGAGCCTACCATAAGTTATTTAATTTTCATGTGAATATAGTTAGAAACTGTATTCCTTCTAAAAACCTTGTATCTCCATATTTTGTGATTTTTATTTATTTTAAATCATTATTATTAGCCACCCTTTATGTTTGTCACTGGGTTTTGCAAATATTTAACCAACAAAAAGTATTTATAAAGTGCTTGTCAACTTTCACAACACAGGATTTAATCATTTCAAATTACAGTGGGTTTTTTCCATTTCATGAAAAACAGCGAATTTGGACATATGAGGTTTCAGAAGGACAGCCACGACATATTTTAAACTATAACATTATGTACAATGACACACGGGAAGCTCATATAGCTATTTTGAGGATTTAAACAATGTTTTGAATCAACTGATTCATTGAAGCAAGTTCAAAAGAACTGATTCACAAAAATGAATAATTTCATATTCCAGTCAAACTTGCACTTGAAAGTGACACAGTGTGCAGTTCTTGGTGTTTAACTACAACATATCTCACGGGAATTTTACACATCAGTTAATATATCAGCCTATAGTCAATACATTTTTAAGCTCAAGTATAAAACTGGCAAAAATTTGAAAAAAATACATCAATCCAAATGCATTTGGCTATGGTAAAAATACAGACAGAAAATTTGTATTTTTAAAACACCATTTATCAAGTAAACAGGTAGGCACTTTCAGCTAAGAATTGAAGTACTGTATAAAAATCCACATTTACTCAACCTCATGTCGTTCTAAACCGGTATGTTTCTTCAACACAAACGAATATATTTGTTAAGAACACTGGTAACCAAACAACTTTGGATATTATATGGACACCACCAAACTGAAGCATTTCTCAAAAATATCTTCTTTTGTATTAAGCAAAAGAAAGAAACTCATGCAGGTTTGGAATCCCTTTAACACACCCACACTAGGAAAAAAAATAAAAACAAATTTATCACAAAAAGAACCACTGTAACTAATGCTTGTATCCTGCACCATTGAGCCCCCTCCTCTTCAATTCATCCAAAACTGTAAAAAAATGAATCAAAGGAATGATCACCTCATAAACTTGACATCCCTACAAGGTCTGCTTGATGCACCACTCTTTGATGGTTAGCTTTCATGACTCATCCCATAAAATTAAGCTGGCACATTAAATCTGAATGCATGAGTCTCACAATGTCATGAACTATTAGACAAGCAGTACCCAACACAGCGACTGTGAAATTTCATCATTATAATCCTGATCATTTTGCTGGCCCATGCTTGTAATTCTATACATTTTCTTGCTCAAGCATCAATATTTGATGCCTTGGGGGTGAGAACGGATTGACATATGGTGTATTACATACAGTAAATTAGATAGATACTCGCTTTTTTATTTTCTATTCTTGGAAAAGATTACAGTTTTTTTATTAATACAGAAGTAAAAGTAACTGTTCATAGTGCTTAAAAAGATAGAAATAATGTAGTCAGCCAGCCATTAACACAAAGTAAAACCCTTCATTGTTCCCCTGCCCATCTGACTACATTATAGCACTTATAACACAGCTCCTTGCCAAATGAATAAATAAAATATTGATTTGAATTGAAATTATTTTATCACGTGAGAAGAAAGACACCGCAGATTGATATGAGACATCTAATAGCACAGATGCGATGGAAATCAGCTCCCTGGAACAGCGGTCGATTATAATGTTTGGTGGTCATTACACAAAAATGTTGTGACTGATCAATCAGAATCAAGCATTTTAGTTTGCTTTGTAATAATGATTTGGATGAATTCTGAACGAGGAATGAATGTTGATGCACTAATGTAAGAACAGTACAGTGCTATAGCCTACAATAGATTTAGAGCAAAAGTTGGTTACACTTTATTTTACAGTGCAAAAGTTCTTATCATGATGAATAATAAAATGCTTTTTTCAAATTCGTTTGAATCATATGATCATGACAGGACCGCCCATACAGTACGCTTGAGCAGATCAAGTCTTAAGCACTGAGCACACATCAGTGCTATTAAACTCTTCTCCAATTTCAGGAAGAGATATTACTGCTAGCTTTCAGCCCCATGTCATAAGCACAACTTTCACCAGCAGAAGCACTTAGGACCCACACCTATAAATGGGATCAGAGGCGCACGTCTCTGCAATAAACCCAGAGATTGTGCCTCCGTGATGTCTACATTATTAATATAAACCATATGCCGGTGAATTTGAGGAAGCCTTGTTTTAAGATGTGCAAGTCTGCAGGTGTGCTGCGAGCGATTTTCAAGTCTTGGGAATAAATCATTAAAAACTTCAAAATTCTCTTTCTGTCCATCCGTCATTTTCTCACTCAGCCGTCTGCTTTGGCTCCGGGTGAAATAGGTCAAGCATCTACACCTCAGACCAACAGCCAGACTCGCTCTTTACTCTTCCGAATTGGTTCTCATATACATGTAAACCGTAATATCATAATATCCTCTTCTCCGCTTCTGCCTCGAGTATTAAGAGGTATGGCAAAAGCCATCACATAATCCCTTTCCCCTGTGAACTTTGTTCAAATGTAGAGTCATTCAGTTTATTGGTCCATTAAGAATATGCTTTTAATGATCCGTGGAGAACATTCTGTCATAAACAGTAATACGTTAAACTCGGCATAATGCCCTGGAGCGCTGGGTTCCTCGACCATCAGTAGGCTAAATGATCTAAAATGGCAAAATTGTTGTGGGAAAACCATGACTAAACGACAATCATACCAATGCAACTACCCAAATTATAGCAAAGAGCTCAATTTTAGAAATGCATTAGGGTATAAAATAGGAATGCAATATTCCTTCTAAAACCACAAAAATGAGCAGTAGACACCAGTATTATTTTCATATTCCAGCAAACAAACGTGGGAATGTGCATGCATAGTGTGTCTTCCCTATAGCCTGGCTAAGATTAAAAAAAAGATTGCCCATCGATCCACATGCAACTGCAGCTCCAGTGGATGACTGAAAATAACAAAAATGATTTTGCCGTTTCCTCCATAACAACCGGGGAGCGAATAGGTTTCACTCTTCTCCTAACGTTACCTGATTAACATCGTTGTCGGGTTCAGGTTTTCATTCGCGTTTCCTCGGTTCGGTACCGTCTGCGAATTCACCCACAAGATATAATCCAGAAGCTCTTCCTTTGATGTTCACCGGCGCTGGGCAGAACTATAAAAAGCACAGCAGCAGGAAAAGCACTCGCAGGTCTCTCTCTTTTCCCCCCGGTGCAGACAGAGGGATGCTCCGATGATGCTGATGCTGTGTGTGCAGCCGAGCGCGCGACGATACAGGAGAGCTCGCGCGCGTGCATTCAGCAGAGCATGAGGGGACGGGCTCGAGACGAGGCAGGACAGCGCAGCGGCGGTGGCGGGGTGACGTCAAGTGCCCCGGAATAAGTCTCCGACTCTCCGGTTCAAGGAAAATAAATAATTTGGAGTTGCATTTGCACATCGAGGGACTTTGAGGTAAACGTCCTGAAACTAGGCCAGTCGAAGTTGACAGAGAACCTCAGGTGTTCCGGACACCGTGTCCATGTGTTATATATCCCGCGAACTCGATTTTTTGTGATAGGCCTACCAAAGGATATATACGTAGCCTATATATTTTTTATAGCATTTATAATATCTACGATGTTAGTAATGTAAAATAGTACAAATAGTACAAATAGTATAAATAAACACAAAACATAATAGCCTATTCAAATGAATTATATTATTGTAATTATATTTAAAATACATTAAAAAGGTACAGTATGGAATTTCTGGGTCAGGAGCTCTCGACCAATTAAAAGTAATAATAATTTTCAAACAAACTTAGTCCTTATTGGTCGGCCAAACAGATAGTCCTGCTCAGAACTCTTTCAACATTGGTTGATGTAGCCCCGGTTTCACAGACTAGGCTTAAAACTAGTCCCAGATTAAAATGAATTTTGAGCTATCTAAACTGAAAATAACTTGTCCTGACATATCTTAAAATATGTCAGTGCCAGTGTTTTGTCTCGAGATGCACATCAGTAATGGTTTCATCTAAGGCATTTTAATAAAAGCGACTTAAATAGCCTAAATTAACTAAGGCATAGTCCTGGTTTAGGCTAAGCCTTGTCTATGAAACCGGGCCTTAATGTTTGTTTCCATGTATCTTGTTGAGATGTTAAAACAAACAGATCAATAGCAATGTCCTGTAGCTTGAGTAACACCAAGGTCAAGGACCTTATTCCTGTAGTAGCATATTACCTATACTGATAAAATGTTAAAATAACTTAAATGTCAAGTTTCTTTCACTAAACGTCTGTGGCAAATGCATAACAATGTAAAAATGTGTCCAAAATGGCTTCCTATTCCCTTGTGCGTCAATTAGATCAGTAATCCTGTTGTGTTTACACTTTTAGGAGACATTATAGCCAACGAATGGCTAAACAGTTGCCTCAGCATTAGCTTGGAGATCATATTTTAACAGTACACACACACTTCTTTGTTACACCACACACACGCTACAATATAAAAATTAACACTCCAAAACGTTTCTTTCCTGCAGGGTGTCAGGACACTTAGAAATATATGCACACTTGTGATGAACTGTTTTAATTAACTGTTTGCGGCAGCAAGATTCAGTTATATGCAAATTAGGTTTCCATTAATCTATTCTAGAGGGCTGAATCTGAACAATACGCAAAATACATGCCGAATGAAATTCGTCTCTCTCTCATGCTTACTGTCCCTTTCACCCCTCACACGCTCGCAGACACAAAGACGAATACATCATCGTAGCCCAGTTCCCACAGCGATATGGAAATGAGGGCATTCATTTGCTTTAGTTTACGCACAGCTCTCAGGTAACCACAAAGCCAGCAGCATACAAACATACATGCACATACAGGAGAGGTTTTTTATTGTATTTGTAACAACTTTACAAATATAAGACTGCACAGCTGGAAGTGTATGCATTTACAACATGTTTCTCAGGCTTTGTTCACATGTCACATAATTCTAATCTAATCTAGTTTGCATTTTGTGAGATGATGTCAACTGAACTCAAAAAGCACATGAGACCATATGTGACAGAGTGTATTTATGCATTCATATGCATAATTAAAAATGCAAAATTACTAACGCATTCACACGTTCATTATGCACTACATAAATGATGTCACATAGAATGTGCAAAAAGTCAGAATTTTTTTGTATTCTGACACCCTTCCAGATCCTTTTGCGTACTTTGCGTCATGTCTTGAATAATAATAAAAAAATTGAAACGCATTCTATAAAGAAGGATTTTAATCAGATTGCAAAGTCATATATGGATATGGTTTGGATTAGGTTAACAGAAAACCTCTTTGCCGTTCAGACTATACAAATAACAATTTTGATTCGGATATGTCAAAAAATGGATTTTCGCTGCCTGTCTGAACAAAGCACTAGTAAGAGATGGGGGTGTTAGATGCTCTTAATCAGAATGTCAGTGTAAGAGCAGGAGACACTCGACATTTTACAGCAAATTAACACACAGCAAGACACCAAACACACACACTCACACGCTCTCACTACATCAGAGTGCTGACATTTAATTAATCTATCACTATCTGGCCTTTGAGAAAGAGAGGAAACAGAAACTTCTATCATCTGCGCTGTATATCCTTCAGTGAACTGTTGATTACAGATTATTCAGTGTTCTCCATCACTGATGCTCACCCGATCTCACTCTCTCTCTCTCTGTAAGTGTGGTTTTCTCTAAAATGGTTGGTTTTCCGTAATCCTCACATTAATCTGTGTCTTGTGTGAGCATAAACACGTGAAAGAAATAGAAAAGCCAACCCATCCCCCAATGCACTTGTACACACACACACACACACACACACACAGCATCTGTGATCTGCATGACCAGTGTATTTTTTGCCAGGCCGAATTAAGTGCAAGAGATTCATACAGTATACTGATCAACTCTATTTTATGATCCTGTCAACCTTCTACCATTCAACCAAAAACATACTTGAAAATTACTGTAATGCACACAGATGTGCTGGGTTTTTTCTAACCCAGCATTGGGTCAAAAAGGGACGACCCCAGCCGTTGGGTCATATATAACATTTTCTGGGTTCATTTAACCCAACAGCTGCATTGTAAAAACTGCATTGTTTACAAAATGTTTCTGGTTTATTTTACAGAATTTTTACATCGTTTTTTAAATACTGTATTTTTACAGAAATAAAGTGCAAGTTTACAAGTCAGGTGTAAAATAACAATAATGTTATTTTACAGTATTTTTACAGTGTGGGTTTGTCCCGTTTTGACCCAACACTTGGTTGAAACACAGCATTTATATTGTGCACAAAGTTAACCAGTCAGGGTTAATCTACTGTTTATGTCTATAGCCTATGTTCAGCTAAAGTGATCATTATGGGATATTTAAATTACATCTGCACTATTGCACATAAAAAAACACTTTCTCATCTGCTGATGGCATGTAGATAGAGAGCAGCAACTTTGTAAAGGAAGTGCAGCCTGGGTCACACTGGACCTTTCAGTTTAATTGAATTAATTTCATCATATGCTGAGTGCTAAATCCAATTAATCACAATTAATCGCATACATGCATCAATGCTTTAAAAAACAAATAGATAATAAAAACAAAGATCATTTTAAGAAGTTATATAATAATAATTGACGTTACAAAACATTTCAAAAAGCAACTTTTTTGTATTATTTCCATATAACGAACATAAATCCATCACTGGTAGTCCACAGCAATCCATTTTGCAATTGAATTTAGTTTTTATTCCAAGAGACAGTAACAATGGAGACAGGAAATGATGAACGGAAGAGTGGGGGTGGATGGGGGTTATGGGAATGCACACCACTAGGATTTGAGCTCAGATCACCTACACAAAATATTGCACCACCCTCTGCATCCACGTTGCATTAAATTATTGCGTTGTCTGACTATTCACTTCAAATATTCCGTAACACTTTATCAATAAAAAACACAAGAGGACAGAAATGTTTCAAACATGAACTCAGACACAGGAGACATGGTTCGAGAAATGTGACCCTGGCTGTGAAAACCCAGCTAAAGTCATTTTTTGTCATTGACTGCATTATGTGGAATGATTTTATGTAGAAAACAAAGAACATTGTGTGAAATAATAACCTTGATATCTTTAATATTGATGGAGTAAGGCCATGTCAAAGATTGAAATCATAGTGAAATTATTGTCTGAAATCAAACTTTCATGTGCATTATCTCATAATTAGATTACGATTCATTAGCCTGGATTTCACAGACTGGTCAAAATTAATACATGCTTTTGTGTTTTGTGAGTGTTTGCTATACAGAGCACAAAATATCTTTAAATTGACTTGTTCTTAGAATGAGCTTGAAGTTACATACATTAGATAAGGTTCAATATGTCCATACCTTTTCACGTGCCACATGCGGCTGGTCAGAGTTCTGTAATCTGTTATAAGACAAAAAAGAAGATTCAACACTAAAATTATTGTATTTTCAGATTTTCAGGCTTTGTGTTAAAATATTAACTTCCAGAGGAGGGCAGCAACAACAGTCTGAGCCCAAACTCAACAGCACAACTTGTGCCAAACTGATGAGACCGGCCCCTGCCGCGTGTGCTCTCTCAGCTGGTTTATTTGCACCCCCTATTTTTAGCCAAGCAATGTGGAATATACTATCTTCATCTATCACTTTAATGCACTACCAGATTCATAAGTACCACCTCTAATAAAGAGACGGAGGCAAAGCAGAGTGAGTCGGAGTGAGAAAGAGAGAGGGGTAGTTATCGAGCGGTACATAGGAGAAGGGAAAAACGATGTAATGGATCTAATGCAGCTCCAGTTTAGCACATTAAAACAGACAGACGCAGACACACATATGCAATACAGGCAGGAAAAGTAAGGGGGGACCAGAGAGAGATAAAGAGAAAATCAAGGAGTGAAATGAAATATATGGACAGTGGAAGTGAAGAGAACAGATGGACAGAGAGAGAGGGAAAATTAAAGAAACCAATAGAGAGGAAGTGAGAGAGACAGACAGAAAGAAAGAAAGAAAGAAAGAAAGAGAGAGAGAGAGAGAGAGATGAGGTAAGTATATATATTTTTAGAGTATTACGTCTTACGTCAAAAAGAGTTGGATGCATCTGTGAGTAGTTCTCAATAATGCAGCAGTGTACGCACTATAAAATACACACACGCACTCGAACGCGCTAAACCCGCAGAGGTTTTATGGTCATATACAGTATTCATGTGCGCTTTATTTGTCGCAAGTCTGACAGCAGCTGGTGCGAAGAAACTACTAACTTCACTTCAAAAATAGCAGAGAGAGAACAGAGAAAGTGTGAAACGGGGATTTGGGGAATACAGCGAGGTATTTGTACTTGCACGTGTTAAGGCAGAGCAGTCTAAAGAGTGACTAGCTTTGTTCCAAAACCTGCGCAGACAGCATTTTAAGGTACCACAGGCATGCTCCCAAAGCGGAGCCTGAAAAAGTAGGCAGCATCGAGCGCATCCTTCAAGTGCTATCCCACAATGCACTGCATAGAGCACATGGTAAAAAAAGATGCACGAAAGCGAACAGAACAGGAAAATGTTGAATATTAAAATCATCCCTTTGAATCCAGAAAGTATGCAGATTATTAGATTATCAAAATGCTCATAATAAGCAGATCTGACTGAAATCAATTGTGAGTCGAGATGCTTCACACGAGAAGCGCTCTGGTATGACGCACAGCTGAGTTTTTGCTTATGTAAAGTGTTCCAAATCACTCACTTACACAATTCAAAGATGGATAGCATGCTGCCTTAGCAGGTAGCTGTTTGTGTAGAGAGTAGGAAGCAAGGCAACTCAGTAAGTCTGGAACAAAGCCAGTGTGTGTACCTGTGTGTGTGTGTGTAAATAACTTACATTTGCCAAACTAAGTTTAACTGAGCCTAAACTCAGCCGTCTCTCGCTGGGCGAATGAAGGACAGACTCCACAGGACTCTCCTGAAAGATGAAAAACTCATTAAACACATACACACACCCTATTTTAATCCTTCTCTCTCAAACACCCACTCACTGAAAGCATCAATCTGGATCTGTCTGTTTTATAATCAGTGCTGTTCGGAAAAAGCTGACTCAGGTATTCTAAATCTAAAGCTCGGGTGCAGTCTGTCTGGACTGGAGGGTCTTACTGGGAGAATGTCACTTTGGCTAAATGGAAGTATGGTATGTACCGTCAGTGTCCTTCCGAAACCTCTGATGTCCAAATTTGATGTTTCTCAGTAAATAGAAAAACTTTTATAAATTGTTAAAGGGGTCATATGGCGCGAACACGTGTTTTTCTGTGTCTTTGGTGTGTTATAAGTTGCCCATGCATGTATTAGACACGTAAAATTGCACAAATGAAAGTGTCAAAAGATGCATTCTATCTAAAAGCGAATGCTCACCCAGACCTGCCTGAAACGCCTCGTGTAACCACACCCCCACAAATCTACGTCAGCTCGTGGTATGATTTGACTAAGACCGCCCAAATGTATACGTAAGTAAGGTGAGCGTACCTGTCAGTACAATTGCTTTGGAACCTGATGTTCTGAATATGGTAAGCGTGACATTTCCGTCACACGCTTGCAGTATTCCACCAATCACTACGCACTTGTTAACTGGCCAATCATAGCACACCTCGCTTTTCAGAGCTATGAGCTTAGTATAAAATCTGCACGTTTCAGAGAGGCGGGGCAAAGAGGAGATACAAACATGCACGGTATGTGGAAAATACAGCGTTTTTGAACCTTAAATCGTGTATACACATTGCATTGCATTGCATCTAAAAAAAAATATGACTCCTTTAAATACTTTATTTTAGTTATATATTTGCGAAACCCAGTGTTTACATTAAAAGTGTGAGTCTTTTCATTACAAGACTATATTATCGGCATATCAAGTGCATTTATTTTCTATCAGAATTTCTCTGTATTTTAAATATCTATCTTTTGCCTCATAAACAGCTTGCACTCATTCTGGCATGGAAGTTTGTGCAAAACGTGATGATTCATGCCATCCCAGCATGATATGAGATTGTTCCAAATAACATCTTGTGAACTTCAGTGGAAGCCTAAAAATCTGGCCTTTGGTATCAAATTGCTAACATTTATCTAGTGACCTAGAAATAATAAAAAATACCTTTCCCAGGTTAAAATGGAAGAATCCTATTTAAATGTGACTTTTTGACCCCATATATACACTATATACAAATCATACAAATCTGGATGAAAGCTATTATTATGCATGAAGCAAAGATCACTTTAATGTGTGACATACAATGACAAATATTATGTATTGTGGGTTTTATGAGCAAAATAGTGCAAGTGCAGTAAAGACATGTTGCCACTAGGTTGTGCTGCTTACCTGCACACAACAACTACAGCATCCCTCGCTTATTGATATTAAAGTTACCTGAGTATGTGTATTTATAGCGTAAAATGTTGATGTAATATCTTAGATATTTGATATGATCTTACATCTGTATGGGCTGATATGCAACGAGTGAGTGTTCAGATGTGTTCCTGTGTGGGACTGAAGATTCTAAAACAGGCAGCCCTTTGTGTGTGTGTGTTTAAGAGAGAGAGACCGAAAGGGTTTAGTGAGACAGCGAGAAGGCATTTCACCCCCTCACTGAATGGAGGTTTTATTGATCTCAGTGGACATCAGCGCCTTCCAGCATGGCTTAATACAGAAAGGCACATTAAAACGTCTAACCATAGTTAGGAAACTGCATATGAGATAAGACAAGCCTTTATCCTGGCCCTGAAAGAAAGAGAGCGAGAAATATGCAAAGGGACCTTTTCATGTTTTCAAGCACTGTGGATGGGCTTTCCTTATATTTCTTAGACAATATAGATGCATCTGCTCAACAGAGTGCCGGTGTTTTCAAGCCAGACTTACAGCACATGATTAAAGGGGTTTCTGGTTCAAACAAACGTAAAGACTTATTTTTCTGCTGTGTGCCAGTTTTGACTTATCAGCAGTCACCTTTTATTCTCGCTCCTTGTTAGTTTTTCTGTGGTGTAAAAATACCAGTATGAAGATCTTGCACTTACCTCAGTGTTCTACTTGAGTCAATCTGCAGAAAGAGAGAGAGAAAAAAAGAGAGACATAAATACAGTGATCGAAAATGACAGCAAAACAGCAACACTTCATTAACATGCAAACATTTTCCACACAAAAGTACAAAACTGTAGCCTACTCTTCATACACTGTGGCAAACCAGTTGGTGTTGGAGCCAGCTGAACAGTCGCAACATATACAAACCTTTTACAAACATCATTTCTTTCTTTATACTAATTGGTAATATTATAGTTAGTTAGTGCACTTAATCAACACATACCTTGACCAATGTTGCTTTTAAATCAGGCCTATGATGTGCCATGTAGGATTAATGTGTGAATGAATTAATCTTTTTATTTACCACTCAAAGAAATAGTTAATTTAAAAATGAAAATTCTCTCATAATTCTCTCATGCCATCCCAAATGTACAGCCTACGACTTTCCTTCTTAAACTAAACACAAAGAAAGTTTCTTTTTTAAAATATCCATCACTTTATACTGTATACAGTACATACAGATCCCAAAATGCTCCAAAAAGCTTATACATTTATCATAACAGTAATCCTTAATGTCAAACAGTGACATCAAAATCAAAACATCCAATCGCTAATTTCAAAAAGCGACACATCGATCATTTCTAATCTCATTCATTCTCATGTGTCTTGTGACAAGTTGGCTCATGATATTTCATAACAAGACACGCAAGAACCAACGAGATTGGAAGTTACTGACAGTGTTGGGTGTAACTAGTTACTAAGTAATTAGTTACTGTAATTTAATTACTTTTCCCTTGAAAAGGTAAAGTAAGGGATTACTCTTATTTTTTCTGTAATTTAATTACAGTTACTTTTGATGTAATTAAACTAAATACTTTGTGTAATATATGTGTGTGTAATAGTGGAATCGACATCAAAATTCAAAGTCTAACTTTAAAATCTGTGCTTTAATGTATAATTCTCACATTTGTAATACTTTGGTCCGTTAATAGTTTAATATTATTTATTTGAATGAATTAAAAGAGCCCTTTCATGCCTATCCTTGAATCACTTAACTAATCAAGGTTGATATAGGATATAGAAAGTAATTAGTAATAAGTAACAATACTTTTTGGAGAGAGTAATTTGTACAGTAATCTAATTACACTATTGAGTATGCAATTAGTAACTAGTAATTAATTACTTTTTCAGAGTAACTTACCCAACACTGGTTACTGGTTACTGGTTACTGGATATGCCTGTTTTGGTCTCAATTTCACTCAAATTATGAATCGCTTTTTCACACACATATATAATTTTGCTTTTGTTGCAGCTTCAACATTATAGAGCCTATATACAGTATGTACTGTATATAAATTAAAACATACTTTTATATAAATTGATTAGATGTTATAAAATATTTTATTGTTTGACTAAAGAAAGGAAGTCATATGGGATGACATGAAGGTCAGTAAATGATTCAAGAATTTTCATTTTAGGGTGAACTGTTTAAACCAACATTTCTGTGTTTGACAATCTTTTAAAAAATTTAAAGTAAATGCAAAGCGTGAAAACGATTTATGGTTGCATTTTAACAGTAGGTTCGCCATATGAATTTGTGTGCCACATTTTTTAGCAGATAGTTGTCAGGCTACCACACTCCAAAAACTGCTGTATTCAGCAGGTTCAGCTCAGATCAACATCCTGACAGGTCAAGGGGTCACGTCAATTCAATTCGCTAACCACAAAATGTCGCGAACAAGCCAACCGTAGACCTATATGTTTGCGTGTTAGCGCACCAGGTCACAACCATGACCTAGGACTGTCAATCACGAACTGAGAAAGGGAGGATTTTTAGACTTATTCTGTTTCTCTCTTCTTTTCACACTCGTCCTCTCTCACACATTCGTACACTATACTTTTACACCCACATCTTGAGAGTTGTTTGACTGTGTGCCTAATGATAACAGATGAGGTGTCAGGACGAAGGTGAGAGACACTATGTCATCCTCGCAGCACGCGGGAGCAACGCCTCATCTCTCTCCCTCATTTTCACCTCATCCAAAACTACAGGCGCTAAAACACGAGAAAAGCGCGCAGAGAGCTTCTATTATAAAGCGACGTTGATGTTTATTCACTTCATCTTAACGCTGTGGTGTTTTGTTTGTTTTAACGTGGGAAGGAACGAAACATGCGATGCCGCATCTTTTCAGCGTTCATTAGACCGGTGGGAAGACGTCGGCACTTTTCAAGTGTAATGTCAAAATATGACAAGAGAAATAAATGCTTATGCAAGCGATCCTGCCTCTCAGAGAATGGCTGTGGTACAACTTCAAGTCCATTGACATTCATGGGAATCCCCCGTTTAATGTAAAGGATCATGTGTTAAAATTGGGAAGTAGCCTATATCTCTAAACATATCTCTAAGACAGCTCTAAAATACTTTTGACAACAGTAAAGTCAACGTTATTTCATAAATGGTTTCAGTCATCAGTTTCTTAGAAAACCAACAAAACTTTAAGACTTGGAGTTTTCATCTCACTTCCTGTACTAAAATGTTCGACAGAGCTCACAAATAATTAAATTTAAGAGCATTGGGGAAATTTACGCCTGAATAAGGACGCCGTCTTTGAGCGCCCTAGCCTTAATACATTCTGAAGAACGCGCCCGCCTCACAGCAATTTCTCTTTCACAGAAAAAATGACACAACTGGCAACCCCGCGTCTCGTGCACTATAAACCATGAGCATTGTCTGTCCTTACCGGATTTCCCAGGTGTCGTCGCGGTGCGAGGAGGTCCTGGTGGAGAACTGTCTCTCTATTCGTCCCGGTGAGAGTCCAAGATCCGGTAACTCCGACAAAAGAGGAGTGCAGGCTGTACCCTTCTCAAAATCCGACGAGACCACGCGTATACCCCGATATACAGTAAGTGAATGGAAGCTTTGAGGTGGTGCGCTTCACGCCAGACGCGGTGAGCTCTCACCTGCTTTAAAAATACTCTCCAGAGTTGCTCCTCGGGGTCGCGAAAAGACAGAAGAAAAGTCCAAGTGTAAGTTGATCCACAACATATCTTATGAAGATGCGAATGAAGATAAGGATACAACCAATACTGATGCGCGCGCGCACGCAGGAGCATAAAGGGGGGTGTCGATGTAGAGTAGAATGTGTATAAGCAATTTCTTGCACTGAAAATGTAACTGGAATTCAAACTGCATTTCACTCCTGTATGTGTGGGAAGAGGACGTATTTTTAAAACAACTTCATGATAATAAAAGCCCAAAGGGGGCTGAGCCCAGAGCAACTGAAATCTCATAATTCATTAACTCATCAAAAGACAACACACACGCACACACAGCATCTATTCCAGGATATGCCATGGCTTCATTAGGTATTAAGAGCATGATCTCATTAGCAATACAAGACAATGCTTTAACAGCATACATATTCATGTAGACATATTCGAGCAGCAAATTTGTTGTGTTGATGTATGCTAATCACTGTGTGTGTGTTTGTGTGAAAATAAAAACTAGGTCGTATTGCCCACCCAGAGCTTCGTGTGCTTTTGGGGGCTGCGCAAGAGAAACACACACGAACATATCAAACACTCAAATTACATGACAGCAGTAATGACCTAATACCAGTCTTCATCTTTTGTTCTTACAGTCTGGCTGCTCAAGTGATTAAAGAAACATTTCAGAAACAGACGTCAACAGAAAAGGTGAGTCACAAAACAAAATCTGCTGATGTTTTTGCCATTTTCTGATTTTGGAGTCTTTAGAATCCTGCATGGAATGCAAATGTGGGCAATCTTCTGTGCAGGGAGCTTTTCATGTGATCCTGATCATGACAAAAACATTTTTTGCTGGTAAGATGCTTATGTGATATTTGCCCCCTCACCCAGAGGACGACTGAGGATGAGGAGTGCACGGCTTTATTAAGACCAGAAAACACACATATGCTCACACACACAAACATGAACGCACATACACACACACACACTTGCACATTGCTCTGAGGTGAGGGGTCAAAGATTCACAGCCATAACTCTCTATGAACCAGTCCCCTAGGACTGTGTGTCTGTCTATGTGTGTGTATATATGAGGTCATTATTTCCAAGTGGAATCTATTGAAAATGCACAAACGTCAAGAGAAAAATGTTTGTCAAGGCAGACAAAAAATAAGATCCTGCATGCGAGTCTAATTAAGAGGAAACACCTTTTTTTGTCGCTTGTGCTCACACTGTTTCTGAGTGTGAGATAAGACGGCAATGTGCATGTGAGAAAAGAGAGAGAGAGAGTGTGTGTGTGTGCGTGTGTGTGTATATGTGTGTGTGAGAGAGAGAGATGTGTGAATTTGTGTGCATGATTGTGTGTGTGCGTCTCATCACCATACAGCTGAGACTGCAGGTGGTGGATCTTTCAGTGAAAGACTGTCTCACTTCTCATAAGAATCATTGCCAGCTAACACACACAGGAGCCACTGTTCATTACACACACACCCCACTGCAAATGAAGAAACAATAAAGCCTGATCGCAAAATTATTGGACAGGTTTAACAAGATTACGACATAATTCTCCAAAACAGATGTGCTAAAATGTACAAAATTTTAGCACAGTCAAATATGTACATATTAATTATTGCCATTAGTCACAGAAACACATCATTAAAATAATAAGATACGAATTATACGATACAATATGGATCATTAAATAAATTCAAGCCATCTTATGTGTTTAATGCGTTTGTCCTCTGACCCGAAAAGCGACATTGCAGAGATTAATTAGAGTCAGAGAACACAAACACAAACACACACACACACACACACACGCACACACACACACACACGCACGCACGCACGCACGCACACACATACACACACACACACACAGGTTGACATGCTAGATACTTTTAGAAACATTTTATTTCTTGTCTTCTTCATCTTCTACCTAAATATCACAAACATCACTATCACATCAACACTTCTTTATCACTCTTTCTCCCTTTCCTTCTCTCTCTCACACCCACAAATGCACACACACAGCCTCAGTTTTATCCTCCTCCATCTCCTTTGTCTCAAATTCTCCTCGTTCACGAGCTAAAACAGTAGAGGGACCAAGACGTGAATCAGAGTCCCAGAAACAGCTTTGATCATCTGTTCATTAGATCACAAGGGAATTTCATGGAGAGGGAGACAGAGACAGTGATGGGCGTTACAATAATTTACACCTGAATACACAACTTTTGTGCTGTCAGTGCGTTTTACCACCGCAAAAAATCATTTTACCCGACACTTGGTGTAAACAGCCCATCTCAGTGCCTATAGAGTACAGATACATGAGCTTTATAGTTTTCACAGAAATTGTGTTCTCATCATCATTTAATAATATTCTAGGTACCAGAGGCTATTTAGATTTTGCTTTATTAAAACTCTGAAACAGACAATAACTTTAAAAATAAAACTAGGTTCAAAGAGGAAATTGAATTCTGCTATTTTTAAGAGGAAAAACACAAAAATATACAACTGAATTAGCCATTTTTTGGATGACACGCATAGCCTAACATATGGGCATATCTATGAAATCAGCAGATTTCCACAGTGTTTTACTGTTCAGATTTTACATTTTTCGTTCATTTTAAAAGGAAACAACTTCTGTTTGAAGGGCTTTTAAGGTTCCATTGTTATCATTTTAATAAAAAAATTAAAAGGAGCACATTTGGCATAGATGAATGAAAACTTGAACCTGGAGTAGCTGCTGGAGTTGCTAAGACAAAAAGAGGCTGGAAAACCCTATACTGTAGAAATCAATGGGGTCCTGATGCCACTGGCTAAACCCTCTAGAGAAATTACATCTCAAATATTATTTACATTCAGTACACAAGGAAAGTTCAAACATGATTCCCCAAACCTTTCTTTAACAATAGGATTTATTAAAGAAAACTTTACCAAACCTTTAACTTCTCAGAGAACCGAATCAGCCCCTATAGGGGTACTCCATTGGGATGATGGAGATGATCCTGTGAAACGTGTGTATCCACTTCATCTGTCTTGCCCTTGGTCCACACGGGGTCATTCATCATGCCACAAACAGACCATACAATACAGACCCCCCACCCAGAGAGACAGCACAGCATCCCAACCACACAACCTACAGTATGTGCAAGATTACAATTTTTACAAGAACATCACATAGTCCTATCCGTCTATATAATATTACTTCCGCCATATAACTATTCCAGATTCCAGCTGAGAACGTTTTTTTTCTGTGAGGCGATAAAAAAATATATGACTGAAATTCATATCAACAAGTCACTCTTCTTGCGGCAATGCACACCGATTCTAACGACATCTTGCTGAGGCCTGTCGTTCTAGGCACTAATGCCCCCACTGTTTGGCCAAGGAATAAGTCATGTGGCCACATCCAAATAACACAGGTAACACCTGCTCTTTCATTGTGTATGATTTATAAGTGACGAGGCAATGGTACTTGACACATTATTTGTTATTTTCTGCCTACAGTATATGTACTGTATATATCAAATACCGCTGCATATAGATTGTGTGTATTACAAATTGTTCTGGGGACATTTAGATCTTATTTTTATACCAAGCTAATATTTTCTATCCCCTAAACCGACCTCACACATTCATCTTGCATTTTTAGAGTTTCACTAAGACTGTTTCTAAAATGTTATTAAGCCTCTTTCTCTCGTGGGGACACTTGGCTGACCCCCACAACGGAAGCGAGTTCAGGTTTTACTATCCTTGCGGGAGCATTTGGTGGACGCACGCACACACGCAAAGACCTGATAACCTGCCGCGATGCTGAGGACAATCATTCTTTCTAACACTATAACCTTCAGTCAGTCACTTGTGAACATTCATCCATCTCACGTGCACACACAAGCAGGCACGCATGCACACACACACACACACACATGCTCAAATCCATTAAGACGGTATAGCTGACGTTAAAGTTATGAGTCATTAAGGTAAATCCGAGACACATCAGACCTTAAGACATCAGTGGAAAATGTAATACAGTTATGCACTCAAGTGCAGCGCTGGTGTAGACACACACACAGGTTTTTTGACTGGTAGGTAGATGCTCTTACACCCTGGAGGCAGCCTGACCCAGTTCTGCCTCAGAGAAGATGCTGTAAGGAATCTTTTCCCCTTTTCTTTCTCTCTCCTTTTCTTTCTCTATCGCGTCCCGTGCAAATTATGCGTGTGATAGTGACAGCCTAAAACAATAATACTACAGATAAGGAAATAGTATTGTTTGTGTGAGAAAGTGTAAATTATGGAGAGAGAAGGGGGATGTGTGAGAGGGGACATAGTGATGCAAGGTTTAAGGTTTCACTTCTATGATATAATTGGGGTTCTAGCAAGCCGCGTGCACGCCCTCTGCCGGCAGGACTCGTGTATTACGAGCTCTTTTAAACACCCACCCATTCCTCCCGTTCGCGTCTCCGTTTGTAACATCCTAGACTTTCATTGTTTAAGGAGGGAACATGTTGGAGTGACGAAAGATATCGTTCTTTGTGGCTCAGTGTGTCCCTTTTCTAGGCCTATACCTACATGGTCTGTATTTAAAAAAAGGATCGCAAAAACACCCTCACGAACCCATTGACCTCTTCACGGGACACAGATAGGCTACGTCACGAGTAAAATTAACCACAGACTGAAAAGCTTTAATACAATAAGAAAGGATTTCCCGCCTACACAAAATACACAACCTTTACATAAGCACACAACGTGTCGTGTAGTATGGTATTAACATGTACAAATAACATGGATGATTTTATTATTTCAATTAACTACATGCTGCTGTACATACTGTTCTCCTTAAAGCCCTGATCAGACATCAGTTTTTTTACGTTTTCGGACTAAACTGTCTTTATCTAAGGCACTTTTTAATTTTCAGTGTAGATTATTAATAAATGTAGGCTATTTATTAATGTTTTATTATAAATTATTATTCATTTAAATTATTATTAATTATTAATATATTATTAAATTTATATGATACATTTATATCCAAACTAAAACTTACATATCATTAAAATCTAGCAGTGTTTTTTCGTTTTAGACAAACTAAACTCCAAACCTAAATTCCAAAAATCATCAAATATTTTCTTGTCGAGCATTGCATTGCTATACAAAGGGTGTAGGTTCGACTCCCAGAAAACACACATGCATTTAAATAAATGCTCTGTCAGTTGCCTTGGATAAAAGCATCTGCTATATGCATGATGTAAATGCAATGTAACATTTTCGCTTACTTCCTGCATAAACACAAACGTTATAGCTTCTCCCCAATAGACTTAAAACACCTATTTGGACCAGAATCATATCCAAATGAATTTCTATCGGATGTAGGTTTGTTGTCAGTCAAAAGGTATAATTAAATTGGTATTAAGCTAGTGAAATTCCATTTGGATGACATGAATCAATAGATCTAAGACCTTACAGTCCAGCCATGTTTACATCAATAAATCACTACGGCAGCCCATCATACATAAACTATACAGATTCTATTTTTAGAGTCCCCTTTTGGACAAGCGCCCTTGTGCATTAACTGCATGTTTAGCGTTAGAAAAGTAATTACAGCAGATAGGTTCTACTTGCATTTTTGATTAAGTATTGCAAAAATAATTACAGTTTTGAAAGTGTAATAAATACAGATTCCTAAACACTACCTCCATCTTTCATTAATCTGACAAACAGTCCCAATGCAAACTTGCACCATTGAACACAGTAAAAATATTCCACACTTCATCTTTGAAGAGGTACAATTTTACACATATTCTCCAAATTGAATGAGGAAAAAGCTTTCGACAACATATCCATGTTGCACCAAGCAACACATAGACAAACATTCCCCAAAACGCAGCAAAATCAGGGTGTCTATCGACCAATGCTAATGTTACTGGCTTTCTCCTTTGATAAGTTTCCTAACGAAGGCTGCATAAATTAGAACTTTCTCTCTGAATATTAATAGCGAATACATCATTGGTGCTGTTGTTTCTGTTGCTTCCATGGTGCTGATTTCCATATGAAAAATGGAAGCTTTCGCAAAACAGAATTTCTGAAGTTTTTGACCCAAAAAGATGTCCTAGATACCTCGAAATCCACATCAAACATGCTCTCTCCCTCTCTTCCTCCGCTCTCCCTTCCGCACATTCGGAACACGCAGGAACACAAGCGACAACACCGTTTTTAGGTAGCATGACATCATCGCTGTTAGATTTTCAAAATAATTAGTGGTGTTTTTTATGCCTGGCACACACGATAGTGAATCATTTTTTTTAGCTGCTGTCATAATGATTCAAATGAGAAACTTTGATCACACCCAGTGTTCGCTAATGATTGGACTATAGCTGTTTATATCAGTCGTGATGTCTTTAATGATCTGCTTTTGCATTTTTTTTTACATTTTTGCTGGCTTCTTTCAAATCTACCAGCAACATACTTAAACATAGCAAACCACATTGTCTGCAATTTGCTGAAAGACTTAAAGGGATGGTTGACCCAATAATAAAAATTCTCTCATTATTCATTCACCGCCGTCATCATGTATATGACTAAAAAGTATATTTCGAGAAATATTTCAATGGTTTTGTGTCCATACAATGGAAGTCAATAGGGGCAGTGTTGTTTGGTTACCAGCATTCTTCAAAATATCTTCTTTTGTACTCATACAGGTTTGGAATGACATGAGGTAAATGACTAAAATAGTTTTAATTTTTGGGTGAAGTATCCTTTTAAGTGCAAGAAGAAACACTATACTTAGCAAATGGTATACCCTGTAGCGTGGTGTTCTTAAAATTACCATGGTATTACCACGTGATGCCATTATTTTACCACAGTACCACCACAGTACGCTTTTGTAGGGGGTGCACTTATGATATTAATAACGTCTGCAATCTCTCTCTCTCTCTACAGTGGAGTTTATAGGAAAGTCTGCACTCTGATCCAGAGGGACAAAACAAAAGATAGAAACCACAGCTGCACTTGAAAAATCCCTTGTGTGGTGTTTCAAAGAGTTAGCAGAATCATTAAGGGTTTGCTGTAGGTGTGATGAGGCAATCACAGCATTCCCTATGGCGCTTTTTAATGGCGATCCTCTTGTCTCAACTCACACTGTCCGCGCATATGCCATTCAAACATCTCGAAAAGTCATCAGCGCCACAAAAATCTCCCCTTTGAAACTTAAAGCCGGAATTGTTTACCCTTTTGGGGCTTTGAGTTCAACAGCCTCCTGCTACACGGGTGTGTTTGGGTCTTGAGTTGCATGGCTCAGTAATTCCAGTGTAGTCACAAGCTAACAGTGCTTCTCTCCTGCCGGGATTTAGCGCACACAATGTGAGCGGCATGCGACTGCATTAGCATAGCTCACTGTCAGACTACACTGGTCTAATCTCCCTGCAGTCACGAACCACAGTGCCAAAAATCCTCGGAGAATAATAAAGCAGAAGGAATTTCTGTCCACAGCCCTGAGATTTAGTTTTTATTTAGGGCGCAACAAACATTTTTTTGGTGACCATTCAAAATTCCATTGTGCCGTTCATGACATCATCAATCTAACACAGAACCATTGATTGAGTCGTGCCCTTCAGGAGTAGGCCTACTAAAACTTGAGCTCTCTCATGAGAGCGGTTTTGTCATATGAGCGAACGTTATCAAACACAATGCGACTCCTTATCTGGAACACTGCGTATACAGAACAAACGCTCTTACAACAAAGTTGAAGGTTTTGTGCTGGGGCAATGTGCTAGAAGCTATGCTGGTCATGTGAACTAGATATGATGTGAATTACAAAATGAGGGAAAAGGAATGACTGGGATCACGCCTGCTTTTGGAATGCCTAGATCATTGCTGGAATTCCTTGAATTGAAGTTGCAACTCCAATTTTCGCAAGCTACATAATGAGGAGAAGATTCAGGTGGTTTTGGTTGGATGGCAATATAAAATTAGTTTGATTTCTAGTCCATCAGGGGTGCGTTTCCCGAACAACGACATACCTCGCTGGTTAACCACCATACCATAGTACGATGCATCGTTTGAACTGGCTACCCACGACTGTTTCCCGAAAACATAGTAACTTCGTCGCACATTTGTCATTTAAACCACGTTGGTTCAACAACATAGTTGATGACGTCACATAGGTGGTGGGGTAATACCGTCTTCTAATTAATCCATTTAGATCGATTCAATGTCATATCATTGCTGTAAATAATGTACACTGCATCTGAAAACTATAATAATTTGTATATTTAGAATGATGGATATAGAATGCACTGCATGTTGCTGGTTTACCTTGCTCAAAAGCATGATGTATGTAAGTCTAGATGTCATAATAATAAGGAACTATGCTTTTAACCACAGCTCTAGACCTGTAGTTCCAACAACGCAACTTTGTGGTGCTGCTTGTGATTGATCATTGGAACGAGAGTTTTGGAAAACACTTGAATCGTTGAACTATGCTGAAACGAAGGAACTTGCGACCATAGTTGGCTAACTGTGCTTTATCAAAATGATAAAACATCAGTAGAAAAGATGCAGATACAACCTGATCTTACGGAAATTCGTAATTATTTTATAAGGTGGCTAATTCGTATGAATCTGTAAGATGTGAATAGTACAAAACCATACGATTATTAGAAATAAAGCAATACTTAAGCCCCAACCCCACCTCTAAACCTAATGTCACTGGCACGAAAGCAAACTGTACTAAAACTTATAAATAAGATCATAAAAATTCATACGAATTAGCCATCTTGTAAAATAATTGCGAATTCCTGTGAGACTGTTTTGGATTATCAACAAATAGTAAAAATCAATGAGTAGCAAATCAGCGTGTATTGTGTACTAAGTTTACTAAGTTTATGTTATGTGAAATGTTTCTCGTAATGTTAAGTTCACCTGACTGAAATGTTTCTCGTAATCTTAAAATCCTTTCGGTCTCTGAAGGTGTATGCTTAAGATAAAAAATTTGATTTGTAGACAAAAATATTATTGTGCCAATATATTAATTTTCTTCATTACAAATGTTTATTATATGCTTTTATTTTATTAGATTGAATGTTAATTTTAGTTTAAAATTGTATTGTGATTTTGTCTTTGATCATTCATTCATTTATTTCTTCTTATTGTTTTTTCTATTTAGGTTTAATTTATTTTTATTTGAGTTACAGATTTAGTTTAGTATGTTAGTTAATAATTTTACTGCCTCAACTTAAACTTATTTCAGTGTATTTCTTTTCATTTAATTTACGTTTTTCTTATATTCTGGTGTATATTATATTAATTATTTACAGACATTTTTCAATTGTTTTTGTTTTATGATAATAACATCGCTAGGGAACACCTAAATATCTAAAATGTACTGTATACCTGGATAAAAGTGTCTACAAGATAAAAAATGTAAATATTTGCACTTATCTCATTGCTCGTCCTTCACAATGAAGCATAAAATTGCTTTTCAGAGGCCTTACTAGCTCTACACTGCGGTTCAACAAGCCAACCTCAACCTCCACTAAGACTATCACAACCTTTAATAAAAACAGCTGAACAAAAAACTCCTCTTTGAGCAGTTATCTATACCACAATCACAGGCAAAGGCACTTATAAATTCAGAATGTTTTTAGAAAAATAAAAACTCAAAATTCACTTTGAAATAGTCTGTCAATGACTAAATGCAAACGCACTGTTATATTTCCAGATTTTTTCTTCCCGTCTGAATGCTTGGACCTCTTGTTCTGCCCTGACAAACTCACAGGTGGGTATTAATTGCAATAGAGGTGAGACATGCCGTCTCGGCCTGCTGCCACTACTCCGAGCATTCTGCAGAGTCCTGCGACTTTTCCAGACGAGAGCGAATCTTTTCTCTTTCTGAAAGGTAGATCAAGGACTTTTTTCTACAGCCACATCCACACATCTCCACTTTGGTGTCCAACATAGCTGAAGAACGATTACAGCTTTACTTCTCAGTTCAAACACAGATCCACAGGCAGATAGACACTACAAAATAGAAAACAGCCTGGGACATCTGGTTTTCCATCATGGGGTTGTATTCTCATAATGGATTGATAGTGATGTTGCTCTTTCATCTTTGCCAAGCACAAGGTATGGTAATTTTTCCTTGACTGATGCTGTGATTTTTGTTTGAAAGCAGATATGAACGAATTTAATTTCTGCTGTCTAAATGAAGACTGCAAAAAGCATACTGTACTATCTGGGCACGAGAATTACTCTCTGGGCAAAAAAGCATGACCTATGTTGAGTCAGCATTAGATGTCAATATGTTTCACTGATTCATTGACTGTGTCTATGGTTGAAATCAATTTCTGAAATGCTTCTGTATCTACATAATCAATTTTCCTGGACTTTCTAATGGCAGCTTTGTTGAGGATTGGCCGAAAACCCAGATTTCAACTTGTCAACCAGTTCGGAAGCCATTAACAACTTCAAATGAGTTTGCGAGGTCTGACTGATAACCACAGCGCTGGCAGCCTTAGCTTGAGTTGACTGTTACAAACAAACCAATGTCAATAGACTCCTGATAGAGGATTTTTCATTTCAGGTCTATGATTCAATTGCAATTTTTTAATTGGTCATGTACAAAAGTTGAACAACTGTACAGTTTAGTAGCTATTTTCATTCCTAATTTTCATTTCTCATTGCTTGTATTACTCCATTAGTTTTCCAGCTTTCTTGTGTGATGGACTGTTAAGTATGTACACTACGTTCGAAAGTTTAGGGTCATCCTTTTTTATTTGTTTTTTCCAGATTTTAAAATGTTAGAAACTACAAAATAACTCTATGGCAATTATGTTGTGAAAAATTGAAATAAATCACAACCATGTTGTACCTTGATATCTTTGAAGCGGTCACCCTTTGCCTAAAATTTTCACGCACTTTGGCATTCTATCAAGAAGCTTTTAATGAAGTATCCACCTGGGATGCTGTTCAGTAGGTATTAAAGGAGTTCCCATCTATTCCAGGCTTTTGTTCGCTGGCTTATCTTTTATATTTGGTCCAAGTCATCAATTTCAAAAACTTCTTTTAATTTGTTTTGAAATGAAGAAAAGTAAAATTCTGGCACAATTCAAGTTTCTCCCAGATAACTGATTTCAAACATTAGACATATGCCTTCAGATCAAGAACATTTCAGTCAAGTGACCGTACGCACAAAAAGTGCATACTAAGTCATGGTTCAACATTTTTAAGATTCTTCATGGTTAATGACATGATTTTTGGTAATCTTATAAGCAAATGCAATGCTACGTTTGACTATACATTTACATCTATGCATTCAAACACTTCCATTCAAATGCAACTTTGCATTCAAGGTACGTATTTTAATTAGTATGTATGTTCCTTGGGAACGGAACTCATGACGTATGCGTTGCTAACAATTATGCTTTTAACAGTGGATTTCACAGACACATCCTGCACTATTCTTACATAACAGACAGAGTTTGGCTGCGAACGTTCATAATGTTCACTGACACTGTCTGCTGATGTGACCCAATTGAATCTTCTGTACTCTAAATTCTCAAGTTGTCTTTTCTCCATTCACAGATGCTGCTACCCCCTCCCTTGACCCCGAGCTAGCCCCACCGAGCCTTGGTGATGTGATTAATGCGGTGAAGGCAGCCTTTGAGCAGGCAATACAGATATCAACAGAAGGTGCCGTACATGAGGCCTTGGAGAAGACTGCAGAAGAACATGTACCACGGAAGACTCCAACAGAGCAGCCACCAATGTCAGAGAACGTGGCAGATCATACAACAGAAGCAGCTGCAGTGCGAGTTAGTGAAGAGGAGACAGCGGTTCTCACTGCGGGAGAACCAGATGCCCACGTGTCAGAATCAAATGAACAAACAGATGAGGAATCAGTTCAGGGACCTGCTCAAAAAGCAAAGCTTACTCAAGATACAGACAAGGAACCTTCAAGACTTATAGAACATGAAACGTTTCAAGAGCGATCCGATTCAGAGCCGGTCAAAACAACAGAAGAATCAATTCTAAAAGCAGTTGAGTCAGTCATTGAGGTGGAGTCTGTTGAGGAACAAGAAAAGTCAGGTGGGGAGTCAGTTTTGTTAGGCCCTCAGGTTGTTAAAGTGGGTGAACCAAATACTGATAACTTTGCTGAGCATTTGGAAATGGAGGAATCACCTGTCCACGCATTTACAGCTGACATACGAAATGAAAACAAACCAGGAAGAGAAGCAGGAGGCGAGGAGGTTGAAAGAAGTGCAGGAGTGCCAGAAAACGCATGGAAGCCTCAAGTGTCTGAGATGGAGAAGACTGTGGAAACAGAGAGAGTAGAGGTGACAATAGCCAGTGAAGATGTTAAATCAGAAGGGCTCCAAGAAGATGTAAAAATGCTACCTGGAGATATGGAAAGACCAGAGGCAGAGACAGAATCAGAGATAAGACAAGAGGAAAGAAACACTGGGATAGTGGTGGAGGGTGTAGGTGGTGTAGTAGTTGAGGAACAGTTAGAAGAAGAACATGAAGCAGAAGTTGAAGCAGAGAAGGTAAAAACAGAAACTGAGCTTCAGACGTTTTTAGGAGAGGATGAGGTCCCACCTACCGGAAAAACAGCAACAGTGGAAACTCAACAGGAAGCAGGTATTGCAATTTCTGTAATGCATAATTGCTACCCAAGACCACCCCAAACCATAAAAATCCAATAAGGTTGAACCATGAAACTGCAAATTTACCTTCATGTTGAAGCTTACAAATGCTTAGCGCTTTCTAAAGCCGTTGTCCACAAAGTGGCAAATTACCGGGTTTGCTACGGTTTCAGAATTCACGTAAATGTAATTAGGCTTCACTGTCTGCTCCTTGCACTTACAATATACGGCAAAGGAACTTAGCCGCCTGAGGGCATCCCTTCAGTTTATAACAGCCTTAAGATTTATAGCATGCCTCTCTGAAGATGACTGTCTAAAGTCTGGCCCCTGGGTGCTCTCTGAGTCATGATCTGCCATCAATTCAACAATCACACTGCTGAAATGCACTGCCTCAGTCAAGCTGTGCACCGTGGGCATGGCATCACATTATTTAGATTTTGAATTGAAACAGTGGAGGAGAATGTTACTGAAAACACAGAATATAATATAATTTAATAGAATAGACAATAGTGTGGGGGTGGAGCACATGAGCACTCCTCTACAGTACATGAGGAAATAGATGACTGAAACATATGCAAAATGGGTTCCGTAAAAATGTTATCTCTAATAAACAGTTTTATTTGAACATTTACCGTATGGAAACCTCATAGCGACCAGCAAGATAATGGCCAGTTTTATATGCTAAATTCTGATAAACCACTGCCCTATATGTTTCTTCTCCTGCTGTTCCTGTGACCTACATACAGAAACACACTCAACCCGCTGAGACTAAGATACCCCTTAACCCTAATATCCATAGTGTAGACTTTACTCTCCAAATATGCTAAAAGCACTAGACTTTACTGAGTCTCATGACATTTGTTTGCAGTGGGTTGTATTTCAAAGCATTTCTTAAAGCTGCCATCCATAACGTATTTAAAAAAAAAAATGTTTATACGTTTTAAAAGTTAATAATGTTTAAGTTACTGTAAACTATCGGGTATGATCAATGCACATAAAGATAAGTACTTATTGTAACCTGCAAATTTGGGTTTCAAACAGAGATGGCGATAGAGAGGCAAACGTTATGGATTGCAGCTTTAAAGTAGGCATAAAACGGGAGTAGCGATTATCTTTTTTTCCATCTTGTGACGTGTAAGTGAAATGGCTTCCGAGATGAGAAAAAAATGTAGGGCGGGACTGATTGGGTCATTGTCAGTTGCTAATTGATAATCCCCAAAATCTTTTCCTGGGCAGAAACGAGTCTCCGATAGCCCCGCCCACACGCCATTACTTATTACAGGAAGTGAAGAGAGGTTGTTTCGATGGTGGAGGAGGTTAACATTTTTTTATTAAAGATTATGAGGGCACATGAATAAAAAGTGAACACTATAAAAAACACTTCAATATTCCATAAAAAAATGAGAGTTGTCAATTTCACAGTGACTTTAAATCCCATGCATTAGATAACAGCTTAATGGTTCTATTTTAAATGAGAGTAAGCATTTTGGGAAAATTCTGGACATTGTACAAAATTCACACAAAATTACAGATCTGTGCCAATTATACCAAATTGTAAATTATGAAGATACACACAAACTCTTTTGTAAAGCTTTCTTGGTGCCAGTCATCTATACTGTATATTGAACAGCTTTTCTAGTCACATGTATGTATATAGACCGTGAAAGCATAACTTCAAATTCCATATATTACCCCAAGCTCTCGTGTCACCATTCTGTTGTAATTTTCACCACCCTGTTAAATGTCTCTCTCTTTTCACAACAGAGGTCATCGTGAACACTAAAGGGTCAATGAAGTGGCAGGAGCCTGTCATTAAAAAGGTTCAAGCAACAGGCGGTATGACTGTTAATGATCCCCTTCTTTAAAACCTACTGATACCCGCAGTATGTGGACACAACACAATGACTGTGTAGAAACTTCTTATTCTTTTACAGGTAGAGCGCATGAAATCAATGACGTGAATGAAATTATTACCTCCAGGGACCCATTTGAGAACAGTCATGGTGAACCAGCACTGGTGAACTCTGTTGTGGACCTCCCCCCCACACCCACCCTTGGCCTGGGGCTTAAAGAAAGTGAAGCACGAGCGGAGGAACCCAATGACTCCACTTGTGAGACAATGTCATGATAAACAGGGTTCAATGCCAAAGACAAAAAATCACATTTGGATGAAAGAAATGCACTTATGGGAATAAAATGCATGAAGATACATGTATTCGCAGGGTGGGGTGATTTCAGCATTGCATCAGTTTAATAGATGGAAGGCTCTATAGATAGTCACACCTGCCCATTTCTCTTCTTTTTTATTTATTCAACTTGTTATTTTTGACAGTGATCTCTTTTACATTTCAGATTCCAAAGCCTCAGGGCAGGAAGCTTGGAAGATAGGAGCCATAGCGGCAGCCTTCTTTCTCATCCTGCAAACTGCTGTCACCATTGTCTACATTCTGAAGTGCAGGAGAAAGCCAAACAGGTCTGTACTGTATGTGAGTGTTGTCACAAGACTTTGAAAAGAGGAGGGGTTATTGAAACACCACTGCAATAGCTGCACAGATGTCATTTAGATACATGTGCAGCCCTAGATATAGACAGTTTCAGTGGCAACAACATCAACAAACATTATGAGGCCCAAACTTAAAGGCGGGGTGTCCGTTTTCTCATAGCCGTTGTTGATGTTCAATCACCAAAACAGACACACCCCTACCCCCATCTTTAGCTTTCGTCAGCGCTCGGCTCGACTAATGTCCATCCTGTGCACTGTGCACCTTAGTGCTGATTGGCTATAGGTTGTTTTGGTACTCGGCCCGACTTTGTCTAAACAAGCGTAATTCGGAAATCGGACACCCCGCCTTTAACTTCTTAGACCTTTGCAAAGAATCAATAACTGTGAGTATTTTAATTGAATACAAGTAATATACAATAAAATATTAATATCAGTGAATATTAATATCTATTAAATATAAAATAAATTGTTGTTTTACTAGCCACTAGGCAGAAAGATAATCACACACAGACAGGAAGTGAACTTCGTGCCAGGCGCGTGCGTACATCCCTTGAAACGTCTATGCGAACATGTCCTGTTTACACGTAACAAATTGAACAAATTGCACTAAGTACGTTTTGAAGCGATTTATTGTACATTTAAAGCACAAAATGTGATTTTATTACGTTTGGTGTGCTCAAACGTAATAAAATTAGAACCGTTTACATTCTAATGAAATGGCCAATGTACATACGCAAACCAAGACAAATGCAAAGTTGTGTGTAATGCTCCTTTTATGGAACCATGCAGTCTATATATAATAAGAGTAGCTTCATATTAAATTTACATATATATATTAAACGTGGTGGTGTATTGTGTAAACAATGAGAAAATACTTTTGTGCTGTTGTTCAGTAATTATTTGAGACCATAGTAATACCAGACACCAAAACCAAAGTGCAGAAGGTGAAAGTTATTTTCAGTGATATTAACATCAGACGTGAATTACCTTGCGCTAGTTTGGGACATCAAATCATGAAAACGAACACTTTTCAGATGGCAAATCTAACATTAACTCACAAGCAAACTTGCGAAGAACTTACAAGCAGCTGTAGAGATGGATAATAGAGCGCAAGGCTTCACGAACGGATCAAAGATCAAACAGTGTGTGCAGGTAGTGCTCATGGCAGTTGTAGTGTCATATGGCCACAATGCAATTATTTTTTATTGCAGATGCTTTTGGGGAAGAGTCGGAAGACTACGGTTTAAAAATAGTTGTGTTGAGCGTCATGCGGCGCTGCGCAGACCGATCGGTTACCGACGTTAAAGTGATTCGAGTGGGTCATACGCCGATCAGTCTGCGCAGCGCAGCGAACACCCAATAAAAAAACTCCCCTACCCACCTCTCGTCTATAACAGTAGAAACTTATGTTTCAAAATGAATGTAACAATTCCTTTCTTATAATATATCCGACTTTATGCTATTAACAGTAACGTAACCCCAAAGAAACTGTGTGCAAGAGGAAATGGAGGTTTAGAATATGATGCAACCAACACAGACACCACCATCCCAATCGACGAACAGTGAGTACACGACCGCACACACTCATTATGCGTGCAACTAATGAGCGCAATAACGCAACAGCATTGTTCTTGTTTGTGTTTTCAGAATTGCTGTAGATGACCTTCCAGAATATTCACAGGTCCAGGAAGAGGACGTTGCTATGACAACAGGCCCGCCAGATTCTTCCCAGACAAACTCCTCCCATGACCTCAGAACCTCTGTTGTTTAGCACTGCTGACCTTAAAAGTATAATTGTGTGTGTGTTAGTAAATAATTGAGTTTCTGACAGCGTGAACATGTGTGATGAATGGTCCGATTAGTCTTGACAGCAATGTCACTCCTGGGTTATTCACCATATAGTGATTTCTGTAAAATGTCTTCAATAATGTACACAATGGAGCTGTATCAATATGTTTTGTCCTCGATCACCACTATACAAGACTTGATGAAGGTGAACAATAACCGCACTTCACAACTAACCTTATGGTAACCTTTCTGTTCTGAATTATTCACCCAAAAGTTGCTCAAAATCTCCTTTTTCTTAGTGGAAAGAATTATTGAAGTGTTACCGGGTCAAAACTACCATTTGCACAATAGACAAAATGCAATTATTTGGCTGAGCTTTTTTAATGCATCAGATGATGTTATTTACAATGAAGTTTCATAAAAGTATGGTAATGAATTGTTTGACTGTGGCAGTGTTATGTTTGACACTATTGGTAATTAAACAACATTGAAATGTTATGTTTTCCTCTTTACTTACTACACAAATCTGCAATGTACACTCTCTTACTGATGTTGTACGGTTTGGTTCTATTCCTTATTAATTTTATAAAAGCATAGACCACTGAACTATTACATTTCTCAAAAGGTCAATACATACATTTTAAACCAATACAGTGAAGAACCACATTCATTGAAGAGGATGGAAAGCTTCACCCTCTCTCTCTCTCCCCTCCTCTCCCTCTCTTTTCTGGTTGCTAGTCACGGGATGGAGGGATCAGAGATGAGTGCAGTCAGGAGGGGTGTACGTATAAAAGAGTTGGCCAGGGGGCAGCACAGGGGGGCACTACAGTACAGTGAAAGAGAGTGTCTGAGTAAAAGAGTGAGGCATAAAAGGAAAAAGAACTGATGATATAAGGTACTTTACTTTTTTATCTTGACCTTTTTGTTTTGTTTGTTTAATAAATGTGTTCAACAAATTAATGGGCTGGGAGAAGCTGGGTTGTAGGTGTAAAAATATCAGGTTCTTTAATATGTCGTGAAAAAACTCACGGTAATAAATTGACAAAGAACATCTATGTGGGTGGGTTTACATTGAGGACAAAGTCAACAAGTTAGACAGTTTCAGGTTGTGAGATTTGTGTACGAATCCTTTGATGCTTCTTGAATTCTGTTATACAACTGCAATATACTACTTTACAGAAGCTAAAAATAAAAACTTTGAAACAAGGTAGACGGAAAGAACAAAATCAACTGTTGCTTTCCATTGTTTCTTTTTGAAAGGGTAATACATTTCTTACATTTTTGGATATGCTGCAGTAAAATGGATCTTATTCTTTATAATCCTGATCTTAAAAGCTTCTTTAGATGGCATTTATTCTGCAGAAAAAGGCAAAACATTATTTCTTTCAATGTCTTTGGTGGTTCTACTAAAATGGAGCCACAGCTTTTTTTGTTTTTAGCAAAACCCATGAACTCTAACTATTTTTTATATTTTTATATATAAGATTGTATTTTTATAGTCTCTTTAACAAGTTGCATCATTTACATCTTTTTGCTCGAATTATAATTGCATGTTTTAATAGCCTATTGCTTAAAAGTATTAAAAGTCAAAAATATTAAAAAGCACATATTTTCCTAATAAATAATCAATAAATAGCCTACTGTCCTTTTTAAATCACTTAACTGGCATAATCGATGCATTCATTTGTATATTTTAATAAATGCAGGTATAAACGTCTTTTCAGGATGTGGAAGAGTGTGTGTTTGATGTTTATGTGCGTTGTACTGGCGAACGCTCAGTTTCCGCGTCAGTGCATGACACCAGAGGGTCTCCAGAGTGGCACCTGCTGCCCATCACCTACTGGACTGCCCAATGATGAGTGCGGATCCAGTACTGGGAGGGGTCAGTGTGTGTCAGTTGCAGCCGACCGCCGCCCACACGGGCCTCAGTATCCTCACGATGGGCGTGACGACCGTGAACGATGGCCTCTGCGGTTCTTTAACAGAACCTGTCAATGCAACGGAAACTTTACTGGATTTAACTGCGGCCGATGCCGTCACGGCCTGACAGGACCGAACTGTGATCAAAGAATCACAGTGGGTGAGGATGAACAAACACCTATACACGTACACATGTACTATGGCCTCTTTTCCATGCTTCAAGCTAATCTGTCTGCGCTGTCTTAACTGTTAATAAATTGCACATCACAATTTTGGCTAATTCGTACGATCTCATTTTTCGCTCCAGTGACTTTGGGGTTAGGGGCGGAGTTAGAGGTGGGGCTTTAGTATTTTTTTCTAGTAATCGTATGTTTTTGTACGATTCACAACGAATTCATATGACAAAGCCACCTTGAGATCAGGTTGCTCTGACATATCCCTAGATAAGTGCCATTGTTTTGTCTCAAGATGCAGACAGTAATGTTTATTCTAAGGCATTTTATATACTTTAAATACTTCATATTTTAAATACTTAAATATCCCAACTTAACTAAGCAGTCCTGGCTTAAGATAAACAGGGCTTCTTTAAACCGAGTTTAAAGATTTTTTTAGTTTAAGTATTTTTGAGTTTAAGTATTATATTTCTTCTTTTTATTATTTGAGGGCTATTAAAGTCAATCTGTTACTGATATAGTTTTCTCACGTATATCATTTTTATACATTTTTTATAACGTCAAAGTAATTTTTTACTCAAAATGCATTGAGGTTCAAATATCATAGGCAAATATTATATGTTTATATTAAACCAAAACTAACATGGTTATTTTATTGTAGAAAGTTTGGAATTAGTAAATGAGAAATTAATAGGTTCTGTTATGAATTAGAAATTGTTATGATCATGTGTGTACCACTGTGTTTCTCTTGTGTTAGTTCGGCGTAACCTAATGCAGATGTCTGCAGACGAAACAAGAGCTTTTGTGAACGCCCTGGACCAGGCAAAAAGAACCGTCCATCCTGACATTGTCATCTGCCCTCGCCGGCATCAGGAGATTTTCAGCGCAAATGGAACTGTTCAGTTTGAGAACATCTCCATCTACAATTACTTCGTCTGGACCCACTACTATTCGGTCAGCAAGACGTACATGGGTCCAGGTCAGCAGAGCTTCGGAGGTGTGGATTTCTCTCACGAAGGGCCGGGATTCGTCACCTGGCATAGATACCACCTGCTGCAACTGGAGAGAGACATGCAGGTGACCCAAATCAAATGAATAAGATTTCTTCTTTTTGAAGAACACACAGGGTGAATTTTTTTAATACATTTTGGCCACTTTTTTAATATCATGAAAGTGATTACTGATTCAGTTTCATATGTTTTGAGGCCATATAATAGCTGCATGTGAGAAACAGACTAAGTCACTATTCTGACCATTGGGCTACAAAGAGTACATGACTCAGATCATAAGATTCGTAAACAAATCATTTAGATAAATAAACTGATTTGTTGAGGAAATCATAATTAAATGAATCATTTTAAATAAATTAGATTGCTTTAACCCTTACAAGAGGGTGGACCAAGGTTTTCAGTGACAAGAAATTTCAGCCAGGTTGTCACACATCTCAAATCACATGTATCACTAGTTTACAATAGCCTATCTTATGGTGCTACGTTCTTATTACATTTAAATTTTCTGATCGATCTACTTTGATCCTATTTCTATAATCCAACATTTTCATTTTTAGCCTAGAAAGAAAAAAAGTGTAGAACTTTATTGTGACTTCTTAAAGGGATAGTTCACCCAAAAATGACAAAATCTCTCATCATTTTTACTCACCCTGAAATTGTTCCAAAACTGTATAAAATTCTTGGTTCTGTTGAAACAAAAGAATATATTTTGAAAAATGTGGGAAACTAAACAGTTCTGGGGCACCATTGACTAGCATAGTAGTTTTTTCCCTAATAGTCAATAGTGCCCCAGAACTGTTTGGTTACAAACGTTCTTCCAAATATCTTTCTTTGTGTTCAGCAGAACAACACAATTTACACAGGATTGGAATAACTTGAGGGTGAGTAAATGATCAAGATAGAATTTTCATTTTTAACACTAAAATTTAACACTAACACTTTCCAATCATTTGACGATAGCATATCCACGATTTGCTTTGTCATTGTAATACACTACCTGCCTAGTCTCCGAATAAAAATTGGCTAATTTGTTGCATGTTGTTATCAAAAGTAAACTCATTTTCAAATAAAAGGCTATTGTCAGACCGCCCTCTCCTGCCCACAAACTCATATAAATACCAGCGCTTTTTAGCCCACGCCAACCTAAATCAAATCAGGTTTCCCCCATGCAGTCCTCATTCACACTCATTATATTAAAAAGAACCCAAGATATACTCCGAACCAGCACAAACAAATCCAAAAAATCTTCTATGAAAGAAAGTCATAAAACAGAAAGGGGAGGAAATAATTACAAAGTATTAGGATGAATGACGGGATGCGCTGTTTCTTTAACATTTCAGTAATTACATAAAAAGCCATTAATCATGATGTAGCAGGAGAAATACCAGCAATCCCCCTTTGAAAGAAAGATCAGCTAATGGTACATGCTGGGGATTTGCATTGTGTGTGTGTAGGACATGCTGGGCGACCCGTCGTTTGCCCTTCCATACTGGAACTTTGCTATCGGAGGCAACGAGTGTGATATCTGTACCGATGACCTGCTGGGAGCCAGAAGCAGCTTTGACACAAACGGCATCAGTTCCAACTCTGTGTTCTCTCAGTGGAGAGTCATCTGCGAGAGTGTGGAGGAGTATGAAACATTTGGGACCATCTGCAACAGTAAGACACATTCGCACAACATAGCAGTCACATGCACCGCCTTCCCTTACAATGCACGAACACGTACACACATTATACTGCAGGAACACACGTCTAATTTTGTGTCCTTTCCCTGGTGGGAGATCTGTGAGAATGTGGGGGAGTGTGAGGCATTGGAGACCATCTGCAACAGTGAGACACGCACATGCGCACAGCGCGCACGCGCGCACATGAATTCCGAGACATAAGACTGCTCACATGCTGTTTGAACTAATCCTTCAAGGCATTCAAAAGCTGAAAAGATAAAACCGTATATGGGCATAACAATTAGCATCATGTGATTGTGTTTTGCAAGTGACTCAGTCGAGACTGATGATAACACTGTGTGGTATAATCTTGCATTGTGCTTTTCTCAAAATCCGTTCAGAAAGCTGGATATGATCAAGACATTTGGTGCGTGTTTCTCAGCTTCCTCCGCCCGATCTGTTTTCAGGTACAGAGACAAGTCCGATCAGAAGGAATCCTGCTGGTAATGTGGCTCGACCTATGGTTCAGAGATTACCAGAACCGCAGGATGTCATCGACTGCCTAGAACTGAACACTTTTGACACGCCACCATATTACTCCACTTCCTCTCAGAGTTTTAGGAATACTGTCGAGGGTACGGTGTCACAGATCAACTCAACTGCACGTCACACGGCCATTCCACAAATTTTGTGTACTTTTTCATTTCAACCGAACAAATCACACAAAAGTAACTAGTTTTATACACGTCAAGAGCCTTTGCATTCAAACCTGTTTTTATACTTCAAGCTCATTTCAAGTATACTTAACAACACCAAAGATGACAATTCTGTCATCATTTACATCATTTACTTTTCATTACCGACTTTTATGACTTTCTTTCTTCCACGGAACACAAAAGAAGATATTTTCAAGAAAGTCGGTAACCGAACAGCAGTGGCCCCCATTTACTTCTATTGTATGGACGAAAAACCAATGCAAGTGAATGGGGGCCAGTTAACAACATTCTTCAAAATATCTTATTTTGTGTTCTGCGGAAGAAAGAAAGTCATACAGGTTTGAAATGACAAGAGCGTGAGTAAATGATGACAGAATTTTTCTTTTTGGGTGAACTCTCACGCATCTTTATTCATTTACCATTTAAAAACAAGCCCTTCTTGCACCTTATTTGTGGAAAATGTCTATTAAAGCAATAGATCCACATTTCAACATTTGTTTAATTTGCCTGCATTGAACTCTGTAGCATTGTGGAATTCCTGAACATTTGAGAAGACTCCTAATTAGTGATCTGTTGTGTCACTAGGTTACAGTGCTCCCCAGGGTAACTATGACCCAGTGGTGAGGAGTCTGCACAACCTGGCTCATTTGTTTCTCAACGGCACAGGTGGACAGACTCACCTATCACCAAACGACCCCATCTTTGTTCTGCTTCACACTTTTACTGATGCCATCTTTGATGAATGGCTTCAGAGGCACACCGCTGGTAACCACACACACATGCATAACCAAAAACCCAGTTTCGTGTTGCAGAGACAGTGTGATCCTAACCAGTGCGCTTTTTTTACATACAGCGGGAACAGTGGCCTATCCTGAGGAAAATGCTCCTATTGGTCACAACAGAGAATTCAACATGGTTCCTTTTTGGCCGCCGGTCAGAAATGCCGAAATGTTTGTCGTTGCCCCAGATAACCTGGGCTACACCTATGAGGTTCAGTGGCCAAGTGAGAAGCCTACATGAGCACTATAGTCTAGAATAATTCAGAGCAGTCAAAATGTTTATTTAAATGTTGATTTAACGTTACTTTTACGCACTACTTACAAAGCAAATACAAATGGCACAAATTTCCTAATACACTTATCTCTCTCTACAGCTCGGCCCTACACCATCTCAGAAATCATCACCATAGCGATCGTTGCCGTGGTGCTCATTGTGGCGGTGGTGGGCGGAGTCATTGGGTGTGCTGCCCGGGCACGCTCATACCGCTCGCTTGAGAGTCTGGAGCCGCTGCTGGGGGAACAGTACCGACGGTACTCTGAAGATGAGAGACGCACCGAAAAATCTCAGTCTGTGGTCTGAGGAATTTAAGAAACACGATTTTATCATTGCACTGAGCATTAACACTGCACTCTCAGAGTATGAATTATGAATTATTACCGTTCAAAGGCAGCGTAAAAGTTTTGTGAACATAGGGGGCTTCATTTATGAGCCTTTGTAGTGGTAGTCTTCGTGTCCGGCGAGACATTGAAAATCCACTCGTATGTACCCTTAAAACACATTTAATGTTCAAAGCGTCGCCTTGAGTTTTTATGCACTGCTTACAAATGTCCTATGAATACATAACTTGTGGCTAATGTACGGTGTGACCTCTTTTATATGACTCTGATATAAAGTTAAACCAAAAGGCCATTGAACTATTTTTTGTGCAGATACTTTCAACTTTAAAGCACTTATCTTCTATGTAAAGTAGGTCAGGGGTCATTTCAGGTTGGTCAAGATTCAAGAAGGTTGCTGGTAGCTGGTTTGGTATTGTTCCCAGGTGGGACTAAATGTTTGAAGTTAGTAACACGGGTACAATAAGAAAAGTATGACATGGTTCAAGAAAAGATATTTCAAAAGAGATGCAAGAACCAATGAGCTTTGGCGTTACTGACGTGTCTCCGTTTCGCTAAATAAGTTGAAAATATTCATTAACCCACTAGACAGTATTGCCAGATCTTAAAACGAAAAAAATCCCCGCAAATTATTTTAACAAATTCAAGTTCTGTTTTAAAATAATTACAAATATTTTAGTGACGCAGGGATGACGTATTTTTGTATGCAAACCCCGGAAGCGGGTTAGCGTTTTAGCGCTCCTGTCGCTCCAAAGTCAATGGATTTTTCGGCTAAATCGCCTGTGGTTAACAAAACCTCTAAACATTTTTACTTTTTATTCAGTGACATACAACAACACACCATTTATAACCCGCTCATGGTTATTTTTAAAGCCTTGTCTTAAAACGGCGGTTGCCAACAAGTTGCTAAAAGCGACTACATCCTTTGGCCGGGACATTAAACATCATAGAAATCTCACAAATAATGCAACATGGGCACAAATCTCTAAAACCGTGAAAGAGGATTCACGGAGTAATTACTTACCAAAGAACACGTTTTTAATAAAGTTTGAGAAAGTTGTCGGAGGCTTGGTGGTATGAAATCGTAAAATCGTTCCATATGGTGGTGTTGACGTTTATATCAAGTGACCGTAGTGTAGTCTGTTTACAGCCTTGTGTTAGCTTTTTACTTCTGGCGATTATAAAGGCGTCAAAAGTAACAAATGTTGTGTTATTTTGTCAAGATTATCTGGACAGAAAAAACGTGTAAACATTATATACCTTTGTTAAACACAGCGCTTATTTTGGGGGATCTTGACAAAAATACGTCATCTCTGCAATACTCTATGACTTGCAACTTTATTCACTTCTTAAAGTATCTCATTAGGTGAACAAACAACACAAAAACGCTTAATTTAACTAGACACTGCCACCGGAGTCGTTTGCATTACTTTTATGATAGAATAGATGTGCGTGCTTTTTGGAGCTTCAACATTTTCAGTCCCATATGAGAAACAACAGCATTTACATTTTTAATATGCAACATTGTTTGTGTTCAACTGAAGAAAGGAAGTCATACTTTTGGCATGAGGGTAAGTCAATTACAAAAGAGTTATCGGGTTAACTGTTGTTTCAAGCAACTGATTTTCAAAACAATGAGCGGATTCATGATTTGGGTCATGTTTTGGAACTCTATTGGGCGGTAAAGCCAGTAATAGGCTACGTAACTTAGGACATTTAACAAACATGCCTAACAAAGGAACATTACTGGTGTGCATCTTAAAACAAAACGATGGCATTTAGTTTTTGTCTGTGCATATCTTAAAAAATTGCGTTATAATCTGTACTGGCCTAAAGTTCACCCAAAAATGAAAATTCAGTCATCATTTACTCATCCTCTTGTCATTTCAAGACCTTCTTCTACAGCAAAAGAAGGCATTTTGAAGAAAGTTGGTAACCGAACAGCACTGGCCCGAATTAATTTCCATTGTATAGACACAAAATCAATGCAACTGAATGCGCCAGTTAACAACATTCTTCAAAATATCTTCTTTTGTGTTCTGCGGAAGAAAGTCATACATGACAAGAGGGTGAGTGATTGATGACAGAATTTTTATTTTGGGGTAAACTTTAAGATCTGTATGGGAAGAACTATTTTTACAAATCTTATGGAATGGGAACTGTACTATAGGCCTACTGTACTTTAATATTAAAGATTGCTGATATTGAAAGGCTGATCTATAAAAAAATCTTTTCTATGTGTATTTTACATACTTTTCGCTTTTAAAGAAACTACTAAGATTTTTTGACTCTGCTTTCCGTGCAAATGTTTTATACCGACTGATTTATTTAACTAAGGCCTCATCTCGAAGTCTGCTGTTCAGCTCCCATTCCAGCACTATGCATTAATCTGGTTGCGCTGCATTGCTGCCCCCTAGTGGTAACACAAGTAATCACATACTGGCATCTTGAAATATAATTCCAGCTCATAATAGTCTGGTGGTACTATTTTCAGACGGGAGAAGGTTATGAGCCATTGTTTATACATTTAAAAAACATATTTTTGAGCACCCTCGCTAATTTCAGAAGCACCTTCAGTGATTTAGTTTTGGAACCGGGCCTGTCATGATAACGTGATAATTAATAAAACATTGTGGAATACCAAGAGATATTCAATATACCCAGAGAATCCTCTTTGCCCATGAAATTTAAACTAAGTTTTCTTACATTCAAAACTGAGGATGCACAAACTTCATATCAGACATGATCAGATGTTTTTTAACCACAAATATACTACGGGCTTACCAAAACATAAAGCTTATTAGATCATATTAGATCAAAGCAAATTAGATCATTTAGTTAGAAAATTCAGAAATGATCAAGAAAAAAAGACAATCATACATTTGACTTTCCTTTTTGAAAATGCTTTATTAAACTACCACTATAAATACAACAATGCCAAAAAAGCTTTAAACAACAAGATAGAAAACAGTACTAAGTAGATCTAAAAAAGGAAAGATATTTTGGCAATAATATTCGACGATCTAAATGTCCTCTCCCGAGGTCACCTTGTCTTGTTCAGTTGTTTTTTTAGTAACAACAAGGGGGGAAACGCTACACATGTAGTGTTTATGAAATGATAGCAAAAGAAAGCACGTTCTGCCAATAAATGCATAATCAATTTGGGTTCACAAGTATTCACTTGTGTATTTCTAAACACACAAAATACACTCTTGCAGTAGTTCACATCTCATTGAACACTTTGGCAAATACAAAAAAGCATGGTTTTGCTGTTGTTGTTAAACCAGCACATATAAAGAGATGGAAAAAGTCTTCTTAAAAATATATTATAGCATTTCCTCTTACTTCATAAACAAAAACAATGTACTGTATATATTAAATATATCCTGACTGTTTACTCATAATAAAAGATTTTAGTAGAAAGAGAAACACGACTACTGGGGATGTTCACTTTTCTGACCAACACACAGTCCTACCACGACAAACACATGTGGCGTGATTGAGAAACATTATCCTCAATGACTGTGTGTGAGAATAAGAAGGCTCTTAGCTTAGATGGTGTGTATTGTGTAGACTGTGAACTCTGGATTGTCATTCGTTGTTTGGTTGCGCTTTCCCCAACAACATTTAACTCAGTCTCTTCTAAACAAAGGCTATACTTAATATCTCTGTTCTTAACACATAAAAGCAAAATACAACATAAAGCAGCAAAACTAACACTCAGAGCCCCCAAAACAATAAGATATAACACACACGAAAAAACTTCATAAATGATGAGGGAGGAGAGGCACTGTGGTAAAACAGTGTTTAAGATGTCACTTGTCAGACAGCGATCTGAATAAAGGCACACATGTGTCGAGCTCGTCAGAAGGCTTCGTGGTGACATACAGCAATTTTAAGGAGGATATACAGTCTACGAAAGGCTCCCTGCTTTTAGTTTGGTCCAGTTTAATCCAGTTAATGGAGTCTTGAAATACTCCTAAAAAGACCAAAGTGCCTACTCATCACTTCTTACACACACAGACAAGACACATTCATACACAGCAAAAAAAAAAAAACTTCTAACACCCCAAAAATGTTTAAGTGCACAGCAGTACAGTCAACTTTAGGAGAACGTAGGGCAGCTGTACTATATTTTTATTGGAAGTAGAGCACTGAAGACTTTTAGCGTGTCGACTTCGCTTGAACTCAAGACCACATTAATATACATTGTTAACATTACTGAGTCCGTTGTTATGTGAAATACTGCAGTTAGTTCTGCATTATGCACAGTTCAGTCTTTAACTCATAACCAACAAATACAACCAATAGTAATCAATAAACTACCTTATACTTTTATTCTTGGTTTCTTTAATTAAAAGTATCAATAAATAAGGTTGTATTTGTTAACATTAGTTAAAAGAAATGCATTAACCAACATGAATTAGCAATTTATTATTACTTTTTGTTAATATTAGTTAATGCCAATACAATTGTTCATGTTAGTTCATGGTGGATTAACTAATGTTTTAGTAAATGCTGAAATAAACATGAACTACGATGAATAAATGTTGTATAATTATTCATTGTTAGTTCATGTTAGCTAATGAATTAACTAATGTTAACTGGGACAACCTTATGGTAAATTGTTACCAATTTCTTCAAACATTCTCTGAACTGAACGATATAAAATCGATGTAGCCGTGTAGAATGCAGGCAAACTTGGGTGTGTTGTTTTATGAATGGTTGCTTTTAGTCATTAGTCTTTAAAGTGATAGTTCACCCCAAAATTCAGTCATCATTTACTCACCCTCTTATCACTTCAAACCTGTATGATTTTATTTCTTCCGCAGGACACAAAAGAAGATATTTTGAAGAATTTTGTTAACTGGCACCAGTGTTGGGTGTAACTAGTTACTAAGTAATTAGTTACTGTAATTTAATTACTTTCCCCTTGAAAAGGTAAAGTAAGGGATTACTCTTATTTTTTCTGTAATTTAATTAGTTACTTCTGATGTAATTAAACTAAATACTTTGTGTAATATATGTGTGTGCAATAGTGGAATTAACATCAAAATTCAAAGTCTAACTTTAAAATGAATGCTTTAATGTATAATTCTCACATTTGTAATACTTTGGTCAGTAAATAAGAGTACTTTATGTAGTTTATATTATTTATTTGAATGAATTAAAAGAGCCGTTTCATGCCTACCCTTGAATCACTTAACTAATCAAGGTTGATATAGGATATAGAAAGTAATTAGTAATAAGTAACTAAATACTTTTTGGAGAGAGTAATTTGTACAGAAATCTAATTACACTATTGAATATGTAATTAGTAACTAGTAATTAATTACTTTTTCAGAGTAATTTACCCAACACTGACTGGCACACATTTACTCGGTTTGTGTCTGTACAATAGAAGTGAATGGGTGGCGCTGCTGTTCGGTTATAATCTTTCTTCAAAATATCTTATTTTGTGTTCTGCAGAAAAAGGTAATTCATACAGGTTTGAAATGACAAGAGGGTGAGTAAATGATGACAGAATTTTCATCACTTTAAGTCATTACAGGTCCATTACATTGTGTCTTCCAGCTTAGAAAAGAAAAGTCCTCACAACACTAAAAACAACATAAAATCTTTAAAACAATCGAAATATAAAAAAGCATGAGCGAACCATGCCGCGAAACTGTAAAGGAGATCAAATGAAGCAGGTGTTAGACTCGACAGGTAGGAAATCCGATGGACGGAAGATCGCAACACACTTCGCAAATATGTTATAAACTCAAAAAACATAAACATTTTCATGAAACAATCTTCTACTACTGTGGTTGTTGACAATCCTGCTCAGCAGTTCAAAACATGTTTTTTGTTCTTTTTACAGTATCGTTTTGTGTCTATATATCTTCACAAAATAAAATCGCAACAAAGGCAATAAATGAGTGGCATTAAATACACTTTTTCAAAGTCCGGAAATACCACAACGTTCCTTCAGTATTCTCCTTAAGTAAAGGAGTGTTTGCTGTACGATGGCCATCATCAGCTGGAGTGTGTGGGGAAGACGATGATATGTCAGCAGGTGTGATTCTGCGAGTGATTTCTTCATACGAACACACCAACATATCACTTACGGTCAGTCCGCTTTATCAAGTACACAGTGATGATCGACTAATAAGCAGGGTTGTTAAAAACACATAATAAAACAATACAGTGTCAAACTGCTTTGAATAAGGAATGTGTGAGAGGAGAAATTTCAGTTGTCGTTCATTCGGGTCATGGCTTATGAATCAGAGCGAGTCTGGTCAACGGCAAATGACGGCTGGACTTGGAAAAAAAAATGGGTGGAGCTCTTGTCACATTGCGGGAATCCGAGTCCACGTACAAGTATAACACAAAGGGATTAAAGTCCCTCAGTCGGAGATGAAAATGGATTTAGGCGTCTTGATAAGCTGATCAGTAGCATGTAGCATTAGTAGTTTTGGTTTAAATCAGTAGATTAGAATTCCAGCGTCATGTGTCTGGATTACTAAATGTAGGCCAGAGTTTGACGAATGTCAAGGTGTCTGCGAGCACAGGTCAGTGGCTTGGAGTAAATTTAGCGGACGAATCTGAAAAATCACTGAGCAGTGAAATTTACATCCGTGCTCCCCCCAAGGAACCTTAAAGTCTGCCAGGGAGCAGCGCGAGTCCGAATCAATTAGTTTTGTTGTGAGTGCGTCAATTTCGTTCTGCGTGATTCGATTAGCCGGTGGGGCTCATCGATGAAGCGTGAACGTCTAATGGTCTGTGCTGATGTGGTGTGTGTGTTTGACTGATGCCGCGGGTGTCTCAGTAGGTCTGGTATATATCGTGAATGGGCATCTGGAAGGTGGCCGCAGTGGGGAAGGCATGATGCACGTACCCGGCGTATCCTCCGTAGGCTGCGGCTGCCACAGCGGCGTTCTTCTGCAACGCTGCAAGAGTGGCAGTGTTGGCGTGGGTGGCTATGGGCATGTATCCAGCCCCGTACAGACCGGCGGCAGTGGCTGGGATCCTCTGGACGTTATGAGCCATGGCATAGACTGGAGTTATAGGACGACCCTGTGAGACATTGAGAGAGATTGTTACACTAAACTAAAAGTATTAAAAGTGCTGTCATTTTTTGGGAGGATCTATTGACAGGAATGCAATATAGTACATACATACATAACTATGTCTTCAGAGGTGTATAAATTATATTTTTATTACCTTAGAATGAGCTATTTCTATCTACATACGCCATGGGTCCCCTTACAGGGAATTCGTCATGTTGTTTCTACAGTAGCCCTAAACGTACAAACGGCTCTACAGAGCGCTTTTCGTAAATACGTTATCTTCTTCGGCAAAGAAGGAGTCAGCCACCTTAGCGCTTGAAAGGGAGGTGTGGAGTGAGCCATTGGTTGCAATTCGCAACCTCACCACTAGATGCTGCTAAATTACATAAACTGGACCTTTAAGCTGTGACGCCTCATTAGAAGCTTTATATACTTTATAAGCTTTTGTATGATTATCTGCAGCCTTGTACCTACAGCATGCTATTAGGTAGATTGGCTGGATTACAACAGTAGGTGTAGGTCAGGTGTACCTGGAAAGGAGGAGGTGTGGAGACAGTAGGAATGCCAGCAGCAGTGGCTTGGGCCGTGGGGTCATGCTGGAGGGCCAGAGGATTTATAATGTGCTCCACTGGATGCATCTTCCCCTCCTCCATTAATTTAGTCGCTGGAGCAGCAGAATAAATTGCAGGGTATTGCGCACCGAGAGCTGGAAGACCCACTACACACATACACACATTCACTTAGAATGATGGCACAAAGATGCATATTACACAGTGTATTTCCGTACATACAATAATTGTACTATGTTACACAATTTGCATAAAATGAGGCAATATATTCAGGCAAGTATTCAGCAAGAGCGTCCGAGAAGAAATAGGGAAAGAACGAGACTTCACAACCTGTCCTAAATTAAGGCAAGTGCATGACTCCGTTTAAGATTAGCAACAAAAAACACACCCACGCACCGCCACGTACACATTCTCTTGCGCACATAAACAAAAGTTATTGTTTCCATGCACAAAAACTCTTTTCATTGTCCATGTTAATTCAGACTTAGGATCAGTAGGTTTAGGTGACGTCAGGAGTTTGCAGATCTCAGATCAGAGCTCTGAAAGATCAGTTAGTTTAAACAAAGCAGCAGATTAGTGAGAAAATAGAGTCATTGAACTCAATGCCCAAACAAACTCAAATCCTCTCAAATGCATTTTTCTCCTTTGGCCTGTTTTATTTCAAAAAGTTTTTTCAAATGACTGTCCAGTTGTAATAGCTGATGGTATTCAACACCATGAACAGCTTTTCATTGATGGACCTTAACATTGACCGTTGAAATGTTGAACTAACATATTTTAAATGTTGAGAGGTTTTGAAGTATTGTTTGAGCTTTGTTTTATTATTGATAAAGACAAGAGATTTTAAGAGATCCAAGGCATACACTTGTGATAGAGCAGCAAGTTAGTGTTCCACCCCAGACCAGTAGGGGCAGTAGAGTCCTAAAGATCTCCCCTCTCTATTTTGTTAAATAGAACGTTATAGAATTTTGATTGCAATTTGCCACATGTTTGGTTTTCAAAAATAAACACCAATAATTAATGACTTTTTTATTCTTTTTAGAAATTTCTGCTTCTACTGGCTGGGGTCGAGCACAACCGTCTTGAATTCTGTATAGACGCGGTTTAATTTCACACTGACTTGTGCCAGGCTTGATGCCCACTGGGTTCACAGCTGCCAGCTCTAGATTGGTCATGAGCTCGTAAGGTCTGTCCAGCAGTTTGCCTTTTCCGTCATGGTAGCGACTGTAAATTCCTCGGCCAGCTGAATAGCCACCAAGGTAGGAGCCGCGAGGCCCTGGGCCCCTGTTACCAGCCCCGGCACGACCGCGGCCTCTTACAGTACCTGCTTGAGATACAAATGAAAGAGGACGGGCTGTTCAGGTACGGGAGTGCATATATAGCTCTGGTAACTTGTTGTAATTTAACTATTAGAGGTTGACATCACAAATTAAATTGGAATATTTTTCTTCATTCATTTGCTATAAAAAGCTAATAATAATTTGCTGGAATTTTGGAAATATATACTATGGGTATATCAATAAATAAGGTAGTCCCTTGGTTCATTTCATTCTCATTTAAGTCAGTGTCAGTGTGAACGCCTCTTTAGCATTTCGTCATTTGTCTCAGGTTTTTTAGGATGGGAGGAGTTTTGCAGTAAAGTTAATGGTAAAGTTTTATCTACAATCAGATAACGGATTACCGGACCTGTCACGGATTGATGGAAATAAATTGGAGTATGCAATCAGAACTCTTTTTCAACTTGAACGATCTCCAACAATTGTACAACTTGAATGATCTCAAACAATTGTTACAAACCCAACCCAAAACCACGAGCATTTTTAATTGATGATTATGGGTTAGGAAATGCAATATTACCAGATTCCCATCATTAGTTTCAGTATCATACTTTTTCTTGGCTAAATATGGTGCACTGTTCTTCAGCTTATAACGGCCCATAACTGTCATGATATGCGATGTGATTAGCTCCAAACAAGGCAGAGCTTCTTTAGGTGGGCTGTATCTTTCACAGCAGTGGTTCTCAACAGATTCATAGCTATTTTTATATTAGACATCAAAAAGCAACCCAACATACAGACATCCTGCAGACCATATGACAGTAAGTCAGTTGTTACTGTACTTCTTTTAAATACGACAAATACTAAAAAACATGGGTCGACAAGGGACTATCTAAAAAGTTTACACATTATGTAAAAACGAACACACATTTTTATTGGTAACAAATGTCAAAATTCATTTCACAACTACACATGCAACACAACACTTTGTTTTTTACACCAGCTAGAGGGTGCTTAACTCGAAAACCTATCTATAGATTGTAATACTTTACTTGCACAAACGACCTTGGAGGAGGACAGGCTTCAATTTTTTTTTATCATACAAGGTATATAAAAACATAATTCAAAGTAATATTCATTGATATTGCCATAGTCTGCATATACTCTATATTTTGAATTATATAGTTACTGTATAACACAGGCTCAATAAAAAAAAAGATTTTTAAGGTTGTAATTTGGCTAGTCTACTTCTCTAGGATCTGACTAGTCTATCCTCAATCTACTTATGTGACCCATTGTTCCATTTTTGGATCTTGACCCACCCGTTGAGAACCACTCTGGAAAAAGACACACCAATCCTAAAACTGTATACTATGGGACATAATTGTACTGCATGCCCTGCATTTTTTATTTTTATATTTAATAAATTATTCATGCGAATTTGACTGTTATGTAATGTTCAGTATGATACTCAAAGTCATCAAGGAAAACATTTTGGGGTAATTCAGTCTGATTTCATTAAATGGCATTGCATTTACACACCACGCAAACAAAGTTACGTTGATTTTTAATTGCATTCATTTACTTCTTTTCTGATCATAAATCACATCTGCCCCGCTTGTCAAGCTGACCTAAAAGAGAAAAGAAAAGATGCTGTGTTCTCTAACCTTTGATGAAGTAGTCTCGGTTGGGTCCGATGAGTGTGTTGTACGGATAACCATAGTAGGCTAACGTGTACGGGTCACACTGATACACATAACTTTGTTGGTGTTGGGGGCTGTCGGCAGTTGTCACGGCCACTGACCCTTTCGACGCCTTCTGATAGCGAGTGTACTGCTCCTTATCTACAGGCTTGGCCAGGGTCACTTCGATCCGGGAGCCTTCGATCTCCGTGCCATTCAGGTTGTCCATGGCAACCACGGCATCATCCCGACTGGCAAAGTGAACAAAGGCGTAGTCTCGAATTTTTTTGACACGTTCCACGCAACCAGGGTTGTATTGGCTGAAGGTCTGCCGCAGAGTCTCCTCGCTGGTCTCTATCATCAGGTTCCGTACATATAGAATCTTTACTGTTTCCATAACGTCCTCGTCAACGTCAATCTCAGGTTCTGCCCAATCAACTGCAATCTGGTGCCCCCAGAGCTATATTCAGAGGAATACAGAAAGATGGGTTAAAACACAAACAAGTACTGTGCGTAAACACACAGTTCAGATTTGGAGAGGTATGTTCACTATATCTTTACAGTTACAGTTCACAGTTATAGGTAGTTCACCCCCCCAAAAAAAATTAATCACATTGCAACATAAAATAAAAGATATAAAAAAATATTTTGTAAATTTTAATTTAGCTTTTGTTTTTGCATTTTGGGTGAACTATTCCTTTAGCAATCTACATATGTGGAGTATGTTGTGGGCTCTTAAACCTGAATTCGTCCTGGCATGAGCTTTCTTCTGGCCATAGCAGCAGCACGGTGCGACTCATACTCTACAAAGGCAAACCCACGATTCTTCATCTTGTCCGCCGCGCTAGCATACACGATCACATCCAACACCCCTTCCGTCACCTTGGAAACCTCCTCCAGGATTTCCTCTCGTTTCTTGGTTTTTGGGATTCCACCAATGAAGAGTCGGCAGTTATCTACACTAGAGCAAACCCCGAGCAACCTTCCTGGACGGATTTCATAGTTATTGAGGTCCCGAACAGCTCGCTTAGCCTCGTGCTTCTGCGTGTACATGACGAACGCGTAGCCACGGTTCTTTCCATCAAAGTCCATCATTAGACGCATCTCATAGATCCGTCCAACAGACTCAAATGCTGGCACCAGCTCGTCTTCATAAACGTCGCGTGGGATTTTACCCACAAATATTTCACAGCCACGTGGTGGGGATTGGCCTTGCCAGCCAGGGGGCGGGCCATATTTGCGCTGTCCGTTTTCTTGCACCATTCCGTAGCCGGTCCGCTCCATCAAGGTCAAAAGTGCAGCTTCATTGGGGGCCCCGGCCACGCCCTCTGGGATGGCGCAGTGATGCTGAGAATACCCAGAGGGATCGTTGGAAGTTGAGGAAGGACTAGGGTTACTCATAGCAACGGCAGAGGCGGAGTCTTCTGCTGTCATTCTGAAATAAGCATCCAATCAGGATTGGAGTCTAAAAAGAGAATGAAAATTTCATCATTTTTAACTCATATCAAACTATGAGCAACTGCACCGCATTACATCTAATACACTCTAAAAATGCTGAGTTATTTCCAACCCAGCATTTGGTCAAAAGTGGACGAACCCAACCACTGGGTTAAATTAACCAAGAAATGTTTATATTTGACTAAACAATGGGTTAAAACAACCCAGCATAGGTTAAAGGGATACTTCACCCAAAAATTCTGTCATCATTTACTCACCTTCGAGTTGTTCCAAATCTGTATAAATGTCTTTGTTCTGATGAACACAGAGAAAGATATTTGGAAGAATACTTATACCCAAACAGATCTTTCCCCCATTCACTCCCACTTTTTTTTGTTCTGTTGAACACAAAAGAAGACATTTTGAAGAATGTAGGACAGTAAACAGTTCTGGGGCACTTTTGACTCCCATTGTATTTTTTCCTACTATGGTAGTCAATGGGGGGCAAAATTTGTCTGGTTATAAGCATTCTTACAAATATCTTTCTCTGTGTTCATCAGAACAAAGAAATTTATACAGATTTGGAACAACTTGAAGGTGAGTAAATGATGACAGAATTTTCATTTTTGGGTGAAGTATCCCTCTAATTTACAACCCAACGGTTGGTTTGTGCCTTTTTGAAAATAACCCAGCATTTTTTAGAGGGCACATGTCCCTCCACAAACAACATGACTAAACCTTATTAAAGTGATTCCACAAGCATCTTAGGCTAAAATACACTACAAGACTTTTGCTCAGATTTTGCCCAGATTTTCAGTCTGGACTTGTTGCAGAAAGTCTGTGCCAGTCTGCAGATTTGATCTGTGAGTGTGTTTCTATCTGAAACTTTCAAAAAGTGTGCAAGTGTATGATGTCTAGTTTAAAAAAAATCTGTTCAGATTTGAAAAGTCTTGTAGTGTATTCCAGCCATTAAATGTATGTATGCGATCAATACCTGACATATGCATACACAATTGTATAAGATATTATTAGTACTTTATATTGTGTTATTTCCTCTAACACACACACACATACACACAGAAAACGTTAATCCTCTTCTACACTTTAAACCACCAAGTAAACCTCACTAAGCCGCATCTACATTCTTTAGCATGGAAAAATCCCAGAATGCCTATATCCTCTACAATTTTCCACACGCAAACAACTAGGGAACTACACTAAACTACACTCCTTCACAAATGAAGCTCCAGTCATTATTTTAGCCTGAACGGTTAGCCGAACCTTGATGCCCGGTTAGAGGGTAAGGTAGTTAGGTTGCTTAGCAATGAAACCATGGTTACACACGCAGAGCATGCTGACCCACACACACACACACAGTTTATTGTGGCAACACAACTCAGAAAGACACAACACAATCCAAAATACTGGAAAGCCAAAGTTACATTAAGTAAAAAACAAAAGTTTAAAGGTTATTAATTAGTCATTTACTCCAGCAATAAAGTTCAAATCTACAAATGAACAACTGCAACACTCACGGTGTTTGACTTTGTACCTGGTGCTTTCATGATGAGGTCTCAGAGAAACTGGTTGTTGGAGAGGCATGTGACTTTGACTGTGAGGTTGGAATAACAGGCAACTCAGCAGTACTAAACCAAAGCTCACAACACTTCCTCATTCACACTCGTGCACACACATATACATAAAATCAGTACATGTGTGGCTCAAGGCCAGGCTGAAACAGGAAGACGAGCAGACTGACTGATCAAAAGACAGGGGGACAGACACACCGACCAATCAGAGATTTTGATGCACTCGAAGTCACTTTGAACGAATGCAGATATGGAAATATAGTTATGAATAATTGATAGTATAACAAAAAAATCATTCTGAACAGTGTCATCAGCTGTGTGCGTAAAAAACACAAATAAACAAAAACAAAATTAAATCCATACTGGCTGTGAATTCTACTAAGTAAATTGAATGGAAGTGTATGAATGCAATGAAAGACAATTCAGCAGATTCGAGGAGGAAGGAGAGGTCAAAAGAGAAGAAATGATGGAACCCTGCCAGAGATTGTGCAAGCGAAGAATGACAGTGAGAAAGTAAGAGATAGAAAACATGATTCAGCAAAAATAAGTAAGTAAAAATTGGTATAAATCACTAATGGGAACAATGAATCTGTTTTTCAGGAGATGTTTAAAGAGGGCATTTTTTTGCTGGAGTAAAGTGTGACAAAATGAAACAGAATTCAAATATGCCGCAATGGCAAAAGACGTCCGTCTAGCGAATGTTTACGTAGATACGCAATGAAAAAGCAGGACACGTCCTCTGCGAATGGCCTTTTAGGCTGTCATGTGCTTCTGGAAGTGAGACTTTCTAGAAGTTTCCTTGTTCCGTAGAAAACAAACAAGAAAACAGCAGGAAGTGAGATTTAGTGGCAAGAGAAACCGAGGCGAGAGAGAGAGATCAATTGAGAAAGAACAAAAAAGAGAGAAAATGAGCAATGGAGAGGGAGAGACAAGATCATTCATTTTCCAGAAAGCATCGGGTCTCTATGTCATTGTACCTGCTTCGCAGTGGTTGACCTTTACACATGCGTGTGTGTGTGTGCATGTACTTGGTGCAAGGAAACCTAAGGCAGCAGCAGGTGAATGATTAACCAACACAAATCACCAGCTTAACACACACACAAACACTCAAAGGCAGACCTGAGAAGGTTTACTGATAAGGACCTTAAGAAGCAGTTTCATACTAAGATAGAGATATTCATTAATCCCTACCATACTCCTGAAACCAGTTCTCACAGAAACATGATTGAAGTTAAAGCAAAACATGATTTGATTTATTTGTATGAGCCGCACTAAACCAGATAGTTTCTTCAATTGATATAAAATATCAAATAAACTCTTTGTTATAGTTTATATGATATAAAAGCATCGACCTTTAAGAATAAATTAGATTAGGAGTGTAGTAATATAGATGTATTAAACATAACAATCCAAAAAATGTAAAATATGCATTTTAGAGCTATGCTAATTGTTGTATATGACATCTGTTTAATCTTATTGGTTGAGCTGCCAACATGTGACCTACATCAACATGTGCTTTAACGTTTCATTTAATTGTGTGCTTTCACTGCTTTAAGCTTCCTCCATTCTTTTCTTTTCTTAGTTTCAGTTGTTAGTGTTTTAAATTCAGTTTAAATTTTCAGTGACAGATCCATTCCATTTTTATTTTTTAATACAGAAGGTTTAATGTTATTAGATTATATTAAAAGTTAATGCTTTTGGATTTTTTCTTGTTCAAAATACACTGTTCAAAAAATAAAGGTACTTATAAGGTTCTCCGCTGTGGTTCTTACACAAAGAACCAAAAGGTAGCCTACTTTAAAGAACCATCTCTTTCTTACCTTTTTATAATCTAAAGAACCTTTTTTCAGCACAAAGAACCTTTTACCTTCTACTGATGTTAAAGGTTCTTTATGGGACCATTCAGACAAGGATTTATGAAATAATTATGAACCCAGTATCATAGATTATATCAGATCGTGAGCTGGGTGATCATTTCACCCCCAGTTGAGGTTCATATAGTGTTGACTGAAGTATGTCCTTTACTATATCATAAGATCAACTTAAGTAATTAATTTATGACTTGCCATCAAATTAATTTAGTTAAAAATCAAGAAGGTACATTGTTTAGGTTGATCACAAGATAATGGTTTGTTATTATCTAAGATACTGATTGACAGAAAGATGTGATCTTTGACTTCTTCAACACACAGGACAATGTTTGACAATCAGCACATATAAACTCAGGCACACACACATACACAAACGCACACGCCTTTTGTGTACAGAAAGATCAATTAGTATCTCTAGGGTGAAAGTCTTTCGATCTTAGTGAAAGAAAAGAGTGAAATGTAAGAGTAGAACACACACACACCTGCTGTGCAGAGCTGGGTCACAGTGTCTTAGAAAGTGGGTCTAGAAATAATGCACTAACATTTTGGATAATGGTGTGTGTTGCGCATTCAGGTTCGGCTATATACTGTATTTGAGGGTGAAGTGAAGTGTGAAATATGTTAACACAAATACAGCAAAAAAGCAGTCGGAAAAAAGGCAAGGCCATATGAAATGACCCTCATTATATCAGAATAATAAATTGGCCATGCTTCACTTTAAATCTGACAACGTTAACACATTTCTGTGAAGGTTAAGTTGAGTAAATACATATTTTCTTAGTATAAAAACAATTGTGCCTTTACTTACATGTCTTCCAATGTCTGTGTGTGTTTTAGTGTGTGTGTTCATGTTTTTATATCCCGGTGGGGACCTAAACCTGAATGCACACCAACTCATGGGGACTCATGTCACCGTGGGGACCAAAATTGAGGTCCCCATGGGCAAAAAAGCTAATAAATTGTACAGAACAATATTTTTTAAAAATCTAAAAATGCAAAAAGTTTCCTATGATCTTTAGGTTTAGGGGATAACATATACAGTTTGTACAGTATAAAAAACATTACGCCTATGGACTGTCCCCACGGAGATAATAAACCAGACATGTGTGTGTGTGTGTGTGTGTGCGTGTGTTTGTTTTCATTACAGTTTTCCATACATCTGCTGAGATTTCACATTTACAGTATATTCAATCATCACATGTATTTGTTTGTATTCTTAAAAGTGCGCACTCAAATACATATTATCATTCACAGCAACAAATACAGTGTAGGTGGCATTTGGGTGCGTCATTCTTGTTATATGCATGCACATATATGGGCAGTTCTTTGGTCATGTTAAGAGTTCTTGACATACACCCTAGAGCAACCAAGAGAGCAGAAAGCGCACACACACACACGCACACACACACGCACACACACAGGCTTTGGTTGACTATCCCCGTGGGGACAGTCCATAGGCGTAATGTTTTTATACTGTACAAACTGTATATTCTATCCCCTATCCCTAACCCTATCCCTAAACCTAAAGATCATAGAACACTTTTTGCATTTTTAGATTTGTAAAAAATATTGTTCTGTACAATTTATTAGCTTTTTTGCCCATGAGGACCTCAATTTTGGTCCCCACGGTGACACGAGTCCCCATGTGTTGGTGTGTATTCAGGTTTAGGTCCCCACCGGGATATACAAACATGAACACACACACGCACACACACACACTCCGGGTCTGAGTGTAATGAAGATGAGGCAAGATGGCTCTCAGATATAAAATGTGGCCAAAAGAGAGAGAGTGTGTGTTTATTCGCTGTGTCTGAATGTTGGGATGTCAGCAGGGTTTAGATTAACACCATTAACACTCAGTGTCCCAGAGTCAAAGTTTCTTCCAGATAATCTGGTGGGTTAATGTTTCTTGCTGAAGACACCTCTTAAAGCAACTCCTCACATGCAAAAACATCTACTTGGTGACTAAGCAAAAACTTTCTGTTGTATAATGGTGTTCTATAATTATTAAACCTCATCTCCTATAAACTCTGACCTTTGTGGCACTTTACAATCTCTGCACTGATCATTAACAGTAACACACTCGAAACCAGAATCCACGAACACTCTCTATATACCTATCAGATAAAGAAAACACAATGGCAAGGCAAGCCCTGGTACAACATGAAATATCTAGACGACATACTTCAGCAGATAAGTCTTATTCTAACCGATAGCTGACTATGCAACTGTTCCAAGATATCCTGTAAGAGCAAAAGGCCTATTTTTATTCATGGTAATTTAGCACAAACTCCCAAATCAAATTCTCAGTTCAGAGAAAGATGTTTGGAAAAATGCTTGTAACCAAACAGTTCTTGGACAGCATGGATTACCATACTTGGAAAAATTACAATGGTAGTAAAAAGTTCCCCAGAACTGTTTGTTTTCTTAAATTCTTCGAAAGCAATATGTCCTACTATGGTAGTCAATGGTGACCAAGAACTGTTTGGTTACAAGCATTCTTCCAAATATCTTTCTCTGTGTACATTAGAACAAAGAAATTTATACAGATTTGAAACAACGTGAGGGTGAGTAAATGAAGACAGAATTTTCATTTTTGGGTGAACTATCCCTTTAAGGATGTTTCCATTATAACAATGTAACTTTGTACATAAATAATGATATTACACAAAGAATGAAAATGGTTTCTTAATACAGAACACAGCCGTTAAACGCAGGACGACAGAGAAACATGTGGACATGGTGACTGGCTTACCCACAAGTCCATTTTCAATTCCAGTAATCTTGTTTCAATTCTCTATGCAAACAAGCTACAGTAAAACGTTTAGCCAATCATTCACATAAAGCGCATACAATACTGTTCTCGTGACCTAAAAACTAGTTTAAAAAGTTGAAATAATCAGTGAAAACATTTCTTTGTGAGGCTTTTAAAGAATTCTAACTATTAGAAAAAATAGGAACCAGAAAACTGATTCAAGTTAAGTGAACGCACACACAATCAGACGCAACCTCACGTATGAATCACGTTTGCATATGTCACACACGTTACAATAAACGAGATCTTTCACCCGCTATCTTTCAACTACTCTGCAGACGCAAGAACACTACGACGAACCGCAAATTCTGATGACATCTTGAGGTTTCTTATCATTGAGTTTGAACTTTTCACTCATGCGCTTAATCCACTTACTGCAACACAATGTGACGAGGTCTGATCAAACACAACCCACTGATGATAGGCACACACAAACGCACAGCTGATGATCTGTTAAAACAAAAAACCTCAAGATATCACGTTGCTTGTTGAGTAATGATGTCTCATCACTTTCTCTTGATGATCTTTCTTCACATGGACAATTCTACATATCTTCGCCATTGAAAAATATGGAAACCTCATCTGATAACAGTAGCACGCACTGATCTGGGCCCACCCCAACAGCAAACATTGAAGGCTGAAGTAGTTGATTCCAAAGACCAACAACCAACCCAGTGCATAGTAACCGGCATTTACTTAATACGCTGCCTTACATTTGTGCATAAATACTGATTTTTTTGGTTTGTCTGGTCATGGTCTGATTAAGAATATGTGGAGAAAATGTATTTCTAAGTTCCCCCGAAGGTCAAATAAGGTCATTACAGCATTGCCATTTGAAGAAAATACATTCCTAAAGATTTAATAATTAAACAGTCAATAAACAAAGTTTTACAAAGAAATATTTAAGGAAGTGATGACTTATACATAACTCCTCACAAACAGAAAACACATGCACATACATAATTCAGAAAGCCAGCCAACACAAGGAAAAAATATATATGTTACCTGCTTCTCCAGGTGAATGAATGCGTGTCCGAGAGACAATGTAGCTGGTGTGTATACTGTCACTCACTCCCACTCTCTCTCTCTCTCTCTCTCAAACCCTTACTGACACACATGCACACACAACTGGACGGACTGAGAAGCGAGTGTGTGATTGAAGGTGCAATAGGTAGAGGACTGTTTACTCTGGCTGTGGGGCGGGGCAGAGCAAAGATGCCCCTCCCACTCTGTATTTCTCCTTTTCCTCGTCACATCCAAGAACTTCTCTCCTGCTTTTCTGGGAGCCACCGTGACGTCTGCGCGGGTGGGTGACTGTGTAGTGGGCTGTGAATGAGGTTGTCCATTGACTGGGGAAACGTTCATTACAGATGGCAACTATTCAGCCCGAACCGAAATCAATTTCCTGAATTCGGAATAGGTTAAAGTGACGTTTTGCAGCCCTCATGCACATTCGCACTCTGTGAGATCTTCTCATTCCAGTTTCCAAGAAACAGGTATTTCTTACGTTGCGCCTTGTTTTAAGTTGTTTTAGTTGCATAGATAAGGTGGAACTCATTGAGTTGTGGATGTGTGTTCATCTAGGATGCTTGCGTATGTTGCAATAATATTCTATTTATAACCAGCAGTAATGCCAAAACTGAGAATATATGAAAAACTATTGTCCACCTTATGTATGGGCTGAATAAAAACACAAAAATGCAGATACAATAGAGATGCAGATCATTCCAAAACACCTTGCAACTCCATTCACATGCGCACAAACACACAGACGCCTGAACAAACTCACACTAAACTCACATAAATTCTAATGAATATGTCGAGCAGTAACAGCAGTTAATATTTGTACCGGTTCAATAATAAATAACTCAGGCTTTCACTTATTTATCAATAACAAGTATAACAACTTTTATCCATTTAGCTATTTACAGATGAGAGGGCACTTGAAATTTTGTCCAACAAGTGTTGTAAGCTATGTTTACCAGTGGGAGTAAAGATTACAACATTAAACTGTTGACATATTTAAATAAGCAAATATATCGAAATATAATATGTCAAAATACAGCATGTTAAGGATGTTTAAGCTTGCAGGGGTTAAAAGTACAGGTACTTGTTTAGCCAGAGTTAGATATAGATGCCACACTGGCCAAGATGGGCAAGTTACAGTTTTGCCACCTGGCTCAAAACTCTCTCACACTACCATCGGTCCATCAGGCCATCCTTAATGTGAAGTACTGTTTGTACTTTTAAATGTTCTGTGTCACATTGCAGTACGACTTAAAAGTGCACTTTGCTCATTCAAATGTTACTCATCAAGAAATAAATATTTTTTTAAGTTGTATAATGAACATGAGGTGACTGGTCCTGTAAGATCAACAGTTGCTGGTTTATTTTACATGGAGCAGACCTCACGTGACATATTGAGTTCATTCTGAATATTACACAATATTACAGCAATGGGTTAAAACAACCCAGCATTTTGGGTCGAAACAACCCAGCATCCAGTAGGTTCATTTATAAGCCATCCTTTTGGTTTGTTCCTTTTTGACCCAATGCAGCATTTGTGTACCTACTCACTTTAATTTGGTAACATTTAACAATTTCAGAATAAATTGAGGTGTTCTGTAATACTTGAACACAAATTACAAAGTACACCTCTAAACAATCCCGAAAAATGATTGATTGATTAATTAATTTAAAAAACTTTCCTTTAGCCCAAAATTATGATGTTGAAAAATCAAAAGTAAAAAAAAGATATCTATTTACATAAATAAATAATATAATTAATTAATTAAACCAAATCTTATTCAAATGTGGTTCATTTGACTAGTTGTCTTGTTGAGACTTGAAGTTATGAGTGTCGCCATGTTTGAGTTTAGCACTCAGGAATACTTGTTTTAGTGACAGTTTCAATAAATAAACTTATAAAAAACTTAGTTTTGCTTCAAAAGACAGTTATGATCCCATAAGAATCCTTTAGATTACTTTCATGATATGGAAATGTGGGCCATCAACATTTTGAGTTCAGTGAAAGAATATCAAACGACAGCATTTTAATATTAAATTATTTGTTTATGTCCATCTGATGAAAGGAAGTAAATTATGAGCGAATTGTGTGGGTGAAATTGTACTTTTTTTGAAGTAAACCATTTTTCTGCAGTGTCACTCAAAAGTCACATGATGATGGTCATTTTTGGTTACACATTCAGCTGAAGCCATGTGGGCTCATAAACAGGAAATGATGGTGCACTTAAGGGGCGAAACAATTTCTAGGTGGTTGGCTGATCACAAGAATCCTTAGTAGCCACACAAAACAAGCACCACACACACATTAGTTTTTCTATCATGGTGAGGACCGTCAGTTGACTTGGTTTTCAGTTAACAATATATTCAGTCCCTCAATCAAATCAACTTTTTATATTTTACTACAATGTTTCTTTGGCCTCCACAATTTAGACAAAATGGGCAGCAAACCAGTCGGATGGGTCTCTCGACAATTGCCTACAACGGTCCTGAGCTCAAAATGACAGTGTACACACAATAATTCATGTCGAGACACTTCAAGTTTATCAAGCGCACCTTCTGAAAACTCCCTGGTGACCTCTTTCTCTCCAAATTCAACCTCGAGATGCCAAGTAGCACCACAAGAGATTATCCACTACTAATCTTTGGCGACGTCATAAAGTTTGAGTGCACAATGCATTGTGGGTAGGCCATAAAGAAGGGTGAGGCTCTATATAGAGTAAACATGCCCTGAGAGTGTGCAAAGTCTCCCTTTACTGCCTTATCAGCCATTATAAACATCTTACAACAATATATAAAAAACCCTTACTGATATCAGTTCTGTTACCTTCTGTTGTTCTGGCTGTGTCATGGAAAAAGATGGACAGACTTGGATGTACATGAATGAAACTTATTAACTATGAAGCCTCGGGGGAAGGGGATGAAAGATTTATGTGTTTTTTGTGGGTGTGTGTGGGGGTAAAAATAGTATGTAAGTACGTTTTAGTTTTGCACACATTGCGTCACACGCTGTCGGTAGAAGTAACTGGAAAATCAGGTTTAGCTCTAACTTTAACACCGTGCGAGACATGAATAGACTATGGACACACACACATGCAGACACGCAAACAGTCACAGCACTCGTTTTAACTGTGTACTCGTAAAGCATCTGACTTACAGTATCTACTCCGAGTCAAGGTCATCTGATGGTGACTGTGTTGGTGGCTCAACGGCAAAGTACTTTAAATATCTCCCGACGCGAAAGAGCCCTCTAGTGTTCACGTCACAAGTCCACAAGTCTTCTTTTTCATTGTTTCTCAACATACCTTCTTAAAAAAAGAGCGTTCTGAAACCAGGCACAATGTGAGAAGTTTCCAGTGACTAGTAATTTCCCTGTCTGAAATTGAACAATGCCACAAAATCACAGCCAATCAAAACCTGTTTGATGTTTAAACACACCACGGAATCAAAAAAAAACTCTAATTAAAAAAACATTAATGTTTTGTTTAAAAAAAACACAGCAGCAAAAGTGTTGAAAAATAATATTGATTCATTTAAATACCTACAATGATCCTTTCCATCCCCTTAATGTCACTTGCAACCAAATAATTATTATACAATTAATAATTATGATTCATAGCTACAATATAAATAAAACCTACTGACTATTTCCAATTAAATTAAATGAGGTCTTAAAAGCTGCAATCCCCATACAATCCTTTCAGTTTGAGACATTAAATCGCAGATTACTTATGTACTTGTCTTTACATAAAGATGAAGTCAAATGACATCAAACTGACACTGCGGCTCAACTTATAAATCCTTATTATGTGCTTAACACAGTGAATGTAGATACTGTAAAGAACACTGTTTATTTCTGTACTTGCTCAAAAACGGACTTTTGTTTTTGTTTAATCACAAGAGTTACATTGTGTCTACACCGGACGCGTCGTGCCGCATCCAGTGTGGACAAAATTATAATGGGTTCTAATGCGTTTCTTACGTCTTTTGTCGTGTGGCGTCGGTCGCGTCTGGTGTAGGCACAGTGTTACAGATTGCAGCTTTAATATGTGACCAATGAGATTTTATAAGTCACTTTATCCCGTTTCCTTGAGTAAGCGCACGTTTCAGGGCTTTGACACTTAAAGCGATTGAATCACTGAATAAAGCTTTACTGTTGGTGGCCAGAAGACATTCCTGCTCGCTTACAGTATCCAGCTGTATCAGTCTCCAAATCACATTAGTTTCACTGTATCTACTGTCATTGTATCTCATTTGCATCAAGTTAACTTCTGCTTAACATTCACGTCACCTAGAATCACCTACAGACCCTACAGACCAGACTCGTTGGAAATGAAAGATTTTCTATTGAAAATCACTTTCAGTGGCACAAATACCAGTAAAATGACAAGCGACAAAACAACTGTGTCCACGCTCTAAGTTTTCACTGTATGTCTTTAGTAAATCTTGACAGTAGTTTTTTAACGTTTGCACTGGCGCAAACTTGTAAATCTGGCTCGCCCTCTAAGAACTTCAGGTAACCTTTCTCACTGCACACTGGTTAACAAACATTCCTAGCTGAGGGACAAGCTGTACTCACATTGTTTCGCTATCTTGGAACAGAAAAGGAAACAGTTATGTGTAAATTCTTCTGTATCAAAGCAAGAGGAATGTGATATTTTAATCGGTTACATTTAAAAGAAAGGTGGTGGCGCCATTGTACACACACTACAGGATGAAAGATTTATATATCAAAACGAGAGCACCACATTGATGATGTAATATGCGTGTAAATACTATGCCCATGCTATATGTTCAGTTTGTTAGGTTCAATAGACAGAGCCTATTATTACTCACTACAACAAAGAAAATAACAGTGAGGAGAAGAAAAGGGGACAAAAAGAAGTGTGTAATGAAGCGGCATAAAAGCATTAGCGAGAGAGGGAGAGAGAAACTGAGCGACTTGATTCGGATCTGCAGAACTTGTATCACTAAGGAGATCGGTGTATGTGTGTGCCACACGGTGGGATATCCCGAAAGTCTTTGGTCTTAAAGAGCTCCGCCTCTTTAGAAGTCACTATTAATCAAACTACCTAGAGGACACACACACACACACACGTATAGCTCTTATAGGCTGTCTATTAAGACAGACAGTGGAAGAATGCATTCATTGTGGTGTGCAGGTATTTGGTGTGTTAGGGGGAGAGATGGGAAGAAAAGCAGAAGGGAGAGAGAGAGGATCCTGTTTCACACACACACACTTGTCCAGATGTCTGTTAGGGTTAAAGTCATGCTGAGGGGGTCACATGACACGTCATATGACTTTAAGAACACAAAAAGGTGACCTGTCGTGCTTTTTCTCTCACTCGCTGCTAATATGTCTATTTGTACTTCAAATGTAAGTAAAAGAAAAACTTTTAAAGCTTTTAAAATAATAATGATAAAAAATCGAATTAATGTAACTTTAACTATGCAAATAAACATTATTCATTTTAATATCCCAGCTGAAAGGAATCCATTTTCCTGAAACATGTTACCTAAAATTTCTAATAATTAGATAATGATTTGTTATTACGCAATAACAGTGACAATTGGTTAAGTTGTTTTATACTTGAATACAGTTTGTAAAGGCATTTTTTATCTTATCTTATCAATACAACATACAGATTTATGCTTCCTGTGAAATAAGTACTTTGTTCTTTGAGAGTCTAACTAAAATTGAAAAAGTTTTTGACAGTGAATACAAGTATTTCTGTGTGTGTGTGTGTGTGTGCGTGCGTATGTGCGTGTGCATCACAAAGAGGAAATAAAACTACTGACTCAATCAAGAACAATGAAATGAAAAATGCCTCCAAACCTTCAAATTCTATACAGTTCAGAGTTTGTGGAGTGTCATTTTCTTAAAAAATTTCAGAAAGACGGAAAAAGGCGTGAGAGTAAAATTCATGAAAGTGTACACAAATCCTATTGACAATCACACACACCTGTCTATGCTGTGTTCTGAGAATCAGATAAGCATCTGAATGGAGACAAAAAGAACTGGTTCAGCTCAGAGCCACAACCAATCAGATTCCACTACTGGGTCTCCAGAGGTCTGTCACCAAATAAACATACATAGACATTTAACAGATGCAGTATTTAGAGTTACAACATAGATGCATCTAGTCATGTCTACTGAGAAACACGCACAAACCAGCCACGTTTTGCTTTGTCCTTTATCTCATCAAATGTGACTATCTAACAACTCCCTTAAACTACACCCCTCACAATTCAAAGCCACAAAGTGTTGACTCTCGGGACCACTGACCTTTTTACCCCCCACTTACTTATGAATTCTGTTTTAATGAAATATGCCTAACATAAGTTTTTATTTACACAATTTTATTCACATTTGTATGAATTAAAAGAATATATGTAGTTCTTTTTACTAATTTTACATTTATTAAGGACATTCGGAAATATCTTTTTTTAAAGATTTTATTCATTTTAACTGTAAACTTAAATTACATAAACCAACATACTGGCAGTAAGAACTTATCCTCAAGTACACACTACAATACTAAAGCACTTCACACGCAGATACATCATTAGATAATTTCCATATATTATTAGCAGACAATAAACATTCCCTGGTATAAAAACAATTATTTGTTTAAGAAGCACTAATCTACCTTTCTCACTAAAACATTAATTTACACACTACAACATACCGACACTCTATACATTGACTTTCAACCTGATGTTAGAAAGACACCATAAACAGACAATTTGATTTATTGATTTATTGTACTTCTCTAAAAACATTTCTATCTGTTTTCTCTTTTAGATTGAGCCATCTCTCTGTCAGAAACCTGATTCTGTCACACACTAAATTATAGCACACCCCCTGAGTGCAGTTACACAACACACACACACACACACACACACACACACACACACACACACACACACACACACACACACACACACACACACACGCAAGACCCGCAGAGCAACTTTCAACACAGTTTCGCAAGACAAGGACATTCTAACCTTAAAACTGTAAAAAAAAAAGAGAAAGAAGCAAGAAGTGGGTGAGAGAGAGGTGAGTATAACTCAATAAAAATAAATAAGGTCAGAGGGGAAAACGTGCTGGACCATATCTGTGAGATAACACGTTGAACGAGGAAGTTCAAGATGAAGAAATACAGACAAAACACATGGAAGACGAGGTTTAAAAACAGAGATTCCTGAGAAATCCCAATCTTACCTGCAGTCTTCAGTAGCTGTCAAAGAGAATCTATACGTTGGATGAATCAAACCAATCAAAGGCACCGGAGATCAGTCACTTTCATCTTGTCTCTCTGTATTTCAACCCTTATTGTGTCAGTTATCACAGGGTTTGACAGTCCAGAGGGATAAAAAAACGTGTTGAAGTTTCTCTTTTTTCTCTTTTGGTTTCTGTCTTAAACTGTTTCACTTCTCGGTCTCTGGTGATTGTACTTCTCCAGCTTCTCTCCCTCACTGGCAAGGAGGAGGGAGTAAAAACGAGAGAGACCGGGCGGAGAGAGAAAGAGAGAGAAAGAGAGAGAGAGAGAGAGAGAGAGAGAGAGAGAGAGAGAGAGAGAGAGAGAGTAATTAGCGCTAGTCTCAGTACCTGCCTCTCACTGACATAATCTTCGCATTCCTCTGCTGTGGGAGAGAAAAAACGGGTTTAGAGTGAGATTGTTTTGTCCAAAATATTCAAAAATAATTAAAACCACCAAATACCTTCAAATTAGAGACTAGAACAAAGTCTGAAGACTTCAGATACTGATAAAGCGTGTGTGTTAGCCTGTGTCTACAGCAGTTACTACCGGGAAATGTTTAGTCTCACATCTTTCTCACCGGGCTGGTCCGAGTAACCTGTTCCTTTCTGTGTGTGTGTGTGTGTGTCTCAGAAACTCACCAAACCAGAATGCTTCAAGGCTCACGGATTGGAAACGCTATCCTCCCTCAACCTGGAGACTAGCCAGGGCAGCATTCCACACAAACTCGCACACACACCTTACGTATATCATCTCACCATGTTTTTCAGATTGATCCAGCAAAATATGCTTAAAACTACACAATGAATAAACTGATTAAATCTATATAATAAAGAAAAAAGGACTGACTCTGTCCTTCAAATAACCCTTTCACCATTTCACTGACCTCTAGCTTGTGTTAATTAATAAGTTACCAAACATTACCGTCATACAGTACTGTACCAGCAGTCTTTGTTGGCTCTTTTTCTAACTGAATGTCATACAGTTTGGTTGTTCTACCTGTATGTGTAAAAATTGACTTTTGTAATGTCACCTGCATGTATGTTAATGTACACATTTTGCAACATTTTATACATAATTCAACTTTTTGAACTTTTTCATTTTTTTAAATAATTGAATATATTCTCTGTCACTGTAAATTAGAAATCTGTTAAAAACAAAATTAAGGAGATCAGGGCATGTTGTCACAATATGGGATAAGTTGTCACAACAGGACCTGCCACTAAACTGCTTATTACAAGCTTTTCAGGCAGGGCCGGGCCTGGGGGGATAGGGGGACACTTCCCCCCTAGATTTTTCTTTGGCCCTTTCAAAAAATATGCAGCTGACAATTAAAATAATGAAAAAATTAAAGCGGCCCTAACACACGCGGTTTCTGCCAATCTCATATTAATCTTGAGTACCTATAGAGTAGTATTGCATACTTCGTATCTTCAAAGAGTATTTAGTTTGATCACATTTATAAAAGATAGATACAGCTGTACGATTATTTCCGAAAGCATACGGCGCGTGCGGGGGGGAGGGAGGATGAACTAAAGCACGTGCGCCAACAAAACACAGACATCAGTTTCACTCACCGCATGCGGTTCATGTCCGGCATCTTTAAGCGCTGGGACGGCTCCATATATCAGTTTAAACGATCTCCAAATTCAGCATTAAATTTGCCATTTATATAACATTCATCACCCAAATGCAGTGAACAAACAAACACCTGAACTTCGCAAACGTATGCGCTCTCTCTCTCTCCTGCACACAAGTGAAAGTGACGTCTGCGCATGCTCCTTCTCCTGCTCTCCTTGCTGCCACGTGGGCGTGCCGCGTGCTTTTCCGGGAGAATTGTCCAATAAGGGACTAAGAAAATTTGTTACGAAACAGTTTTATATGTTCGAAAGAAACTTTCCGAAACCTGTACGATCGCTGGGGGAGTGTATCGAGCACAGAAATACTACGTAGTACGCTCAACTCGTTTTTTGACAAGTTGACCATGTTGAGCATGAGAAAACAGCACGTTTAACGTTGTAAAGAAGTCAGAATGCATGACACACCATTGCACCACCCCTTTAAATACTTTTGTATTATGTTTGTATTATCTATCTAGGCCTGTTTTCAACTATTTTTTTAACCACAATTATGAAACACACACACACACACACACACACACACACACACACACACACACACACACACACACACAAAACAGCAACATTTAAAAGGGCAACATTAAAAAATATCAAACATGGAGCACACAGCTTAAAAAGTTATCTTTGTAAGCTTTCTAAAACAAAGTTTCTATATTTAAAGTTATTTTTAAATGGCTCTCTGAATACTAAATTCTCACTGGTCAATCATACTTTACTGATAATCATTAAACGTTTCACCTAAATGACAATTGATATGAATATTTTCTCTAAAATCAACATTTTCTGTTCTACTTTATGGTGAGCAGGGTAGCAAACACAGATATGCAAAGCCTTTTTTACAGTAAAAATCAGATGGTTGTAAATTTACGTCTACTTGAAAGTGACAGTTCACCCAAAAACGAAAATTCTGTCATAATTTACTCAACCTCTTGTCATTTCAAACCGGTATGACTTTATTTCTTCTGCAGAACACAAAAGAAGATATTTTAAATAATGTTGGTAACCGAACAACGGCGGTACCCATTGACTTGCATTGGTTTTGTGTCCAAACAATAGAAGTGAATGGGTACCGCCATTGTTCGATTACCAACATTATTCAAAACATTTTCTTTTGTGTTCTGCAGAAGAAAGTCTTACAAATTTGAAGTAAATGAGTGAATGATGACAGAATGTTCATTTTAGAGTGAACTATTATTTTAACTTTGAGGTCAATGCAACTTAATAACACATTGTCTGATGTTTAAAATCTTCAATTACTTTAATAACTACAGCTTATCAATCAAAGAGATTCCCCTATTTCATAGATAGATTAATCCAGGTGCCATATTTTAAACTAGTTTTTGCATGTTATGAATAAACTATGATTATCTGTCCTTCATAAAGAGTGAAGTTGTCTTCTCTAGCCAAACAAACGGTTTATCTAATAAAACAGACACCAATTGGAAACGGTCACGGAAATAATTTACTCTTTCCTCGGGACACATTAAAAATGAAAACCAACCCCCATGTGTGAAATACAAGTCTCTGAGAAGGCTTCTGTCTATTCTCACACACAGAAAACGCCTTTCATACAATCAATGCATTCAACACACCTTCCTTTCTCTCAATCCAGAGACAATGTGGAGAGAAAATGATAGAGAGAGAGGGAGATCGGAAACACTTCCTCAATGCTTAAAATAACAAAGGCCCGCAGGTGAATTTCACATAGCAAAAAGCATCAGAAGTGTACAAAATTACATTCCTTAGACATCTCTGGTTGCACAGTCACCCAATAGTGACACAGCAAAAGCAACATAAATCGATCACAGAAATTTAACTCATCCTCACAGGAAATGTGGAAAATGCATAAATGATGATGTATGAAGACGTGAGGAGAGAATTGAAAGAAAGAATGAAAAAAATAGAAAATCAGTATGTTCTAATGAATGATATTTGTTCTCTGTTAATGAACGGATTTTTTGACTTTGAATGTTAAAATGTTAAAACGTCTGCCTAAAGAGGGAGAGTATAAACGCACACCATCTCCCACACAAACACACGCACATTCATCAACATGCAGCCCAAAAACATACACACAATGGGTAATTTGCGGTCTCAAAACATATACACCACCCCCTCAAGCCAAAACAAAAAAACACAGCCAGAGGAAAACTGTTATTGCTCTGAAGTCCCTTAGATCAGGAGACGTAATAACACAGTTTTCGGTTTAATGCTTCAACTTTTTCCCCAGACGTTTCTTCAGAAATTCTTTAGAACAGGTTTGGATCCGATGACCGCTATCATTGACTGTCTAAACAATACACATAATAAATGTGGAGGTGTTTGATCACCTTCACTTTAGAAAGCCTAGCTCTTTTTAGTGTAATGTATTTTACATCTAAAAGTAGTTTCGGAATTTAGTTGACACACTTGGATGATGTGGGTTTTTCCTGTCACACCTTTGTTTGCCACCTATACAAAAGGGCAGCTTTACACTGTCATCAAGGATCTGGACTGAAACATACTGTCTGGTCGAAATAAGGAGCATGTCACAAAAAGAAGACAGTTTAATAACTGAATCTACTTATTTACTTAAAGGGATAGTTCACCCCAAAAATTATGTCATCGTTTACTCACGCTCAGGTTGTTACAAACCTGTATAAATTGCTTTGTTCTGCTAAACACAAAGGAAGATATCTGGAAGAATGTCAGTAACCAGACATATCGTCTTACCCCATTGACTCCCATAGTATTTATTTCCCCTACTATGGCAGTAAATGGGGGATGAGATCTGTTTGGTTACTGACATTCTTCCAAATATCTTCCTTTGTGTTCAGCAGAATAAAACTAGGTTCGATGAACTGTCATTTACACATATACACATTCTTGTATTTTTAGGTAGTGATAACCTTCGACTTAGATGTTTTAGACTCATTCAGAGTAATTGAGTGAACAATTTGTCAGACCGATTCAACTTGTGTAAAACATGATTTTGTTTTCCTTGACGCTGAAATGTAAGTGCACCATTGACTCACTGACTTACAAAACAGTAACACAGCCAACTGTAAAAACGACATTTGAAAGTATTTACCGCTTGACATGTTTCTACAGTAAATAAATCGCCCAATTCTTAGTCATAGCCGTCCAACCTTTTCTCTTTTCAATCAAAGTCATGGGATTTCCTTGAACTGGTCCTGACTGTGAAGGTAAGCGAAACGAAAGTGACAAAAGATTGTATTATTATTATTATCATCATTATTATTCAATTCTGATTGGCTAATCGTGTAAATTTGTAGTGTTATTTCTCAAACTTTGAGAAATATTTCATATTTCCACATTTACTGTAGTTCTAAGTAATATACAACACAATTGATCTAAATGGAATGGAAAGGGGAGGAGTTGTTTTACAGTGGGAGATGTTTTCTTGTTTCTTTCAACAAAAGGTCAAATCCCCCTCAAAAGCCCGCACTCACATACAAATTAACACATTTGCCAAAGACCAGCCATGCGGAAATCAGATTCTCATTTACCACAAGACTTCCGTACAAAGTGGCAAAAAGTATATTTTGACTGTATGAGGGTGACCTTGTCCTCTGGCTGCACTTCTGAATAACAGGACTGTACAAAACTATTGTAACCTCTCGCTCTACTACTATCACTCCATTAACTCCTACACTCATTTACCTTCCTGGCGCGTGAAAGGGGTAATTAACCGAAAGGCTTTAATTAATTAATGTGAAGAACAAACTCGCCGGTTTTGCAATTGCGTTTGGTGCCGCTAGTCGCACAGGGATGACACATTTGACTTTTAACCCCCAATCCACCTTTGATATATATGTATCAAAACAATAAAAATACTATCAGAGAACAAATGTTGCTGATCAGAATGAGTAAGGTTAGTGGATGTGTGTGTTTGTGTATAGTGGGTATTCGGTGCGTGGGGCTTGTGCGCACGTGTAAGGAGGATTTTAGGGTGAAAGCAGAGCGCGTGTTCTTAAACCCCTATGCTTTTAGAACAATTGTTCTCCTCTCCATCTCTGCCCCGCTTTTCAGATTAAAGTTTATTGCACAAATTCCACATCAGCTTACAGCACAACATCCAAACCTGTGACTCCACAACACCCACTCATGTTTAACCTGAATTATAATGACTATAACTGTTACAACTTTGTGCGTTTTAGCAATGTAGGTGTTTGATGAAGCCGTTTTTTCATGTAAACATGTCACAAAGATGCAGTTTTATACAATTTTGCTATCATTTTTCAGTCTGTATCCAAAGTTCATGTGGTTTAAAAACACACCTGTGTGTATGGTGTGAGGGGGTTTCATTCCAGCAAACAATTGTCTATTTTATGTGCGAAGACCCAGCTGACACAACATTGAAGATTACTCAACCACGCTCCCCTTCCTCCATGTACTTTTATAATGCCATAGTGGACTACAGAACCGCTCAGTCAGTAACTGGGTCATGCATGCTATATGCAACATCATATATAAGTTCAGATATTATTTAGAATATTCAAAAAATTCAGAAAATTGCACAAAAAAAAACGAAATCATGAAGGCTCACCAGGAAGCACAATGAGAAACAAGCTTTAGTTAATGCAGGTCAAAATTCAAAGGGATGTGCTTTGTGGAAAAAACAGTATAGTGAAATCACACACCTAACAGTCAAAGTTAGCGTGTTTTAAAAATTGTAGTAATGTTAGTAATAGGAAATGTTACATTACAAAACTAGGTGCCAAATACATTTTAAAGTATAATTCAAGTGTTTAAATTATCGAAAGATTGAAATACTGTATCTGCCATACTGACAAATTGTCCACCTTATGAAATGATCAACGACGTTGCTTGCTTAAGGCCAGTTATTAAAAATAAGTAAAACCATGGTTTTTCAATTTTAACTGTAGTAAAACCATGGTAAATTTTCGTAAGGGATGCCAAGACTACATTTTTGCACTTTATAGGCAACAGTTGGTGTCTAGTAACAACATAATTTATCTACTTACATTTGAGTTGCTTATTAAGTTTACCATTATTTTAAAGAATGATAGTTAAGAAAATGTGTTCTTACTCATAACAAATGTTGAGTTTGCGTGGGTGCGTTTGAATCTGCTGCCTCCTGGTGGTAGGTTGTCAGACCCATATTTATACGCATCATCAACTTTACAGCTAATATGCCCTCTATATTTACAGTCTCTGGTTTTGATTGTTTGTTTGTTCTTGTTTTTTTTTCATCTTCAAATATTTACAGTAAAAATTATAATGCACAAACTGAATTATAACACCCTATTAGACACTGAACTTACCATTTACACTATCGATAGGGGCTGGGGAATCTTCTGAGGTGGTGGTGCTCCTACACATACACATATTTTTCCATGTGTTCAGTAAGCAGGGCTCTTAAATGACTTTTAACTTTGTGGGGACTTGCAGAAAGACTACAAAGTAAACGTATATTAAATACAGACAATGTAGAAAGAATATTTAACAGAGAAGATAAACAAATATACGTATACTAAACATCAAGAGAACAGCTGTATATAACACTTACACTTTACTGCAGCGGCTCTTGTCAATTTCATAGATGCAGACGCGTGTTGAATTAGCGCTTTACAGCATTAACAACAGCAGATCAAGTGAAGAAATACATAAGAAGCTTCATTTACACGCAGCTCGTCGGAAGAGAGAGTGAGGGAGGCGCACAAGCGCCTGTCTGCCGGTCTGCTCCCGCTCTGTGTTTGAGCTGCCTTTCATGCGCCTGAGTTACATCGACCAATGATAAATGAACAATAACTCATACGACTATATTAAAATTGCACATAGGAAGATGTATTGCGTATTTACCGATCATGTAATAAACATTTATATTAATAATATATATTATTAATTAATATATAGTTTTTAATTTCCTGTCTTGTCACATACCACCAGGGGTCATTTCAAGTCTAGAGATCTCATAGAAACTTTCCTGTGACTCAGTGGTTAGAGCATAGCTCTAGCAACGCCGAGGTCATGGGTTCGATCTCAGTGGATTGCACATACTCAAGATACAATGTAATGCAATGTAAGTCGCTTTGGCTAAAAGCGTCTGCCTAATGCATAAAAATGTGAAGTACACCCCAGCTAACAATTTTTGGTTCCCAGAATGTTCCCCTAACGTTAGTTTTTGGTTCCCAGAACGTTATTTTCTAAGGTTCGTTTTTGGTTCTCCGGGAAAGTTTTCTTTACGGAAATAGAACGTTAGTTTCTGGTTACCCTAACGTAATAGAAACCGTGAAACTAACGTTTTATTTCTGTAAAGATAACAAAAACAAACCTTAAAAAACTTTCTGGAAACCAGAAACTAACGTTAGGGGAACGTTCCCAGAACGTTAGCCTAAAATATTTTTCTCGGGTCCGTTTGGCCTCACTACACGTCAGTAATTAATCCATGCTGTGTTTTTATTTATCGCTTGTCTAATCTATTTAAAATAAGTAAAATACATCATCCCACACAATATGGTTGATGAAATCAACGCATTAGATTATTCATTTAGCCTAATAGCAATAAATAACCATCAGAGAACGTTATTTTCTGGTTTAAAATAAATAACCAATAAATAACCATCAGGGAACGTTACTATCTGGTTATTTTCTGGTTGCAAAAAAATTACCAAAAAATAACCATCAGGGAACATTACTTTCTGGTTATTTTTTTTTTTAAAAACAGCCTGGAACGTTCTTGGAACGTTATTTTCTGGTTACAAAATAATAAAACCTGAAAAGAACGTTCTTAGAACGTTATTTTTTGGTTCCCAAAAATCCCAAAAGGGAACCAAAAACTAACGTTAGGGGAACGTTCTGTGTTTGCTGGGACTCTATGGGGCGGTTTGCCGGACAGGGATTAAGACTAGTCCCAGACTAACTCGAATGTTTGAGGTGTCTTGATTGAAAACAACTCGCACTAACATATCTTAAAATATTTTAGTGCGTTTGTTTGTCTCGAGATGCACACCAGTAATGTTTTCATGAGGTATGTTCTTTTAAAACGGTTTCCTAATTTAACTAAGGCCTAGTCTTGGTTTAAACTAATCCCTGTGTGGGAAACCGCCCCTATATGTAATAAAATGCACCTAAATCAAGGAATGAGAAACCATTGAAATCATTGCACAATTTGTTAACGGCCTAGTTGATTTAAATAAAGCATTAATATATTTTACTCTTAATTCATGTTTATTTAGTTGTAGGCCTATTGCACATCAACCCGCATTACCCAAAAGCCTACTGTACAGTACATGCTGCTTACTAACTAACCAACCAGTTTTCTTTTCAATAACCCTATTATCAGTCAGTAATCCTGCAAACAATGAGGTGAAATTACACTTAAATTGTTTTTAATTATCCTTAATTCAATCGTAATTATCTTTTTCACTTACTCAACTCAACTCAACTCAACTCAACTTTATTTATATAGCGCTTTTTACAATTTTCATTGTTACAAAGCAGCTGTACACGAGACATATTGACTATAAGCAAAATAATTAAAATACTTACTGCTGCCCTGTTTCTTTTACATCACTTCTTGTTTCTTCTTCCACCTCTGACTGGCAGACAGGTATGCCCTCTTCTTTTTCTTACTTGCTACATCGTTCACGTTCTTACTTTGCGGATACCGCAAGTGAGTTGTACTTTGAAAGGAGTGGCTCCATTAGCATTACAAGAGAGAGGGCCCCACAAAAAGGTTGTTGCTCAGACGTTGCTGCAAGTAGGGCTGTCACGATTATGAAATTTGGCTGACGATTAATTGTCTAATAAATCATTGCGATTATGACGATTAATTGTCTGTTTTAGAGCTTTGACTTTTAATTCTCATACATTTTTATTCAGCTTTGAAACGACCATATTGTTCTGAATATAAATGTTCTTTTTCTTGGAAATACATAGAAAAAATTGGGTCATCATACTGAAGGTTTAGGCTTTTACCCGTCAATAATAATACAACCGCCAAATACTTGTAAATGAAGTAAATTGATCAGGAGTGAATTGAAGCCATTAAAATGCTATCAGTCATAGAAAAGCTTCTAGTCTGTTTTTTTCTCACTTGCAAGACTAGAATAAAAGTTTACTTCTATGTTAATGAGATTTTGGTAGACTGGTTTTCACACTGAAATAATATTAAATTGTACTGCAGGTTATTTTTATGATATATGCTTTAGTTTTTTTTAAAGTGATTGTGTTGTGGTGGTACATTTTACAAGTATTACCATGCTTTAGTTACAATATATACAATAAAATATACAATATGCAGATGCACTACAGCTCCCCCTAGTGTCTTCTATAGAGATGTGCAATAATTGCGATGATCTGAAACCATCGCGATGAGGTCAAACAATCGCGATGAGACTATTATTTAATAATCGTGACAGCCCTAGCTGCAAGTTAAATGAATAAAGTGTGCCAAAAATGATTTAATCACATACCTACCCTCATATCATTCCAAACTTGTATGACTTTATTTCTTCTGTGGAACACAAAAGATATTTTGAAAAACATTTGTAACCATGCAACACAAAATCACTGAGACATTTATCAAAACATTTTCCACAGCAAAAAAAGTGAGACTTTTGGAGGACGTGAGGGTTAGAGCTGTAATCGGGCCTTAAAAGTTAGGCCTGACAGGGTCCGAGCCCGACAGAATTCGGCCCGAGCCCGACAAGTACATTTTGATTGACAGCTTTTTAAAAGCCCGAACCCGTTTACAGCCCGACATTAGGCCATTCAAATGTGCGCACGCACACAGCTTTTGTCAAGAATGCGTCATTTATACATGTTTTAACATAATTTATTAATGACTAACGTAGGCTATAGGCCACTTGGAAGTTGGAACAAAGAAATAAAAGAAGTCCTCTGTAACATCTCACATATCTCACTGGCTCATTATTCTCATTATACACATGGTCAAAACTTTTCCTCACCTCAGACTTTGCTTTAGTTGCTGGTGCAACCAAAACGTAATCGCCAGAGGCAAGCCTCCGTTTCACCTCAGCATCCTTTTTCGCATCTTTCTCGCGCTAATCGGAACGCATCACATGACCGCTCATTTACCGCGCAAGCCCGAGCCCGTGTAAAATGATAGAAATTAAGCCCGAACCCGACCGAAACCGTCGGATCACGTCGGGTCCGGGCAAAGATCTTCAGCTCTAGTGAGGGTGTATAATAATAAACAAGTAGTTTTTTTTGTTGTTGTTTTTGGGGCGAAATATCTAGATTTGTTTACTGTTTAAATGATCAGCACTTAGGCGCCCCCCATCACATTGTTCCCCGGCAATTACCTTCCTTTTATGTAGATCTGTGAAAATGAGTATCACACAATTCATAGGCATGATTTTAATTTTTGTATGAGTACAAAAAAATATCAATATGCATAACTTTAAAGATTCTTCAAACCTTGAGCAGCCTGTTAAAACAATATCATTTAAATGGCAGTACTTCAGACTGGTTTCTCTTTCAGTATCTAACTTACAGTAATGATGACATCAATGTTCAGCAACACAACTGTTCCAGTTAAACCGTGGTCGTTTCTAAAAGTGACTTTGAGCAGTTTCCATTGGACACTGCGCTTTAAACACAATCACTTTTCCAAACTTTGACTGTACTGACTTGTTGGTGTCAGCGTATTTTAACGGTAATATATATTTCTAACGGATGCTATCAAATTGAAACCGATGGATTCATTTGTAATCCATCCTGGTCAAAAGTCACAAAGAGGACACATTAATGTTCAGAAGCCAAGAGAGCAGCAAGTTCCACCAAAGTGCGTGTGGGTCTTCCAGACATTCCTTTCCGCAGGTAGGGAACTTCATCCTTGTTGGTCATCACACCGGCGATGTCCAGATGAGCCCAACAATCAGCTGTCACAAACTCTTTCAGGAAGGCGGCAGCTGTACAGGCACCTCCTGAACTGTAAGGTCAAAGACAAATTCATTTAACTGATTTTGCCCGAACATGCCAACTGCATTCAGTCACAAACTGGGAATGTTTAAAAGTGTGTTTGTTAGAGATTTTAACAGTGCATATGTACCGGCTGTATTTTCCAATGTTGTTCAGGTCTGCCAATGCACTGTCTGTTATTTGTTTCGTGTAGTGCTGAAACAGCGGCATCCTCCACACCCTGTCACCAGTAACAATACTGGCCTGGGAAGATATACAGTACATACTTGAAAACATTATGATACCATAGGATTTTCATATTTTTACCTTCAATGCTTTTTATGGGTAACTAAAACTCGTTCCACAAAAATGTACACACATACAAGAACACAACAAAAAATGAACAAATAAAGGGAAGGAGAAGGTTGTTTTAATAGAGATGTGTGTAATTTCCCTCAATACCTTATGCAGTCGCTCCCACAGCCAGTCTGAATTAGTAAACACTCCTGTAGCAGCAGAACCCAAGGCAACATCCATGGCACCTGCGAGAAGCATGAGAATTGAGGGGGAAAATAATATGGGTGTAAATGTACTTAAAAGCACAATGTAATGTAGTGTGTATGTGTGTTTACCTGTAAGTGTAGCTGCATTGATTATTGCTCTAGGGCTGAAATTATGAGCATAACATAGGGCATCAGCTAGAATCAATCTGCCTTCTGCATCTGTGTTATCGACCTACCAGAGAATAACAAGCATATAACCAATATTTCCTTAAATTTCTGTTCTTGGCATGCACAACCTAATTTATATTGACTGTTCGACCACCTGAGCAAAAACATTCAACAAACAACCAGTACAGCCTGTGTTTACTGTGCCATTCTATATAACTTAAAACACCTAAATAGTATGTTTCTTATTAAAGGGATAGTTCATCCAACAATGAAAATTCTGTCATCATTTAATCACCGTCAGGTTGTTCCAAACCTGTCTAAACTTCTTTGTTCTACAAAAGAAGATATTTGTGAGAATGTCAGTAACCAAACAGACCTCATCCCCCATTTGCTGGCACAGTAGGGAAAATAAATACTAAGGGAGTCAATGGGGGACGAGATCTATTTGGTTACTGACATTCTTACAAATATCTTCCTTTGTGTTTAGCAGAACAAAGAAATTTAGACCGATTTGGAATAATCTGAGGGTGAGTAAATGATGACAGAATTGTCATTTTTGGGTGAACTATCCCTGTAAGCTATTTTTCAGTGTTGCAGACCTCATCATTTAATTTTCATTCTTGTTTTTGCCATATATTTAGGAATCATGTGCCATGAAGATGCTGTGCAAAGCATGCAACACATTGCTGTCATCTTATTTCCCTGACTTTAGATATTCATAGTAAATGTCATGAGCAGATAATACCTGAATGGTTTTGCCATTTTTGGCCTTGACAACATCACCCGGCTTGTTTGCTTTTCCACTCGGCATGTTTTCGCACAATGGTGCCAAACCTGAAAGAAAAACATTACATTAACACAGCTGACAAAAACAGAGCTAGCGAGTATCTTGTGCAACGGACACACCGATGATGTTGACAGGGAGTTTCAGGGCGGCTGCAGTGACAATAGCAGAACACACAGTGGCAGCTCCGCCCATATCTGCTCTCATGGCATCCATGCCTGATGATGGCTTCAGAGAGATTCCACCACTGGAAAGACACAGAGGATATTGGATTCAAATTCACAACTGTGTGGTTGTTTACACTGTCATGTTTAGGCTCCGCCTAGATGCTGTTACCTGTCAAAGGTGACTCCTTTCCCCACCAGCACAAGCGGAGATTGTGAAGAGTCTAAAGCGCCTTTGTAATGCAGCTCCAAAAAGACAGGGGGCTCCTCTGAGCCTTTGGACACACTGAGAAAAGCCCCCATTTGCTCCCTTTCAATCCAAGACTGAGGCCTTACGGAATGAGAAAAAAAAGAGACGGATATGTTAAACAGTGAGTCATTGTGGGGTCCACCAACTTGTAATTTAAAAACTAAGATGGATGAATACCAGGTACACAAACAGGGAAATTGAACTTTGACATCTACCTCTTATGGACGGTAACTCTATCTGCAAAGGGTGAGAGCTTCTGTTCTATCGTGTCTGCGAAAACTGTAGGAGTCATATGATTGGCTGGCGCTTCCATCAATCGTCTGGCTAGGTTCTGACCTTGCCCATACAGAACACCTTTCTGCCATGATGCAGAGTCCACACTGTTAAGAAATAAGACTCTCATAAATGAAATCATACAATGAAGGGGCAAATTGAGGTATGAATAATTAAACATATGTCGTATACCTTCCATGTGGTTGAGTCGTGACGCGGATCTTCTTCTTGGTTTTCAGATCGTCGTACTCAAAAAGGCCGAGCACAGCACCCTCTGCTGCTGACTGCCCATCTCCACATGGGTCCACCTCGACATCAGCAACCTCCAGATCCTGGAGCTGCCTGCAGCCCGCTGAACAAAACAAAGACAGCAATGTAAAAACACAGGCAAGTACATTACGAGAAAATTAAAACCCTTATGTTGAAAATATCATGTTCACACCTATAACAGTGTTTTACCCCACCCCCAAGAAATAAAGCACTTTTTTAGTTTTTCATTTTTTTGCATTGTAATAAAAATTGTAATAAAAATACTAATGGATGACTAAATTACAATACTTTAATTTTACTTTATTATTTCTTCATTATAATTTTCGGTTGGTGCTTACCAGACACAGCAGCACGGATGCTTTCCTTACATTTATCCCAGTTCTCTTTCCCACATACACCTGCATCACTCTCACCAAGACCCACCACAACTACACTAGGAAAGTCCTTAAAAAAAGACAAATCTTATTAAAACAATTGACTGATATAAGAATCATCTCATGAGGGCATCTGAAGGGCAGCCAAGATCACCTGATGTAAACCATAAAAGACCCTGCTCTTTCCTGTCTTCAGAGGAGGTCCAGATCTACAATTCAAAAATAAAAAGTGGACGTGAGAAAAGGATTTGACAGGATTTGGACGGACGTTCCATTCAATAAAATTATTAAAAAGGAAAAGTCAAACCGCGACTTACAACGAGAGCATTTCTGACAGCTTTCCTGCGAGTGATCTGTCAATCGCGGCCGCAGCGTCTGTGAAATGTATCCCATCACTGTACGACTTTTTCTCATACACGCCTAAAACTAAACCCTGAATAAACAAAGTTAGTTAGCTTTGTGTACAAACAGATATTTACAGTCACCTGTCAAGACTTACTTTCTTTGCACTTGAGGTGGCATTAGAATGTGAAAACAGTCGACGATTGTGTTTTCGTATTGCAGAAAGCAATACGCTTCTAAACGGCATCAGCATCGTCACTAAATTACCGAAACTGACTTAAATCTGAATCAACAGACAATTCTTAGAAAGCTCTACACGTGACATCAGGAAAGGATTTCTTGGCAGTCGCACGTATGACGTCAACAAACAACGACAGTTTATTCAAAAATAAAAGTCACATTTTCTTCAGATTTGCAGATAAAAAATGAAACTAATAAAGCTGGGGTTTGCTGGATTTAGTTGATCAAATACAATTACTTATCATAAAAGTAGTATAATATTTTAATACCACCGTGATAATGTATTTAATTCATAAGGAGCATGTGCAGATATTGTTACTATTATTAATTTTATGTAAATATAAAATATGTTATACTAGCTTTATAAACGTTGTGTATACAACTGTTTTTATCTCGATTAAACAGTTATTAAACAGTTATTGTAACATTGAATTCTACGTTATAATGTTATAAAGTCACATTAGTCTGTAACGTTACTTGTAAATAATATTTATGTAATTGTTGCAACCGCTGTCATAATTAGATACAACAGAATATAAACACAACGCAAACAATGCACAAAGAATGCAAATACTTGCAAAACAGTAGGGGAACCAGCCCCAAATTCCTGTACTGTACTTCTTCGCGCACTATTGCACTATTTTGCAAGCAGTGCACTGAAGTCACAGTTTTGGCGTACTAGTGCGCATGCTCGCGTGAAGTGGGCCACGGTTTATCGTTTAGCTTAATGTTTTTAACCCATTCGTAAAATAAATCGCCCTCGCACGGCCGGCGATCGAAATTAAACGAAGATACAGTCTGCGTTGGCATAACGCGTAACAAACCCGCATTGAAGGTTGAAGTGTGCGGCGTTTCCAGCCGTCGGGAGGTGCTTCCGTTACGCCTCTCGTGTCAGTAGGCCCGCTGACCCACATTCGGGAGACCGCTTAAGGAAGTGCGTGCATGAAATTCACTTTTGCATTTCTCACTGCATCGTAACATTATTCACCGCAGCGGTGCTTTGCGATTCGGTGGCTAAAAGTGGGCTAAGATCCGTCTAGGCACCCGGGTGGATGTGGATGTTTTATTTCGGAAGGTAAGCACCTTTGCTCGTTTTAATATTGATACGGCTGTCGGTTGTTCCGTGACACATATGCTGTGCAGGAAAGCCCAGAGATAGTATAGGAATTAATATCTCTTAAAAATGAACACTATATCTTAAAGTATAGATCGCACTCTTCGTAAACTGGCGTATAACTACTTATAATGTTTGTTTATTAGATAAAAGGTTGGTTTTTGTTTTGATGTTGTCGCAAAATTCCAGTGCCCTTGTTTTGATTGATGATAATGAGTGATCGGCATGTCGCTGTGGTTATAATATGCGTGTAATTATGTGGTTGAATACAGCATAACATTTTAACGTTGAAATGTGTGTCTTACATTGCTTTTTAAATGCACAAAAGAAGCCCTTCATTGGTTCTGTAATTGTGTTTTGTTGAAGCCAACATATGTTGTCATGTTAAAGCTGCACAGGCAAGAATGTACAGAAGAAATGCAGATGTTGTCTATGTAAAGGGTTGTTTGCTTGGGTTAGTGGCCGTGTGCCCCTTCTTCAACTGCAAGAAAAGTCACCGGACAGATTCACAGAGCTGGGTTTCACAGAACTGCACTCACCATTTATTTCCATTCAACTTCCTTACATTTTGCGTGTCTTTTTATTTCACACAGGCTCTCAGGTTGGCATCTCTTCCTCACCAATGTCTTCCCAATGCATCAGATTTTTTGTTACCCCAGACTGATCCATGAGACGGCTTTATCATGAGCTCCAGAGACAGGTACAGCAGAAGTATTCACAGATTGTGGTTTAAAGGGATAGTTCACCCAGAATGGAAAATTCTGTCATCATTTACTTACCCCCAAGTTGTTCTAATCGTGTATACGTTTTGTTGATCTGCTAAACACAAAGAAAGATATTTGCAATAAAGTTTGTAACCAAACCGTTTTTGGCACTTTTTGACTATAAAAATATTGTAGGAAAAACTATGGTAGTGAATGGTTCCCCAGAGCTGTTTGCTTTCCCAAATTCTTTAAATGATCTTCTTTTGTGTTCAATAGAACAATTACATTTATATAGCTTTGGAACAACTTAAAGGTGAGCAAATGATGACTTTTTTTATTTTTGGGCAAACTATCCCTTTAAGCTATGCTTATTGAGTTAGTTACATATACAGTATGTTTATAAATTAGTGTAGATGCATATGTAGATAGCTTGTCTATAATATTGTGGTATCTATCTTATCTCCACACATGAGCTTTGGGTGTTTAAGCTTACTTCCAAAGTAAAGCGTTTTTTGGTTTTGTAGTCTATTTTTAGCAAAACACCTCTCTCTCTCTTTATTAAAAGTCATTTTCAGAAAATGTAATTTCATTTTTCTAATTACTGTATACCTTATTATACAGAGAAGAAAAATGTGTGCTTTGTGGACTTGTGTTTTAGAGATGATGGCAGTATTTTCGATGGGCTGATGGAGGAAGATGAGAAGGATAAGGCAAAACGGTGAGTTGAATTGCATTCCCTAGTCTTTAGAAACGTATATAGGTAACATAATGTATACATATAAATAGTTAATTTATTTAACTTTGTTTACATTAAAGTAGCTTTTAAAATATGTTAGGGCTGCAGCTATCGATTCTTTTACTAATCGAGTATTCTACTGATTTTCCATCGATTAATCGGGTATTCGGATAATAAGTACTTTTTCTTTATTAAAAAGCAATACTAAATATACAAGAGAAAATAAGACAGGTCTCTTAAAATGAGGAAAACAACTAATTTGTTTCCTTTTTAGAACAATTAGTTTTTATTGCTGAAATAGCATACATTAATATCTGTGAAAACTAAACCCATTTAGTACATTCCATTGCCATATTAAATTCAAAATGCAATATAATACAAATATATAAATAAGAAACATGAATAAAAATGGAAATAACAATTTCAAACAATAGCCTATGACTTTTATTTTGGCAGGTTGTCAGAAGACCCTTATTTTTTAGTATGTCTGTTTGGTTCTTCACTCAAACAATAACATGTTTGTGAAATAAACTCTCAGCGCAACTCTGGAGGTGAAGTTCATGTCCTCATTCAGCGCAGACGCAGACAAATTCATGAGCATCACGCGTGTAGCACGTTAAACTGTGCAGTTCATTCACTCAGACACGCAGACCAGACAGATGAAATGTGTAAATAACAGGATTCGGTGTCCACTAGTCCGCATCTAGTTTGATGGACTCAATGCAGCCGGAAAACAAGGTTCACTCGTAAAATAGACTAAAACAAAGTAAAATATCTGTTCACCATTTCAATAAGCTATTAGGGCTGTGACGGTGGCAGTTTTTTTACCACCGCGGTGGTAATAGATGGTGCGGTGGTTGAGAAATATATATTATTTATATAAATAATATTTATATTATTATATTTGCGTGTAGCAACCACATGACGAGTGGAAGAGAAATATAGACCTTATTTAAATACTTGAAATTGTTAAATAATTGAAATATGATATCTGAAATAAATGAGGATGAAACATCCGTCAATGTTTAACGCGCAAATCCATCAGTGAAACGGCACACTACAGCATATAAAACATTTAAATAAACATCAGTAAATAATGAAAACTTAAATGATATAAGAAAGCTAAATACTAGATAAAAAAGCTCTTGTTGCAGTAACTTCAGTCAGTGCTGTATTAACCCTTACAGTCCTTAACAATTCCATTTGAAACAAACTGTTTAAACCTACATTGGCTTTCCTATTCATATTGCCATAAAAACTTTACTTTTTCTGACTCGTTGATATGAAATTTACTTGTTGACATTGTCCAGATTAAAATGTGTACAGCTGCACTAAATGCGCGTTCAGAAGATGTGCACAGGAGCGCAAATGAATAGATGTCTCTCCGCAACCGCGGCAAAACCTGCGCGCGCTCCGACACTAAGCAAGCGGGTCATAGCCAGTTTTGATTTTACGTATCTGTTCATTTCACAACAAGAGCCATTGCAAAACCCGCAGAATAACCTGGGTTTTGCCGTGCAGGTCTGCGCTCGAACGCACCAACGGAAACGTATGCCAATAATTTCTGTTAATTTAAAATCTTTTAAATAAAACCACCCACAACTGAAAGGCTACAACTAGCAATCGTTATCGCAACTCTCATATTTATTACACCTATATTTGTCAGAGTGACGTGCACTACCGCCGGTGGCAGTTCACCACCGTCATGGCACTTTACCATCGCGGTGGTGCGGTTGTTACGGCAACCGTCACAGCCCTATAAACTATCAGTTATTTATCAGCATGAGAAATACGTGTGAGCGTGTGAACAGACTAAAATGCGTGTGTCTCACGGTGAATGCATGAGACTTGAGAGCCCTGTAACATGTACAGAGTTTAACGGGCTGTGCGTCAGTAATAACGGTCCGTGGGGAAACGCAGCGCTCCGTGTGTACTGTACTTAAATGGATTAAACGAGGCGATGATTTTTTGTATTCGAATAACTCGAGTTACTCGAGGAATCGTTTCAGCCCTAAAATATGTTTATAATGGATTTCCATACTCAAAAAGTAAATGCTCCTGGGACAAATAAAAAACATAAACCAATGAATATGGCACTTTAAAAGTAGCAAAAACAAATAATGACATGGTAAAAATATCCTGGTTGATATGGTAAAATACCTTTTATATGAAAAAATGAAGAAAAAAAACCCTTAGGTGTTGTGTCCTTATACAAAATATTGATGACTCAACTGTGTAGAAAGTGCCAGAATATGTGGTCTTGTCTAATGCTGTGTTGCTGAATGTGTTATTGTATTGTCTTTCCCCATGGTCCATCTGTCACAGAGATTCAAGAAATAGATCAGAGAAGAAAAGGCGGGACCAGTTCAATGTCCTCATCAAAGAACTTGGCACCATGTTGCCTGGCAACACTCCCAAGATGGACAAGTCTACCATTCTGCAGAAAAGCATCGATTACCTGCGCAAGCACAAAGGTGAGAATGTTGAATAAGTAATTAGTTCACGCTGGAACTCTGGAATAATTGTAAATCATGATCACAGCATTACTTCCAATGACAAAGTCTGGTTAGTTATGTACACAATCATGCTGTTCAAGTAATATCTAACTTTCCAAAGAATTTCCACCTCAAAAGACTGAACAGATGCAAAATGTTGGAATGATTTTTCTTTTGGTTAGCATACTTGGCCTACACAGGAGAACTCAGCTCCCATTTATAATTTAAACGGAGCACTTCTAAAAAAAAAAATGATGTGTGAAATACTTGAATGACCTACTTAAAATTCTGTGTGATGTGCTCAAGCTTCTATTTCCTGTGTGAAGAATGAATCAGATGCATTTCAACAATATGGGGACAACAGGCACTTGTAATTTCTACATATTTTAAATTTATATTTTGGAAACACACCAATGATTTTAGTCAGTCAAATTGTTTATAATGGCCATTCATATGTTGTGCTCAAACATTACACTACGTTCACACTGCCAGCCTTAATGCTCAATTCTGATTTTTTGCTCAGATCTGATTTTTTGTTCGGCTGTTCACACTATTTTTAAAATGTGGCCAATATCAAATTACAGTGTGAACTCGTGATGGTTGTACAGTGCATCCGGAAAGTATTCACAGCGCTTCACTTTTTCCACATTTTGTTATGTTACAGCCTTATTCCAAAATGGATTAAATTTATTATTTTCCTCAAAATTCTACAAACAGTACCCCGCAAAGGCTGTGAATACTTATGTACATGTGCTTTTTTTTTTTTTTTTTTTAATAAATTTGCAAAGATTTCAAACAAACTTCTTTCACATTGTCAATTGTCATTATGGGGTATTGTTTGTAGAATTTTGAGGAAAATAATGAATTTAATCCATTTTGGAATAAGGCTGTAACATAACAAAATGTGGAAAAAGTGAAGCGTTGTGAATACTTTCCGGATGCACTGTAAACTGAATCGCATGCGCAAAACATGCGACAAAAAGCGAGTGTGTTTGACTTTTTGCGATGCTGAGCGGACCGTTCTCGCGGCGCGATTTGAGAGCATTCCCAGAGCAGTTTCATAGTTCTATATGAAAGCCGCTTCTCTCGGGGTGTGCGCAAGCCAGTCTGCACGCCCCAGCATGGAGTAGAACACACCTATCGCTTATGTTTTACCACCGTGTCAACACACGCGTACGCGTGAATGCAAAGCAATAAAAGACAATAGAAACCATTTTAGTCATATTGCATTGCGCCGTATCCAGTGGAAAAATCTTATTATAATGAATTCTATAGTCATTTGTTGCATCGCATTGTGCGGTGTAGACAGTGCAAGGGCTTATGTTTATAATCTGATGCTTAATGTTTAGCAACTGAGCTGTAAAGTGCACCTCCGTCAACAGAATGGCGCGTGAAGCTTTAAATCAGTGACGCATGTCGATCTACAATGACGCAAAAGTCGCATGAATTCAGACTGAGGTCACATTGCGAAACATCAGACCTACAGTGGTGTGAAAAAGTGTTGGCCCCCTTCCTGATTTCGTATTTTTTTGCATGTTTGTCACACTTTAATGTTTAAGATCATCAAACAAATTTAAATATTAGTCAAAGATAACACAAGTAAACACAACATGCAGTTTTTAAATGAAGGTTTTTATTATTAAGGGAAAACTAAATCCAAAACTACATGGACCTGTGTGAAAAAGTGCTTGCCCCCTAAACCTAATAATTGGTTGGGCCACCCTTAGCAGCAACAACTGCAGTCAAGCGTTTGCGATAACTTGCAATGAGTCTGTTACAGCGCTGTGGAGGAATTTTGGTCCACTCATCTTTGCAGATTTGTTGTAATTCAGCCACATTGGAGGGTTTTCGAGCATGAACCGCCTTTTTAAGGTCATGCCACAGCATCTCAATAGGATTAAGGTCAAGACTTTGACTAGGCCACTCCAAAGTCTTCATTTTGTTTTTCTTCAGCCATTCAGAGGTGGACTTGTTGGTGTGTTTTGGGTCATTGTCCTGCTGCAGAACCCAAGTTCGCTTCAGCTTGAGGTCACGAACAGATGGCCGGACATTCTCCTTCAGAATTCATGGTTCCATTTATCACAGCAAGTCTTCCAGGTCCTGAAGCAGCAAAACAGCCCCAGACCATCACACTACCACCATATTTTACTCTTGGTATGATGTTCTTTTTCTGAAATGCGGTGTTACTTTTACACCAGACGTAATGGGACACACCTTCCAAAAAGTTCAACGTTTGTCTCGTCAGTCCACAGAGTATTTTACCAAAAGTCTTGGGGATCATCAAGATGTTTTCTGACAAAACTGAGACGAGCCTTTGTTCTTTTTGCACTGCAGCGGTTTTCGTCTTGGAACTCTGCCATGCAGACCATTTTTGCCCAGTCTCTTTCTTATGGTGGAGTCATGAACACTGACCTTAACTGAGGCAAGTGAAGCCTGCAGTTCTTTGGATGTTGTTGTGGGGTCTTTTGTGACCTCTTGGATGAGTCGTTGCTGCGCTTTTGGGGTAATTTTGGTCGGCCGGCCACTCCTGGGAAGCTTCTCCACTGTTCCAAGTTTTCACCATTTGTGGATAATGGCTCTCACTGTGGTTCGCTGGAGTCCCAAAGCTTTAGAAATGGCTTTATAACCTTTTCCAGACTGATAGATCTCAATTACTTTCTTTCTCATTTGTTTCTGAATTTCTTTGGATCTTGGCATGATGTCTAGCTTTTGAGGATTTTTTGGTCTACTTCACTTTGTCAGGCAGGTCCTATTTAAGTGATTTCTTGATTGCGAACAGGTGTGGCAGTAATCAGGCCTGGGTGTGGCTAGAGAAATTGAACTCAGGTGTGATAAACCACAGTTAAATTATGTTTTACCAGGGAGGCAAACACTTTTTCACACAGGTCCATGTAGTTTTGGATTTTGTTTTCCCTTAATAATAAAAACCTTCATTTAAAAACGGCATGTTGTGTTTACTTGTATTATCTTTGACTAATATTTAAATTTGTTTGATGATCTGAAACATTAAAGTGTGACAAACATGCAAAAAAATACGAAATCAGGAAGGGGGCCATAACCTTTTCACACCATTGTATATCCGATTTAGGGCCCAGTTTACACTGTCAATGTAATGTGACCCAATTCCGATTTTTTTTCTCATATGTGACACAGATCGGATGTATTCTATGACCGTGTAAACAGGAAAAAATGCATGCATTCGGATATTTCGAGATCTGTTTCAGGCCGCATTCGTATGTGGAAATAAATCCGATATAAATCCGATATGTGCTAATGTGACTGTCATGTAAACAGGCAGATCGGATATTCACCCGTCTATGCGAGTCGTACATCATTAATGCCTTTCACCAATGTTGGGCAGTAACGCGTTACTTAGTACTGTAGTTTGATTACTTTTTTGGTAACTTAATAATTTAACGCGTTATAATTCCTAAAATAGTAATTAGATTATAGTTCCAAGCCCAGGTAACTATACGTTACAGCTGCGTTACATCGTTGCCGTATTGTTTTATCATTAAATTGTAAAAAGCGAAATAGCTTTTTCAAAGTCTGGATTCCTGCCTGTCGCACCTGCGACGTCATCAAACTAAAATGCACCTGTGCGGAAAGTACTACCAAAGCCACTCCATGGAAAGCCTGCCACCTTAAGCTAAAAACTCATAACGGCCAATGCTATCGCTGCGCGGAATGCAGGCAAGGAGACTAGACACCGGATATGATTGGCTGAGGTGCCTCCCGTGATCGATGTTAGCCTTTATGCTCCAATTGTAAGTATTACAGACCCATACATCTCCCTATCACAAGACAATCTTTGGTACTACCAGCGAAAACAAACTCTGCATGGAGAGAGAAACGTATGCGTTCTGTAGCTGGAAATACAATCATTATTTTGAGTTTATTTCTGTCAAAGGCAAGAACATTGTTGTGCGTTGTCGGTCATGTGGAAGTAAGCAAAACCCTCTCTCCCGCGAAAAACAACCTGAAAGGGCAGTACAGCACGGTTAAACTTGTGGAGAAAGTAACATCACAGGGCACGTTGAGCAATAAATCAATTTCTACTGTCCAGTGCCAGGCTGCTATTAGCAACATGTTATGTTTTGTCAGACTAGTTTTTGCTGCTCTAACGCTGTTATATTTGTTAAAGCACGAAGAAATCATTATAGAAATATGCAGAAGCACTAGTTAAGATATACAAGTTATAAGAATCTAAGGAGAGACTTCTTACATTATGGAGTATGCAGGTTTAGAAATACTAGTTAAAGACACTCTACAAAAACCCAAAGAAATGGGTGGACTAGCACTACCAAACTTTTTATGTTATTACTGGGCCGCTAATATTCGATCTATACTACACTGGTATCACATTAACAATCAGCCTCCACCATGGCTGCAGATTGAGGTTGCCTCATGTGGCTCCTCCTCTCTAATGTCCCTTTTGTGCCTCCCCCTGACATTATCACCATTATCTTATTCCAGTAATATTATAGTAAAAAACTGTCTCAAGATCTGGACTCAATCGAAACGCCATTTGGGGTTAGTCAATTTCTCTTTTATCCCCTGTGCATTCCCTCTGTTTACTCCCTCTATCAATGATCGGGCTTTCGCAGCCTGGGAGGATCGTGGGATTGTATCTGTCAAACATCTTTACATTGAGGGAATATTTGCAGCCTTTGACCAACTAGTGGGTGTATTCAAATTGCAGAAATCCCACTTCTTCAGGTATTTACAAGTCAGAGACTTTGCTCGCAATCGCTTCCCCGGCTTCCCTGCTATTCCTCCTTCTACTCTGATTGATACTATTTTAAATATTAACCCCTACCTTAAAGGTACCATCTCAGAGCTATACCACACTCTCCTTACACACCAATCCTCATCCTCTGATAAACTGCGCTCTATTTTGTCCAAGGACCTTAATATAGAGATAGAGCCTGAGGTCTGGCAGTGCGCTCTGAAGTGGGTCCATGCATCATCTCTTTGCGCCCGGCATGGGGTTTTGCAGTGCAAAGTAATTCATAGAGTCCACTGGTCTAAAAGAAAACTAGCTCGCATTTATCCAGGCACCGATCCAAATTGCGATACGTGTCACTTAGGACCAGCTAACCTTAGTCACATGTTTTGGACCTGCCCTGCTCTCTCTCAGTTCTGGAATTCTGTATTTGACTCCCTCTCGTCCATCACATCTACCAAAGTCCTCCAATCACCCTTAGTAGGCCTGTTCGGTGTCCTGCCCGCCACCAACACACTGCCATCCTACTTTACTGAACTGGTGGCTTTTCTCACATTATTAGCGAGGCGTGTCATTCTGATGCACTGGAAGAGCCCGTCTCCCCCCTCCCACACCCATTGGATAAGGGATGCCTTATCCTTTATGAAATTAGAGAAAATCAAACACTCCCTCCGTGGCTCCAATGAAAAATTTGTGAAGATTTGGCAACCCTTTCAAGAGCATGTCCGGTCCCTCCGGCTGGATGCTCCCCCCACTGGCTAAACAGGCCCCTGAATTGCACCTCCTTGTGGCTCCTGGCTGGCTCACGTTCTCTCCCTGTTCTAGCAGCACACAGTATGTCTCGTTTGTTAGTGTCTTTTAAGTGTCTTGCGTTCTGTTTTGCCTTCTTTTTTTTCTGTTTTTTTTCTTTTCCCCCATTGGTATAATGTGTTTCCAGGTTTGTAATTCTGTGTGGGTTTTGACAAACTTTATCCTCTTGTCCTAAGTAACACCACTCTCTGTTATTAGTGCTTACCTCACCTCATTCACTGGTCTGTTTTATATTACCCACTCAGATGTATATAAGGGTCTGTGTCTGTTCTTTTTGTTGAAAACTCAATAAATAAATCATATATAAAAAGAAATACTAGTTAACGCATGAAAAAATGTTTTAAGGTAAAATGTCACAGAGTTTAATTATTATTATTATTTATGACAGGCTTTAGTATGGAATAAGCAGAAAGAATGTATTAAAATAATTAAAGAAGAGATAGAGTAGAGTATGCACTTCCCAATAAAGTTTAGTCTTGAGAAGGCTAAAGAGGTTAATTTGTGTTTTTGAGGGGTGGGGGAGTAGTAATGTAACGAGTAATGCAACGAGTAGTGTAACTAATTACTTTTGAAATAAAGTAATCAGACCAGTAACTTAGAGACATCAGATGAAAACCCTACTTTTTCTGTGTTTAAGTGCTATAATCGGGTCCCCGGTGCATCTAGCAACCCAGAAAATGTGTAAAATAAGAACTCAGTAAGTTTGTTTTGGTGTGCCTTTCCCTGCAAGCGTGTGAGAAATCGATCCTTTCAGATTTCACTCCGATTGTGACGTCCAAAGCGGATTTTATTATAATGTTACCGCCCCTTAATCTACACAGTTCCACCCACCGTGACGCCATGGGTAAAGTTTGTGGACAACATGCAATGTAGTCGCTGCACAGAGTACAAACCTAGGAAAAGACAGGAGTGGATTTATTTTATTTTTAGTGGAAATCCATCAGAAACCATAAGTAAAAACCTGCTTGTTTGCGCAAATCACTTCAAGCCGGAGTGCTTTATCAACCTGGGACAGTACAAGCAGGATTAGCTTCAAAGTTGTTCCTCAAGAGGGATCGAGACCGACTGAACGAGACAAAACTGCCGATGTAAGTAATATTTATCAACAGTCTGAATTGACGTAAATGTACCGTATATATAGGAGGATAACGTTAGCATATGATAGCAAAGGGAGCCAAGTCAGTCACGGGCAAAATAGAACATTCAAAGCCAGTGTTAAACTTACTGTATATAAGTGCAGATGGACACTTGGAGTTTAGCTGTATGAATGTTAATACATTATGTGCATCAATATGTTTAACTGCGGCAAGCTGTTTGTTTTGCTAATGAACAGGGGTGAACACTGGGGTTAGTTTCGTTTTAAACGTCTCAAATCATTCGTGCTTAGGCTGAAAAATCTGTCACAGCAAACTAGCTCTCATGTTGTGTGTGTAACGTTATAACTTGTCAATGACAAGCGCTAAAATCCCTGTAATTCCACTGAGATCTGCAATGGATTCCGTGGATTTTAGGTAAGCATACATGCACAACATAAGCGCATTAGGATGCGCTGTTTGCTGTGACTGATTTTTTTGTCTCCGGACGAATGATTTGAGACGTTTAAGATGAAACTAACCGCAGAGGAATTCAGGAAATATCATTTAGCTAAACCATTGCCATGGCAGTACTACACGTGTGTGTTGTTGACACGCCGGACGGAAGGGGGGTGGGGTGGGCTGTAACTCATTATCATTTAAAGAGACATGCACCAAAACGGGTTGCTGTGAGCATAGCTGTTTTTGACGAGGCAAGAAGGGTTTTGTTTAAACAGCCATTGAGTGTTTTTAAGCAAAATATGTTCCAGACATTTCATGAAGACCCTAATAAATCATACCAACTTGTTGAAAGTGCTCGTCTGAGGAGACCTTTAATTACTTTTAAAAGGAGTAATCAGTAATTTAATTACATTTCCAGAGTAATTTGCCCAACACTGCCTTTCACACAGAGATGATCCCGTAAAATTTCCATAGGCCTACAGTTAGTTGGCAGAAAACAAAGTTAAGCGAGTTCGCCAATTATTCGAAAAATATTCGTATTTAGCTAAATCAGTACGTCCTGATCCCCAAACTGAAACTTAAGAAAGTAGCGCTGTCTGCTTAAATGCAGTTTTAAAGTTTGAAATTACTCAAAATCTATCACAAAATCAAAATTATCAACATAAAAATACAAATCGCCTCAATAAACACGATCGCTCAGCAACCTAAAACACTTTGCTGTTCCACATAGCGGAGAAGCTTGAGTTTCTCTGCAGACACCCGCTTAACTTTTAATAGGATAAACACTTGACGAAGCATTTACCTATATTTTTCCTTAATAAAAACATAGTAAAGAACATAAACATGGTGAACATATACAGACCTAAGTGTTTATGTATGGTCTTTGTAATATCATGTGCAGTCTGCTTTATTGACAGGTGTTTTGTTCGGTCTGCAAGAACTTGTTTGTATGATTTAAATAATAATAAAAACTTTCTCAAACTTTGTTTAAAAACCGTTTAAGTCATTTTTGAGCTCTTTTTTTATTACGTCATATAGTCCAACTGAAAATTGCCCTGCTATAATATCCTGTGCATTTTGTATTGTAGTTTCAAAAATACTGACTCATTTTTACTTTGTTAGAACTCCGCTGCGTTCCGTTTTAATGTGTATTGAGGCTCTGTAAAAACGCACTAAAGACGCATAAAAATTTGCTTTTATTTATTTTCATTTGACAGATCATATCTTATATATGGAGCATAAACTGGCTCAAAGTAGCTAATCCTTCTCTCATTAAAGGAGATGGTCGTTGTTCTGTATTTACCAATAAATAAATAAAAATTATTTAAATAAACATTTAATAAACAACAAGTGCTACATAATAATAACCCAAAAACAGAGACGTATTTGGCACTAAATAAGAAAAGTTGTAATAACATAAAACCAAACCGCACTATTGAGCCACCTAAAAACACCGCAAGGGAAATTCCTTCATGTTCATGATTAAAAAATATGCACATAACATTACATTACAGTAGCCTAACGTCACGTGTCTTTATGTGTATATGCACACTGAGGGACAAATCCCGGCACACATTACGCATGCATTTTCCAAAATCTCTATATGAAAAGGGCCAGTGCTTGAAGTGGGAAAAAAAGGTTCCGGTACTCTCTTGCGCACGTTGACATATGCAACTATTACCACGTTATATTTGGACATATTGCTGGTACAACATATTTATTTACTAAAGGAACCGTTTGCCAAACAACTGATTTAATAATGTTAAATACAAAATTTATCCCCCCAAAAATAATTTAAGTAATTTCATTTCCCATAATAATAGTTCTGCAGTCTATGTAAAAAATGAGTGACGTGGCAAATGACGTTTCTTCCTTTTACCGGTCAGTACTTCTAACTTGGGTTGTTTCACTGTAGTGTAAATGCAGATATCAGATATCACAAAAACGGAATTGGGCATCAAGAACTGCAGTGTAAACGGGGCCCAAGAAGTGGCTCAGATCAGATTTAAAAAGATCAGATTCCATGTAGTTTGTCCTGTTCACCCTGTCATGCAGTAAACAGATCTGGGTCACATATGAGCAAAAAATCGGATTTTGGTGGCAGTGTGAACATATTCTAACTATGACTAAATTTTAACAGTAACATTCTGTTAATAATATAATTAAGCAAATTTAAAGAAATACGTTTCAATGTATTTATTTATCTGACAAAACTGTTGGAATGGCCAATGGGTTAATGCATCCTTACTTGACTAGTAAACTCAACATTTGGAAGTATAATCAAATAATAAGACCTTTGCGCAAAATATCTCTTAAAAGGATAAAGGTCAATGTAAATACAGAAACACGCACATTTAGCACCTGAAACATGCAGCGAGAGCCACCTGCTATTAGGGTCTGTTGGCTTTTAGGTACTGTATAGTTAGTATGTATCCCAAGTAATCTTGTTTAAAGGAAGTGTTTGGGTTCACATGCAGAAATTGCCGCACAGTCCGAGTCGAGCGAGATCAAACAGGATTGGAAGCCACCGTTTCTTAGCAATGAGGAGTTTACACAGCTGATGCTGGAGGTGAGACATGCTGTGGGCAAAATGTCGGTTTCCTTTTTTGTTTTCCATTTTTTGAAGGATGTAGAATATGGATGCATTCATTGTCTTTTATCTGTAATACATTACATTTTTTACCCATCTTTTTCTGGTTTCTTTTTAGTTATGCTTTTGTGTGTTTGTTTTGATGTTAAGGCACTGGATGGGTTCTTTATAGTAATGCTGACAGATGGCAACATCATTTATGTCTCAGAAAGCATCACCTCTCTACTTGAACATCTGCCTGTAAGTAGATAATATTGGGTATATACTATTTTACATTTTTTCATGTAACAGTATTTTATTTCTTCTAGCTTAGTTGAGACAGTAATTCAGTTATGTAACACCCTTTCAATCACAAACAAAATATTTATGTGTTTTAATTACATTTTCTTTACAAAAACGTTATCGCAAATGATATTCATATACAGTATAGCTATAATGTAACAGCATGACAGCTATAGTTTTAAAGGGTTACTCCGCCGAAAACTGAAAATTCTGTCATGAATTACTCACCCATAAAAAAACCTAGGACATCCGTGCATCTTTGGAACACAAATTAAGATAGTTTTTTTGAGGTGCGGTAGCTTTCTGACTCCCCCATAGACTGCAACGCAACCAACTTTTAAAGCATGCGCGTCAGCACCACACGCATGTGTCGTGCGGTGCTGACCCTGGATGCACTGTCATCGCGACATGGTGCTCTTGTGAATGCAGGTTGGAAACCAACACGGAAGTCAGGAAATTGTTGAATGTAAACATAAAACATAGAAAACCACATGATTAAATATTAGGGCCGTCAAACGATTAATCACAATTTAAGTTTGTGTTTACATTATATGTCTGTGTACTGTACATATTAATTTTTGCTTTATAAACACATAAACATACACATACATGTATACATATTTAGGAAATATTGACGTATATTTATATTAACCAATAATGTAAATTATATATAAATGTTTATATTTTATATTTTTTCTTAAACATATTCATGCATGTGTATGTGTTTATAGATACAAAATAAATACGCACAGTACACAGACATATACAGTATTATGTGCAGGGACGGATTATAACTTTGATGTGCCCTGGGCACTGACGTTTCAAAGGCCTCCTGGCATCACATATTTTAGGAGAACAGTGGTGCACCTATGCCCAAATACACAGTACATAGGAGCAGTTCGCACAAAACGCATCTTTGCGTCTAAAAACACATGACACAGCACTCAGGAATGGTTTGAAAAAGCGCAGCGCAAACCGCAAGGGTCTCGTGGCACTCTTTTGATAACAGACTTGTCCCGCCTTCAGGGTCTTCTGATTGGTCCACTGCTGTAGAACTGACATTGAGGAGCTGCGCTGTTTTGAAATGATTGAAATCATTTCAACTTGACACAGTGTCTTAAAACCATGGCGCTTATGTGAGAGACGCTGCAAACGGTGCGAGACGCAGGCATAACAGTTAAACACGTCCATCTAGAGCGTGTTTACGTAGAAAAACAACATAAAAGCAGTTCAGCAGAATAGAAAAACGTCTTCTGTGTAAAATGCACAAAAAAACCCAACACAAATTGGTTTATTCATATTTTGCAGTACTCAGCACCTAAAAAAGCTTCTGACCTCTCCAACTCATATTTGGGAATAGGCTTATTCCTTTCATAATTTACATTTCTGAATTAAGACGACGAGCATTTAACAGTCCATGCATCACAAATGAAGCAATATCAATCACCAAAGCATTTAACGTTATCTTAATAAAAAAGTTGGTTTTAGCTTAGCTGAGTGGTATCTTTCGTGATGTCGCACAAGACTGCATTCATTGTCCGTTAAAGACAGTGCACTGAGATGAAACATGATCAACAAAAATGTACCCAGAAACTCTCACACTGACCCTGGGCCATTGCATCATTGTTAATGTCAATCCTGTACAATATCTTATTGTGTTTCAGTCAGACCTGGTTGACCAGAACCTTTTAAACGTCCTTCCATTGGCAGAGCACTCAGAAGTGTACAAAGCACTTGCCTCGCACCCTGATATTGCAAACCTCAGCTCTGATTACCTCAAAAGTGAGTGTAAAAAAATCACAGTTCACCCAAAAATTTTAATTCTGTCATTATCACTCTCAAGTTGTTCTGTATAAAATAAATCTGTATGAATGTCTTTGTTCTGATGACCACAGAGAAAGATATTGGGACGAATGTTTGTAACCAAACAGTTCTTGGCCACCATTGACTACAACAGTTGGAAAAAATTCTTTGTTGTGTTGAACAAAAAAGAAGATATTTTGAAGAATGTAGTCGGTGGTGGCCAAGAATTCGTCCAAATATCTTTCTCTGTGGTCATCAGAACAAAGACATTTATACACATTTGGAACAACTTGAGTAAATGAATGATTTTCATTTTTGGATAAACTGTTCCTTTTTCTGTTCCTTCTCAAGTATTTTGAGCTAGAATTGTTTATGTTTTTCTACATTGTCTCTGCCTACGTGTACTAACCCATCTTAATACCCATTATTCACCTGATCTGTGTTATGTGTTCTTTTTTAGACAAGAACCAGATGGAGTTTTGTTGTCACATGCTCAGAGGTTCCTTGGATCCCAAGAAACCACCCGTGTATGAATATGTCAAGTTTATTGGCCACTTTAAGTCACTTGCCAACAGTACGTGTTTCGTTTCTTTCTAGTTTTTCTTAAATGTCTATCAAGAGCAGATGATTTCCTTTTCTCTTCATTTTCTTTTTTTTCTCTTACAGTGCCTCTCACCACCCGAAACGGCCTCGAGGGAATTATACAGCGTACTTTGCAACCAGCCTTTGACGATCAAGTCTGTTTCATCGCGACTGTGCGGCTTGCCAAACCCCAGTTCATCAAAGTAAGTGGATAAGCGATCAGTATGTCATGCAGTTTCACGGTATATTAGCTTGGGATCTCTGTCAAGCTCAAACAACCACAGGAACGTATTATTACCAGGAATTACGGGCAGACACAACCCCGTATTGACCTGTGTGTCCTTATTGGTTATGTACAGGAGATGTGCATGGTCCAGGAGCCCAATGAAGAATTCACATCTCGACACAGTCTGGAGTGGAAGTTTCTTCTATTAGATCACAGGTTGTACACACGCTGTGTGTGTGTTTGTGTTCATTACTCAACATTATCCAGACTTTTAAGGTTTATATGTGTTCCAGAGCACCACCGATCATTGGTTACATGCCGTTTGAAGTCCTGGGGACATCAGGCTACGACTACTATCATGTAGACGACCTGCATTCACTGGCCAAATGTCACGAGCACTGTGAGTATAACAGGCAGGCCAAACATAAACGGAGGAAAACCATCCATTAGCATTCACATTGGTCTCTGTGGCAGCTGCTCGGCCATCTTTGCACTCGTGTTGCTATTTGATCATTTATGGAGCTGCTGGAAAATTATGCCTCGACATGCATTCGTTTTATAGTATAAGTTAAAATAATAAATTATTAAATTATAAGTTAAATACTTTGTTTAAACAATGCAGCTTTTGTGGCAATGCAACAGCCTAAGACGTATTTGTACAATAAAAAATAGCACAGATGAAATGCAAAAACAACTCTTGTTTGACAAGAGTAATTAACATAATTTGGATAAATCACATGGCTTAAACCCCATTCACACAGACCGCTGATCCCAGAAAATTGCCATAAAATTGCCAGAGTGCCTTCTGTGTGAACGCAAACACACCGAAAAGTGATTCCGGAAAGGGGAACATTAACGGGATCAGTCCCGGAGAAGGCAGAAAAAGGCAGAAACAATGCTGTAAAAGCCGTGTACTGATGACACGCGTCTATAATAAATCGTAAATAATTTGTGTGAGCTTATTCCGAAATGGTTACAAAATCTAAATGCTAAAAAAGTTTCTCAAACTTTGTTTAAAAAAACCGATACACTTCTTTTTAAACTCACATTTTTGTACATCATATTACTGAAAAAATATCATACCGTGCCTTTTGTATTGCAATTAGGCTGTTGTAAAAATACTGGCTAATTTTTACTTTGCAGCATTCTGTTACATTTTTTCATTAAGGCTCTGTAAATTTGCACTGAACAATTTGCTTTTATTTATTTTCATTTGACATTTTATATTTATCTTATATTTAGCGTAATCTCGTTGAGCTATAGCCTACTTTGTGTTCTTGTGCCTCAACGCTCCTCGTTGTTCTGCATTTACCAATAAAAAATAGAAATAAAAAAAGTTTGTTTTACAACTGACGTCTTTGTCATTTGCAAAAAAACAACAATACATTTGGCACTAAATAAAGGAAGGCAGTAATAATAACAAATTGCGCTATTTAGCTACCTAAAAACACCGCAAGGAAATATCCTTCACCGTGATCAGCCCAATTTTCACGACTAAAAAATGCACATAACATTACATTGCAGTATATTACGTCACGTGTCTTTACGGGATCTTCACGCGATGTGTGTGAACACACACACAGATTCCAGAAAATCACTGGCAGTGTGAATGTACAAAATATAACCATCCTGAGGCAAATTCCTGGATACGTTTTCCGTGTATTTTCCAGGATCTCTGTATGAAAAGGGCTTTATTTAAATTCACTTGTGTAAGGAATAGTCAAGTGTTCAACGAGCACATATAATGGCTTTCAATAGAAAAAGATGATTTTTGGGCCTAACCAATGATGACATAACATGAAAGAGTCATGCCACTGAGAATTTTATATGTTGTGTACATTTTGATTTATGTAAAATGTTACATTGATATTGATATTTTTGTTTTGTTTAGACTGTGCTTTGATGTTCGCTATACCTGCTTCTCTCTTTCTGCTTGTAGTAATGCAGTTTGGAAAAGGGAAATCGTGCTATTATCGCTTTTTGACTAAAGGGCAGCAGTGGATTTGGCTTCAGACTAATTACTACATCACCTATCACCAGTGGAACTCACGACCAGAGTTCATTGTGTGCACACACACTGTTGTGAGGTATTCTCTCTAGATCATCCTACACACTACTACATAAACCAGACACATGCCCACAATGAACTTAACTTTGCTCTGAAATTTTGCGTCTGTAGTTACGCTGAAGTGCGAGCGGAGCGGAGGAGAGAGATGGGTATAGAAGATTCACCCCCTGAGCTGAAGGGAGACAAGGTAAGAAGCTCTTTACACCAAAATGAGAAATTACTCTCACATACTTAATAGGCTAAGTAAAGTGGTGATAAAATTGCATATTCAAGGCAGATCGAATAGTTTTTAAATCATAAAGCGGCAAATGGCTCTTCAATAGATAGCACACATCAAATATTTAGAAGCAGGCTTGTTGCGATAGTCAGTGTCCACCCGCCTACCGATAACATCACTTGTCCACCGCGCACCGACCCCCTTCGTAATTTAACATTTTTATAGTAATAAATAAATTAGTTTAGTCAAAGACCAAACTACAGTTGCGCGGCTGCTGCATTCAGCGTAAGCGGAACAAGTGTCGCGGCAAAGATCAGCAGCAGGAGTCAGATTTTATTCATCATCTGAGGAGAATGTGAAGTGCTGACTGACAAGATGATGGCGGAGGCTTTTCTGGCAAAGAACGTAGTAGAATTATGTAAGCACTGTTGTCAAGAGCCGGTTAAGGTTTAATTTTCTTTTTGTTCTAATTTTCAAAAGCCGGTGCTTTGCAATTTATTTAACATAAATGTTTTTCGTTTCGTATTCCTTTCTTATACGTTTCTTATTTATTTAACATAAACGTTTTTCGTTTCGTTTTCCTTTCTTATTCGTTTCTTATTTATTTAACATAAATGTTTTTCGTTTCGTATTCCCTTCTTATTTGTTTATTTATTTGTTGCACAATGTGTGCCGTGATTACTCGTTTTGTTAATCTAGGCAACTTGGCTAACGTAAATGTTTTTTATTTTCGTTTCTTATTTATGTTTTGCTTGATGTGTGCTGTGATTAATTCGTCTGTGGTCTGTGTTTCATATAAGCAAATGTCATTGTACTTTTTTATAGTTTTGTGTGTTTTATTAAGAAAAGATATTGAATCCACCATGAATTCAAGCAGTTGCCGTTCCCGAATTGCCGCTATTTTAAAACTGAAAGTAAAACGCGTCATGCACATGGGCCCCTTCCTTGACCACCCCACAGCAAACCCCCCCACCCCCGGTGTCACCGGTACAACCGGTGTTTTTACATGTCGACTAACCGGTGGGAAAATTCCATCACCGCAACATCCCTATTTAGAAGTTAAGTTCAAATAAATATTGTGCAAAATGATATGTTGCTATTTTATATGCATCTAATTAGCAAAAAACCAAGACATTATAAAATATAATTCTGTCAGTACTGTTTATAAGCATCAGCCACTAAAAGAAGACATGTCTGTCAATAACTGCTGATATTTTCCATTTTACCCTCTCGCTCTGATTCTGTGTCAGAATTCTGGTTCTAAATCACAGTTGAACACATCCTCTCTGAAGGAGGTTCTGGAGCGCTTCAGCAACAGCCGAACACCCTCCACATCCTCACGGAGCTCCTACAAGTCTTCGCACACGGCCGTCTCTGACAACACCTGCACATGTAAGCTTTTAAAACCACAAGCTTGGCCTTCTGATGCAGTTTCACTTTCACTGAATCACTTATGGCACAAAAAAACTTGTCCTCAGCCACTCCTTCTAAGCTACAGATGGATGTGAGCACTCCGCCCCGGCCCCCCACTGTTGATATGACACCACAGTGCCGTTCCTCTGTCAGCACACAGGTGAGACTTACATCTTCATTTCTACATCTAACACTTCCTGTTAATTATCCTCATGCGTAACGTGATTTTTCATTATCATAGCTGCTGAATAATCACATTGGTTTCATTTGTGTTAATAGTCCATGAGTTCCCAGAACACCACTCAAACTGGCTCTCCTGTCCAGATCAGCCAACAACCGCAACCACAGCAGCAGGTTCAGCCTAATGCCTTGGTGAGAATCCGCCCACTCAGGTTGTAATTCGGTGTGACGCAGACAAAGTGCTGCTGATGGTTTTTAGCTTTTTTTGTAAATGTCATACTTTTGAAGAGCTAACTCTGTGACACTCAAAACTTTTCTTTTAGACACACTTCTGTCTCAAGCAGCAGCAAGAATTTAATGATATGTACCTCGGTACCGCATATAGCTAGTAGGTGAAAGGCCTCAAAGCATACTGTATACTAGTTTTAGGGCCATTAAAAATGCTTGTGTCAAAGTGGGCGGAGCCACAGGTCACACCCAACATGTCATTTTCTTGCACCAAAGGCATTTAGGTGTTTAAGAGTTGGTTCAGCAAAACATTTGTTTGAATGAACTTGTTTTATATTTGTTGTTCAGACCTAAACTAATTGTGTGGAGAACCTTTCCTTCATTTATTTCATTGAACAAATTCGTCTACTGATGTGGTATTGCTAGTAAAACACAGGAATTAAATTAGATTAAGTTGGCTCAAACGAAATAACTTTTTTTATTCGTGTTGTACAGACCTAAACCAATTGCTTTGAGTAGTATCCCTTAATTTAAGTTCATTGAACAAACTATTTTTTTTGAGTGCATGAAGCTTTCCTGAACCACCGAAACAAACTCGAAAAACAGATTTGGCCAGATTTAGTTCGAAAAGACTTCACACCAGTTCATTCTTTGGTTTCACTTGAAGTATATTGCTGTTAAAACAGTTGAGGCCAGCAGGGGGTGCTCACCCTGTGAGCCTTGTGAGTTTTAATGCCACGGTATTGTGCCGAGGACTGTTCTGTAACACTATAGTGCTGTTTTTGTATTAAACATAACTAGAACGATGCAGAAAACACTCTTTATAAAGTTAAGGAATTATTTATTTGGCTCCTGTCATATTCTCTTGACACTGGCAGGTCACTACCCACACTGTTTTTGTTTCTGTGTTTTATGTGTGTAGTTCTCCGCGCAGTTGAATGCGATGCAGCACTTAAAAGATCAGCTGGAGCAGCGGACACGCATGATAGAAGTCAACATTCAGAAACAGCAGGAAGAACTGAGACAGATTCACGAGCAGCTACAGAGAGTTCAGGGACAAGGAGCTCCGGTATATACACTCATACATTCACGTTTACATCATATGCTGTCAGCAGACACTTCCTGTCACTCAACTGATAGTACATTGCTTTTAGCAGGACTAAAGTCATGGTACCGATTGCCATTGAACATTCATAAATGTATATTCATGAATATATATGTACTGTATATATACCAAATGAGCCACAAGAACAAAGCCATATGTGATAGTGTACACAGTAATTTTGGTATTGACAGTCTTGTTGCCATGGCGGCAAAGGCATGTTATTTATATGATGTTTTTCAGATGATTCTGCAGCAGTCGGGGGGTGGACTCAGCGTGCAGTTGCCGCAAGTCGGTGGAACTCAAACTAGCATTTTAGGGGTTGGGGCGCAGACTGGTTTTGTAGCTATACAGGGTCAAAACGTGACAAGCACAGCACACAGTGGGACTGTTCCACAACAACAAGCACTTCCACAGCAGCTGGCTTCACGTTCCCTGCAACCGAATCTACAGAGCTCCGCGGTAAATATTGGCTGCGACAACAATTCCTTTTAATTATTGACCATGACTCGGTTACGTTCTATTTATTTAATGTGGTTTTTAACAGTTGTACAACTGAAAATGAGTTTTTTTTTTGCTATGCAAGGATATTATCTGTATTATATCTAGATACGATGCATGACTGCAAAAGGATTTCAGGCTGTTGTAAATGTACACAATGCACCTGTTAACATTTAACAGCAGCTAGTAATAAGTTAAGGAATTATTTATTTGGGTCCTTTCATATTCTCTTGACACTGGCAGGTCACTACCCACATGACACTGTTTGTGTCTCATCAGTTGCGGTTTAAGCAAATAACAAGGGACACCACTCATTTGCAATTTTTTTACGAGAAAAAAAATGTTGAACGAGTATCCATCTTTCCGTTTTACCCCGCTGCCGAGAACATATATCATTTTGGTCTAATACCAAATGGCAAATCTGTTTTTGGTTTTATTGTGTGCAGCCACTCGACCAAACTCACAATATAGAACATTAAGAACAATACTTTTGTTTAGAATGTTTTTCAATTCCGGAAACACTGTGGCTTTGTCGGAAATAACCCCCATACCCTTATTACACCATTTCACAGCCATTTTTAGTGGTGTCTGAAACCATAGTGGACATTATTGAGTGGCTTTTTTAAAATCCCATGATGCGCCCCAATAATAAATGTACAACCAATGTGCACTCAACCATGTACACTAGAATTATAATGAAGTATTCAATTGAATAATCAATACATTACAGTAACATTTAATTATCAGGTTGATATTTTTGATATTTTAAAGGGGTGCTGTCATGCATTCTGACTTCTTTACAATGTTAAACGTGCTGTTTTCTCATGCTTAACATGGTCAACTTGTCAAAATACGAGTTGGGCGTATTACGTAGTATTTCTGTGCTCGATACACTCCCCCAGCGATCGTACAGGTTTCGGAAAGTTTTTTTCGAACATATAAAACTGTTTCGTAACAATTTTTCTTAGTCCCTTATTGGACAATTCTTCCGGAAAAGCACATGGCACGCCCACGCGGCAGCAAGGAGAGCAGGAGAAGGAGCATGCGTAGACGTCACTTTCACTTGTGTGCAGGAGAGAGAGAGAGAGCAAACGTTCGCGAAGTTCAGGTGTTTGTTTGTTCACTGCATTTGGGTGATGAATGTTATATAAATGGTGGATATGCCGCTGGATTTGGAGATCGTTTGAAACTGATATATGGATCCTTCCCAGCGCTAAAAGATGCCGGACATGAACAGCATGCGGTGAGTGAAACTGATGTCTGTGTTTTGTTGGCAATGGGTGCGCACGTGCTTTAGTTCAGCCTACCCCTCCCCCCCACACGCGCCGTATGCTTTCGGAAATAATCGTACAGCTGTATCTTTCTTTTATAAATGTGATCAAACTAAATACTCTTCGAAGATACGAAGTATGCATTACTACTCTATAGGTACTCAAGATTAATATGAGATTGGCAGAAACCGTGTGTGTTAGGGCCACTTTAATTATGTTGTGGTTTATGTTTATATAACATAAAGCACATCATTTCTAATGATCGTGGACCAGAGGTGGAAAGTAACGAATTACATTTACTCGCGTTACTGTATGGAGTAGGTTTTTTTGTGTACTTGTACTTTTTTAAGTAGCTTTTACAATCTGTAATTTTACTTGTACTTAAGTATGATTTGTGTGATGTATTGTACTTCGTTATATTTAAAATCACATCCGTTACTGAGTAAATAAATAATGAAAACAATGCAAGGAAAAAAACGTGACCTGAAATTACTCTAGTGAATAATGGATGCGAGTTTGCGCCGATCAGAAGAGCGATGGAGACTAAGTTAACTTCGGTATAGTGCACCTGTCCTAAGGTGAAACCCTATCAAACTCTTAACTGCTGAAGACCATGAAGTTAAACCCCTGGCCATATTTAAGCAACCATTTCAGCTTCAAGACAGGATTATGGACGCTGTGCAAACTAGTATCTTATAAAAATCCTAATGTGCAAGATTTTTATAGGTAAGATAAATAATATTTGTTTAAATAATGCTCGTACCCTTGTTGCATTGGTAACTTATAAGAAGTTTGAACTGTATAGTAAAAGTCAAAACGACATTGGCGCATAATGCTTTATATGGTAAGTGTTTAATCTCGTTTTGTAGACGCACTGTTCACTAATGTGTCTGCACCACATTTACGCAGTGTGAATGGAACCGAACTGAACAACTTCTGCTTTAATGACATATTTAAACGTGCATCATATGTCTCTCTCTTCTGTAAGCGCGGTGCAAGAAAGTCATATGAAAATGTGTTTGCTATTTCATGCATTTTGAAAGCCTCACCAGCCCTGTCGGGAAATGACCGTGTTGCCAGATCATATTGTTGATAAGAACAGCAAACAATGACAAGCCCAAAATAAACCTACACATCGACACATTTAATAAGGCAAAAAACCACTACGCGCAACTGTTCACTTTATTAACTATATAGTGTATCTGCAGCTTCATAAGAAAAGACTGAACAACAAATGCAAAGCTCTTAAAAATATTTAAACATGGCAACACCACGAGAGCGCGCTGTGAAGCTCTGAACATAAACAAAACACAGTGTCTCTGTCTGTGTTTTAGTTCAAATTGCCTCACTTAACCAGTCTTTGGCCGAAAACAGCAGATACGTATCAAAGGATTAAACTCTTGGGATTCATGTTTCTTGTTAACTGCGATCAACGGCGAACATGTTGCCATGGTAACGATCAGGTTACAACGGTAAATCATTTTGTCACTCATTTCAGAAAGTGAAACCCACATATTATATAGATTCATTACACATAGACTGAAATATTTCAAGCCTTTATTTATTATGCCAAGTCCTGCTGGAAAATGAAATCAGCATCTCCATAAAGCTTGTCAGCAGAAGGTCAGCTAAAATTTCCTGGTAGATGGCTGCGTTGACTGTGGACTTCAGAAAACACAGTGGACCAAAGTCCTCTTATTAGATGAAAGTAAATTTTGCATTTCATTTGGAAATCAAGGTCCCAGAGTCTGGAGGAAGAGAGGAGGGGCACAGAATCCATGTTGCTAAAAGTCCAGTGTGAAGTTTCCACAGTCAGTGATGATTTGGGCTGCCATGTCATCTGCTGGTGTTGGTCCACTGTGTTTTCTGAAGTCCACAGTCAACGCAGCCATCTACCAGGAAAGCACTTCATGCTTCTTTCTGCTGACAAGCTTTATGGAGATGCTGATTTCATTTTCCAGCAGGACTTGGCACCTGCCCACACTGCCAAAGGTACCAAAAGCTGGTTCAATGACCATGGTGTTATTGTGCTTGATTGGCCAGCAAACCCGCCTGACCTGAACCCCATAGAGAATCTATGATGAGAGACACCAGACCCAACAATGCAGATGACCTGAAGGCCGCTATCAAACCAACCTGGGCTTCCATTACACCTGAGCAGTGCCACAGGCTGATTGCCTCCACGCCACTCCACATTGATGCAGTAATTCATGCAAAAGGAGGCCCAACCAAATATTGAGTGCATAGAAATGAACATACTTTTCAGAAGCCTAACATTTCTGTTTAAAATATCATTTTTTTATTGATCTTATGCAATATTCTAATTTTCTGAGACACTGAATTTTGGGTTTTCATTATCTGTAAGCCATAATCATCAAAATTTCAAGAAATAAAGGCTTGAAATATTATATAATATATATAATATATGAAAATATATTTCTGAAATGAGTGACAAAAAATATTCTTATTTTTTGAGATGTACCTGTATTTAAAATGAGGCACTATGACTAATGTTGGTGTTGCACAAAACAAGGTCTCCCTCCCGCTTTTAAAAAGTAACTAAGTAACTTTTACTTTGAGTAAATTTTAAACAAGCTACTTTTACTTGAGTAGATTTTTTTGACTGGTAACTTTACTTGTACTCAAGTACAATTTCATCAAAGTAGTACTACTTGTATTGGAGTATAATATTTTTGTACTTTTTCCACCTCGTGGACTAACTGTTGCCTATATGCAGTACCTTTAAGTTGCTGTTGAAAGAGTCCATTAACAATGACATAATGAAGTATGTCATTTTCTACTTCATGTGATGACATCATCTAAATGAATGACATCATCATTTCTGGTATTCTCTTTATTTTTCTCAGTGTGGTCCGGTATACAACACCATGATGATAAGCCAGCCAGCTAATGCCAACGTTGTGCAGATACCCAGCGGACTGGCACCCAAAATAAATCAGGGCAATGCAATAAACAGGTACATGTTCTCTCCAAATGTTCTGTCTCCAAATTTAGCCACTGACTTGGACACGCCCACTCTGCAGATAGCAAGACAACATTGTAAACAGTTGTTTTTTTGTTGGTTGAATCAAACTGAAACTATCTCTTTAAGGAATAGATCACCTTCAAAATGAAAATTCTGTCATCATTTACTTAGTTGTCATTTTAAACCAGTGTGATTTTCTTTCTCCTGCAAAACAAAAGAAGATATTTTGAATTAATTGATTAATCACGATTACCAATAAATCATGCTGAAATCGAACTGGCTCTATTATGCAAGGCATCGATCATTTTTTTATGCGAAGCTTGTCCGTGGGATCAGTAGGAAATGCTGCTCGATCTAAAAGCAGTGCGAGTTTGAGTCGCTTATAACGTGCATTTAAAAAAGGAACACCCGTCAAACATGATCATTATGAGGCTTGAGGATCAGTGATAAAAAAACATGTCCTTAGGCATTTCCTAGAACTACATGTGTTATGGTCTTCTTCTGCTGTGCGTAGTTGGAGTTTCTGCACGAGAGCGCCCTTTGGCTTTCGGGTGCAGCAGCATTTTACCGTACTTCACTCACAAGTTGTGCATAAATCACGTGATATATATTTCGGTTAATCGTGCACGGCCCTATTTTGAAAGATGTTGGTTACCAAAAACGCTGGTCCGCATTGACATCTATTGCATGGACACAAAACCAATGCAAGTCAACGGGTACCAACGGTTTTCTGTTACCAACATTTTCAAAATGTCTTCTTTTGTGTTAAGCAGAAGAAAGAAATACAGATATGAAATAACAAGAGGGTGTGTAAATAATGACAGAATTGTGAACTCTTCCTTCAAACATTATTATTTCCATAAATTGGGTATCTTGTGAACATACTAAATGATTGACAGATGCCTTTAATATCTTCTCATTCTTCTCATTGGTGTTGTTCTACTAAAAAATACTTGAAGAAATGAATTATCCATCACATTCATCACTCATTTCTCCTTCTGCCTTGCTCCAACTCGGTCTCAGGTTTCCAACGGGGCAGCAGTTGGTCACAAAGATAGTGGCAGCTCCGATGGCTTGTGGCGCAGTAATGGTACCCACGACCATGTTCATGGGTCAGGTAGTGACAGCATACAGCCCGTTTCCACAGCAACAAGGTCAGGCACAAACAATAGCGCTGCAGACTCAGTCCCCTGCATCTGTAGAATTAGCTCAAGCTACCGCACTACAATCAAGTCAACAGCAGGGGGCAACACAGCAACAGACAAAACAGCAGCAACAACAGTTTTTGCAGGTGAGAAAACACAAATATTCACAGAGGTTTGTTTACATTTATCAAGGGTTAAATTGTTCTTCGGTGTGTTTGACAGGGCACACGCCTTCTCCACGGCAACCAGTCCACACAACTCATTCTGCAGGCTTTTCCTATTCAGCAGCAGGGCACATTTACACCCTCACAACAGCAACAACTGAAACCACAGACTCAAAAACAGCAGAAACCTGCCGCATCTCATCAGACCGACAGCACCAGTGCCCAGTCTCAGTAATGCTGACGAACACACCAGCTAATCAGAGGGAAGGGCCAGTTGATGTAATCTTCCGTCTGCGAATTAATTGGTCAGGTGCTATATTGATCGGTAGCTATTTGATCTTGCGATTTTTAAAACTTCTTTTTCTGGCAACATCTCAAAACTTTTCAAATGAAGATCTCAACTTGGCAGTCGAATGGAACACAAAACCACCAGATGGCCCCTGAGGCAACCATGCAGAACATTTCACGGGACCGACAGGTGGTACCCAAGCCTCTTTATTTATTTCAGCAACAAAACATTGGACCGCCAGCTTTGGATGGTCTTTGCCAAACTGAAAACTTTGGTGAGTTTGGTCTCAGTCTTTCACTGAACATAACCCAAAGAACTGAGTCTTTCTGTACAGTCTTGTGTATCATAACGTGTACATATACAACCGTAAAGGAACAAAGCAAGATAATGAATATTTTATATGCTGCATGAAAAGTGTAAACTTTCATTTGTACTTCCAAGTTTTTAAATATTATCTTGGAGCTCGAGTTTAACATTTTTATATTATGCGTATAGTGATGCTGTGTGCTTTAGATCCTCTCTGTTTCTTCACTTTTAGATATGGGCCGTCATGGTTTTTAGAAGCACTTACAATTTTTTTACAGCTTTTAAGCCCATTGCACATTGAGTCCGAAATTTGCGTCCGAAATTTCCGCACGTTAAAAAATACATACGACCTCACGTTGTGTCAATCACATTTACACACTGCCTCCGATATTTTCGTCCGTCACAAAAAAATTCGGACCGGGTTCGATTTTCTGCGTTTTTCGCATAGGTCAAGCATTTTGAGTGGCCTTTTATAACAATTCAGAGACACCGTACAAACGAGAGTCAAATACAAAAAACGCATACGAAAATTTCGGACTGTTTGTGCAAAGACCTTTAGGTTTACTTTTCGTCGTAAATTTATGTTATTTCCTTGTCCATGAAGCACAAATTACCCAGTTTATTTAAAATGTATATACTTTTTCTTTCACACGTAAAATGCAGAGGAATTAAATTTCCTCAAGTGCCAAATTTTGTTACTTTACGTTAGAAAAGTAACAGCTTCCAGGTCATGTTTTTTGAATGTTAATTGCTTTTTAGGTGATTCATACAGTAGTAATCCTCTTAAAAAGTTAGTGTGCACTTTTTCCCATTACTTTTAGCACTTATTGTGTTTATACACGCTAAAAATTGTTCATCCTTCTAGTTTTTGTCGTTTAGTTTTACTGGTACGTGCGTTTCTCCAAGGAGAATGACACGACATGAATAAGCTTAAAAATCCTCATATATAAACGTTGTTATTCGGTTTGGGAGCTATGCAAGTAATGCAATGCATTGCTGTACATGCGATTGAGGAAGGTATGTGGACCTGAAAAAAGCCATTTTCAGGAAAATGAAAAAGATTATATTGTCCTTGTTTTTATTTCATTTCCAAAGTTCGTAATCAAACTGAAGCAGAGTTAATGTGGAGCTTTGGAGTCTTAAAGTCCTGCGTGGTCTTCCTGTTCGCTGTGTGTGTTGCATGTGTTAGCGTACGTTTGCGTATGAGAGAGAGATTTGAAAGTGTAGCCTTATTATAAAAATAACAGTTTGTGACTCTTCCTTTATCGCTGCGAGTTGCTACAGTATGTGTTCACTACAGCGATGACCAATCAGTTCTTGCGTTGCAGTAATTCAACTTCCTAGACGTCCCCCATTGGCTTATTAGCCAAATACCTCAGAAATCTATATTGTTGAAAGTTTTATATATGTATCCAAAGCAATTTTTTATTTTCGTATGGAAAGGGACTTGAGCGTAGATGGAATTGGTTGTTTATAGACCGGTAGCACTGTTAAGAGTAAGAGTTAGAAAAATATATGAAACGGAATAGATTTAAAATAGATGCCCACCTTTTCTTGATTGGCCTATTATTTTTCAGTTGTGTTGTTTGTGTGTTTCATAAGATGCTTTTGCACTGAAGTCCACAAATGTGTTATTGTTACTTTGAAACCCATGTGGTTTTGCATTGTGTGTACAATCATACGCTTACAAATTTCCCCTCAAAAAAGCTATTGATAGGTTGAAGAAAGAATTTAATAGGTCTTTGGATAGCATTCCTGAACATTTCAACCTGCATACTCAATTTTTTCCCATGCTGTTGTATTTCTGTATGCAACCAAAAAACTTTGGAATGATTGTTGGTTATTTACCCTAGAAACTAAAGTTGATTTCAAGGTGTAAGCTCATACAAATCAGTGGATTGGGTGATAAAAGAATGTGGCTGATAATAAAATAATATTAATTTATCTAAGATAATGAGGTTCAGTAAAATTAACTCTATTATATTTTATTAAACACAGCAAGTATATTTACCCCTATTAATATGATATATGAATAATAAAATTTGCTCTCTCTGTTTATTCTGAATACGCCCTTTTCACAATGACGTCACTTAACTTCCGCCTTTTTGCAAAGCAGTGTATCATAACATCCGTCTTGCAACAAACAAGAAGAAAAAGAAGAAGAACTTCCGTTTTGCCGTCAGGCTGGAATTTAACAACAGTGAGAAAAAAAACTGACAGAACACGTATTCAAGTACTTATCCTAGCACCTTCGCTAACACAAAAAGAAAAGAAAACACTTAATCAATACATAATCAAACAGGTACTGTTCAACGAAGAATTTGTATCCTTTCTCTAGCTTTGATCTTGTTGTTAGCAAAAATTTGTCTGCAAGACGTTGTGCATCATCTAGACGTATTTGTGGCAGATGTGCAAGCCACTTGGTAAACTCCATTCTGAGGCGCTAGCGGAAGTAATTTCTTCTTCTTGAGTTTTACTGGCGGTTGGCAAATCAGCTTATAGGTGCATTACCGCCACCTTATGAACTGGAGTGCTAGCGGAAGTAATGATACACTGCTTCGCGGCAGAACGGAAGATGCGTGACGTCATGTGAAAAGGGCGTATTGCTGTGCTGTTGAAGTACAAAACTACCATGTCACCACAAAGAATTGCTTGCATATCATATTAGCCTCAATGTGATTGTGAATTTGTCAGCTTTGTCCTCTGTCAGTTTACCAAAATCGGATCCTTTCCTCTCTATGATATACAATCTTGAAATAAAAAACAATGTTATTCCTTTCGTTCGCAATGTTGTTCTCTTATTAGGTGATACTGATTCATATGCTAAGGGAAATGTTTTGTTTCTGTGGTACGAGTGGCATCAGTTCAATCCAGGTGACACTGGGATTCCAGAACACTCCCCACATATTTCATTGGTTGTGTAAACACAATCGTTATCTTTGGTTAACACAAAATGGACATCCCAAGTATTGGGACGCCCACTTCTATTTAACAGGTTAGGTTTGCCTACTTTAGTAATTTCTAATCATTAATACTAATGATATTCAAGAGAAATGCGTGCTTCTAATTTTATTGCAACAGTTTGTGCAGAACCCTTTTCTGTTCCAACATGAAAATGTCCCTGTGAACAAAGCAAACTTCAAAAATAAATTATTGATTCAGTCTACTGTGGAAGACTGGTCTGCATTAAAACACAGAGCTGAACACCTTTAAGGCAAACACTCATCACACAAACCCATCAATGACTTGTGCACAGGGGTACAGTCATTTCAGAACCGAAAAGGCCCTTCTAAAACTGTTGCAACACCGATGGAAACAAAATTCTTTAATATGGAATTTTATAGACCTCTTTGAAAGACAAAAACAATGCTGGTCCAACTTCCTGTTTCAGTTTTTTAACACTGAGCAAATGTTTGAACCGAATACAACCAACAGAACATTTATAACTGAACCAAACTGTTAAATGAATACATTTAAGATATATTTATATTTGTAGGATTTTAAAAAAAATTAATTTGGAAGTACTGCTTTACCAGTGTTTACATCTTGCAAAGTGGTCTGTAGCATTAACATTGGTTTTGATTAGAATTACTGGAATAGATAAACATGTTTATTAGGGGGGTAAAAGTAATAGTGCAACAATCTTTACCTTTAGTAGACAGCTACTTATGAATTATATACTGTACGGTTGCCTCTGCATATTAAAGGGGAATTTCACCCAAAAATCAACTTTGTGTGATTTTTTATTCACCCACATGGCGTTAAACATGTTTAGAGAACTTCCGGCGTCTTCGGAGCACAAATAGAGATATTTAGGTGACATCCGAGAGATTTCCAGGCCTCCTTATTGACATCATGGTGTCAGTTTTTGCCAAGGTCCAGAAAAGTACTAAAGACATCGTTAAATTGGTCCATGCTTTATGTGCGAAAAACAAACCAAAATACCGACTTTAATCGATATATTCTCCTCTGTCTTGTCAGTGTATGGTGCACGTTCACGAGAGCACTTCTTCGTCTTCTGCATGTATACAGAGTTGCGCTTCCGCGTTGTGAGTCAGAGCGCCGGCATCCTATAGGGGCATGCGGCGTTCGGCGCACAAACCTGTCTACTTTTGAAGTGCTCTCGTCCAAGAAGAAGACGAAGAAGAAGTGCTCTCGTGACCGCGCGCCATACACTGACAAGACAGGAGAATATATCGATTAAAGTCATAGGCGGAGTTTGGGGGGGCGGGGAGGGCACCTCCCCCCCAGACGAGAGCCAATTGATTTTGCCAGAGCTATGATTAAAACATTTTTTTTCACATTTTCTCAATTTTTTATATTATCTTATTATTTTAGTGTAAGTAAGTTAAGCTTAAATTATTTAAAAATTAATGTTTTTAAAATTAATGTTTTCTCCTCTGGCGCGAAACTCAAAGTATCGCGTGAGTAGACTGTCCTCTCGTTCTGTTCCCGCTTTAGTCTAAACGTCAAGACCCTCTCCTCTCGTTCTGTTCCCGCTTAAGTCTAAACGCAAAAGAGATATGCAAAATGGATATTCGACGTTTTTTTTTTAAAAACCTACAGCTAAAGGAGTGGAGGTACCTAACTCTGAAACGTCTGATTTTTGTTCTACTGCCGTTAATACTGACACAGCAATCGAGGCCGCATCAGAAAACACATCTGGCCGTGGAACCTGCAGCACCAGTACCGATGCCGCGTCAACGCACACACCCGCTCAACCCTCATCTGGATCCTATTTATGAAGGCATTATAATATGGCGTTATTATAATGACAAATGTCGCGAGCGCATTATTACAAGGCGAGAGCGCATTCTTGTCATACGAGCGCGCGAATCTCTCCGCTCGCACGCCGATTTCCTTTGCTCGTGCACAAAACTGGACGCGCGCTTTCAACTATACGCTGCTCTCTTATGAATTTTCTCTCCTCTCGCTCAGTGAGCGTGTGCGCACTCAAAATGCGTTCCGTGCGTCCACGAATCCTTCGGTACTCTTGCTCTCGAGAGGTCCTCCTGCGTGTTCCAGGCATTATAGGCTGTCAAAAGTAGTCAACCAATCAGGGATAGGCTTCCACGGCGGGCCAATGAAAATGCGACCTCTTAACTACAGTAGGCCTAATTGTTAAAAATGCTTGATGAAGAGTTGTTTTTCGTGTTCTTTTCTACAAAAGTGTCATGTTAATGTGTAATTCTTGTAAAATAGTATATTGTAAATTGCTGAGTTTCATTCTTATAAAATCTTTTAATATATAAATCTTTTAATGAGTGGATTCTTGCGTGTGGGTAGGTGGGTGGATGGGGGGCACCATGAGGTCTTAATACGCCTCTGGATCCACCACGTTCTCAGGTAACAATTTTAATATATTTGATGCAACATTATTAATCAAATGTATATTATAAATGAACGGTAAGGGAGCGTTTGGTATATTGCATAGTAGTTCAGTTTTATGCCCTGAACTTCTGGAACACTGAATGCAGAACACTTACAGTGTCTGTCTGCAAACGCATTAAATGCATAACCAAATAGGTATAGAATATTATATGATATTTCCAAATGCTCCAGTGCTATTATTGTTTTGATATGTACCGTTACTTGTAGTAAATATTATTTTAGAATAAAGCTAACTTAAGACACCAATCTAAATTGTTCGGTAATCAATTTAGTACTATTTTGACAATATTATGTTTAGTGTAGGACATGCATGAGGACCACATGAACTTGAGGGTGTTGGCCTGTTTTGTCTGAATAACATGGTAGTTAAACTGACGTTTATATGTAGCCTACAAAGCATCCTAATGCCCCGTTCATTTCTAATACACATTTGACTGATGTTGCATCAAATATATTAATATTGTTACCTGAGAACGTGGTGGATCCATCTTGCTTCGTTGAAAACGTCGAGTCACTTTCAACCAATAAGATGCCATGTAAGAGGTCGCGTTTTCATTGGCCCGCCGTGGAAGCCTATCCCTGATTGGTTGACTACTTTTGACAGCCTATAGATAGATAGATTCAATTTATTGTCATTGCACAGTGCTATTATTTTGCTAAGGTTTTTTTGCTATTTTGCTAAGGCTAGTTATTTGCTAAGGTACAAGGCAACGAAATGTGACCTCTGCATTTAACCCATCCAGAGAGTAGTGAACACACGTACCCCCGGAGCAGTGGGCAGCTATGACTGCAGCGCCCGGGGAGCACCTCAGTTGTTACCCGCCGGCCATGGGATTCGAACCGGCAACCTTCTGGTCACGAGTCCGACTCTCTAACCATTAGGCCACAACTGCCCCATATAATGCCTGGAACACACAGGAGGACCTCTCGAGAGCAAGAGTACCAAAGGATTCGTGGACGCACGGCACTGCCGCATTTTGGGTGCGCACACGAGAGGAGAGAAAATTCATTAGAGAGCAGCGTATAATTGAAAGCGCGCGTCCAGTTTTGTGCACGAGCAAAGGAAATCGGCGTGCGAGCGGAGAGATTCGCGCGCTCGTATGACAAGAATGCGCTCTCGCCTTGTAATAATGCGCTCGCGACATTTGTCATTATAATAACGCCATACTCTCGCGGAAGTTATTTGCCGTGCGCTGCCAGCATCAGCATTGCGCTCGTTTTTTTATGGCATTATAATGCCTTCATACCTATTGCACGTAGAGAACGATTTGACTGCAAATTTACCTGAAGAGAAGATCGTGGACATCTACGCAAATCGGAAAAAGAGGCGGATTCTCCTACATTAGGTAAGTTATAGCCTGCGTTTTTATTTCTCCTTTGTTTAGCCTTGTTATTGGTAAATGTATTTTAAATGTATAAATTATATAGGTAATAACTAATAAATAATTGAAATGTAGAAAATATGGTATGGTATTTAAAAAAATCTGAGCTCATGGATCGACGGTAGGTGCCCCTCCAGGCAAAAATGTGAAACTCCGCCTATGATTAAAGTCGGATTTTGGTTTGTTTTTCGCACATAAAGCACTCGTCGCTTCAAAGAAATTCAACTGAGCCACTATGTGTAACGGCGGGCCAGAGAGTTTAAGCCAACGTTACCCTGAATGTAACAGATGGCCATAGCCGAGGAAGAAAGACACGAGTCTATCGGTTAAACATCCCGCACACTTTTATAGTGGTGTAGAAACGGGAAAGGAATCCCTCCGGTTCCGTCACAAAGAAAAAGGAAAAGACACACACATTGTCAGCGAGCGGTAGAGCGACCATCACACCTGTTCACCTCTCAGCGCCCAAGCCCCAAACCCAACTCTCCGCGCGCTAACGCAGGAGCCGCGTGCATCCACAACAGACGTCATCTTAAAGGTACATACACATTAGACATAGGTGTCCGTTACATATGGACCAATTTAACGATGTCTTTAGTACTTTTTTGGACCTTGGCAAAAACTGACACCATGATGTCTATAAGGACGCCTGGAAATCTCTCGGATGTCACCTAAATATCTCTATTTGTGCTCCGGAGACGGCGGAAGTTCTCTAAACATGTTTAACGTCATGTGGGTGAGTAAAAAATCACACAAAGTTGATTTTTGGGTGAACTTCCACTTTAATCTGGGATAGGAAAATGACAATACAAATTTATCAATCATATATTTTTATTTTCATTCAGTCAGTATCAAAACATAACATCATTCCCTTCCGGCCCTCTTCCTTCAGAAACAACACACTAAAAGTTGAAAAAATAGCTAACACTTCAGATATTTACAAAGTCAAATCTTAAATCTCATAGAATTTCAAGTCATTTGTCACAACAATCAAAAACATTTCACGTGTTTACATCTTTTTAAGATCTGTATATATCAGCCGATATATCCAGTTCAGCTAGAATAATTTATACTAGAATACTTAGCCTGCCATCAAACAGGTTAAAGAAGGCATGTACCTGAATGTCAGTCACTATATTTGTAGTGTAAATCCTCAAACTACAGCTAGCCACATTAGCCAGAGACTAGAAACCGGCAAAATTCACTCAACAAACATTAATGTGCAATTTAAATATAATCTCAGTTTTACACAGCAACAAGCCTCTTAATTGCATCATATATATACTGTACATATGCACTATTTAAAATTCAATATCAAACCCAAAAACACCAAAAATTTATGTAAACAAATTAAACAATAATAGTAGTAGGTACCTCTGAGGTGAAAATCTCACAGACAATGATACAATATGGCATTCAAATCAATAATGCATTTAAACAGTCACTGAGGGAGTAATAATCACATGCTGAAGTTAGTAAAGAAGATCAGCAGGCGTGAGACGCTCGATCCATTGGTATTACTTAAGTGCTTAAGATATTGATGTGTTAAGCAGAGATCTAAGCGACTTGAGAATCAAAAAATTACTTCAATAACACTGCATGTCCTTATGATGTCCTCATTAAAGTTAGTCATTTGTCTCTGGTGAGGTCATTGGTTATATATCTAAATGCTTGTCTAGCTCATGTTAACACGATGCATGTTAGTATAGTGCTGTGTTTGCTGCTTATTCACCCAAAATACTATAGAGGGTATGCTTTGACGACACTTTCCCACGTGAACATGTCGTGACACTCATTCCTGGGTGGCAAAACACCCAACAAAATGGCTGAGGAGATTAGGAGAAACAAAAAAACCGGGACTAAAAAACGCAATTATTTGCTGAAATTACAAGCAGCTGGACTTGACGGTGATCCTTACAACTTCCCTATGACTTACAAAGGAATCAGGCGTTCCAGGACACTGAAATGTTGCACGGAATTGTGTTTCCTGATATTGTAAGCAGTCATCTTACGGAGTGTTTTGCCACCGACGGGGCGCGCTCCGCCTTGCTCACATGGTAAAGTGACGACACGTCCATACCCTCTATATACAGTAGCTCGATACAATGCAATGGTGCCCAGCTGTATTTACAGGAGAAGGATCTCAACTTTGGGGATGCAGGTGGAGCTCTGAAAGGTTTCAATAAACTGCATCTTTTTTTATGGTAAGGTTTTTTTAACGTTTAGTTAAAAGTATATGTAATATAGGCAGCTGTCTTTGCTTAAAATTGTGTAAAATGTAGGCAACAATGTGACCAACACACTGTGTACACAGTGTACTGAATGTAGCGAGCCAGCCGCCGCAAAAGGGGAAAACCGCTGTCGCTGAGCGCCCAAAAATTGCTGGTACCTTTAACACAGAATGCTCAACACAATATCACATCAATTCATAACTATTTTACAAGATGGCTAATTCGTATAAATTCGAACAGTCTCATTCATATTAGTACGATTTGTTTTTACACCAGTGATGTTAAGATTAGGGGTGAGGTTAGGGGGAGGGGCTTCAGTATGGCATATGTTTTTGTACTATTTATATGTAACATGTAAAACTAATGCGTTAACATGTAAATTGCGTGTTCACACATAGATACGCATTTTGGCCCTTTTGGCCTTCCATAGATTCAAATAGTAAGCATTGATACGAATTAGACATCTCGTAAAATAGCTACAAATTTATGTGTAGCTTTTAAAACATATTGGTACTGGTAGATAAGGCCAGTAAAGTTGCATTGAGCTAAAGAGAGAATTTATAAGCCATAATTAAAAAGTCAGACTATAAATAAGAGGTAAGGCTGTTGGCTTTGTTCGGGTAACAAATATGGAAACTGATTTTGAGGCAAAACAAAAAAAATCAGGTGTTGTCAATTGTTATTTATAGGATTTGTGGTTCCAGGAAAACGTCATTGGTGGCCTGCAGGAGGGGTTGAGTTGAGGCTGTAGAGCTGCCTATTGAGCTCAGCCGTTGCGCCCTCTGCAGGTTTGAAGGAACAAATGCCTCACAGCTGCCACTAGTACTGAGATTCAGGTAATCCTGTGAGACACAAATAGAAACAAACCTAATTAGATTGGTACAGTTTAATTAAATCACTGCTGTCTTTCTGAAACCTGGTATCTCTATATTTTATGATTTTTATTTCTTGCCCTAAATCATTGTCATTAGTCACCCTTTCCATGTTTGTCACTGGGTTTTGAAAATATCCAACCAATAAAAAGTATTAAAAAGTGCTTGTCATCTTTGACAACACAGTATTTAATCATTTAAGGAGTACAGTGTTTTTTCTATTTCCTTAAAAAACGCGAATTTGTACATCCGAGGAAAGAACAGTGAGGATATTACTTTCGTTTTTGTTATTAATAATCAACAGTTGCCGCTGACTCAACATACGTGTTTGGTGGTTTCTGACAGCAGCAGTTCGGTCCGTTCCACCAGTTTCTTGAAGGTTGGTCTCTTCAGAGGGTCGGCACTCCAGCACCATCTCATGACCTCATAACTGATGACACAAGAACAAAATCCGATGATACACAACATGATTTAAAAATATTGACCGTATTTTGCATGTTTGTTATACTAATCAGTTTATTAATATCAAGTTGAGTTTATGCATTTACTTTTTTACTTGTTTTAAAAATCGAAAATAATATAAAAGCCAAGGCACAGTCATCAATGTATATGCAGACATATTACACATACTGTAAGTTCCCTTACATTTCACTTGGGGCAAACTCAGGCTCACTCATTCTGTGTCCATCTTGTATCATCTTATAGAATGTGGATCCAACTTGAATCCCAGGATATGGTGTGTTACCTGCAAACAGAGTTTCAGCTTATAAGACTTTGATCATGGCGCTGAACTGAACTGTATTCTGCACTAAACTGCACTAACTGTAAATCTACATCTGATATTAGCTTGTACAGACCCAGAGAAAAGATCTCCCACAGTAAGATGCCATAGGACCAGACGTCGCTCTCGAAAGTATACACGCAAGCAAACAGACTCTCTGGAGACATCCACTTGACCGGTAGACGTGCCTAGACCGACAATACACCATCAATTAGGATGACAAAAGCTTTTAGATTTTTTTATCTGTATGCTTGTTTTATACCACATAAGTTTACACTGACACATGATTTCTGTATTATCACATCTACGCATGGACAGTTGAAAGCACTGATAGTGGCTATTATATGTTGTTCTTAATTGTGTAATCTAGTCAAATTTATATAAAAAAGTGAAAAAACATGCACTTCCGTCAGGTTTACTGAATTGCTGTTTGTGTGCTTGCAGTACTGTATATGCATGAAGGCCGACAGCCATCTTTTTTTCTTCAGCAACCTACAATGCAAAATATTGCGTGGCTAAATGCATTTTTACCAAATGTTGTGCTGAGTTCAGCATGCTATATGTGCAGCAGAAGCGGGCTCAGTGCCAGAGGAGGCTTGCAGTGCTGGTAATATGGCCAACACTTACTGTATACACACATGCAGTGTAAAGCAGGCATTACAGTGATGTCCACAGGGCTATGTAGTAAATAATATACTTTCAGTTTCATAAACTTACAATCTTAGTTCAATGCTTCAAGATAAAAAACATTTGTGAATTATAAAGAATGCAATATATTAGATATGGAGCCTGAAAGACACAACTCACATTTCCTCTCAGGACGTAGCTGGAGTCTCTTGTGATGTCACGTGCCAGACCAAAATCACATATCTTTGCAAGCCGACCCTGAGTTAGCAAAACGTTCCTGGCGGCCAGATCTCTGTGGATACACTGTGGATATACACATTGACACATAAACACATGTATTTATTAGCAAACGGGACATATTCTAAATAGTAGGGTTCCATTTGTTACATACACAAAACTTTCACAGCATTTAATACATTTCATTTCATCAAAAAGAGACCATTCCAAATTTTCAAATCAGCATTTCCAGATGTATTATGGTCATTTCAGTCCAGTGTTTGTTGAATTTCAACAAAATCAAACCTCAGGAGTTATATAAAGTCATCCAACAGCAAATGTGAAAGACTGACAGAATGACAAGACGCATTGAAACTGCGATAAAAATCCAAGTCATCACATTTTTTTTTTTTAACTATCACTGTTGTATTGCTTAAAACTTCTTGAACTTCTTTTCTTTGCTGTATTTGCGGTCTGAATAAATACAGAGCATCTTTTCTGTTAGTTTGACCTGTTTCTCCAGGGTTAATTTTCTGCAAATAAATGTAAATAGATACAATATTTTTATTCGAATTTTGGGAGAAATGTTATTGGTATATTAATATATTATTGGTGGACAGAATGAAACAAAAATGATAATTTTAGCTAAACACATATTGTAATGTAACGAAGTAATCATACCTAAGGACATACTTAAGCATTTTGGGGGAGTATATACTTTCCTTGAGTTTTCATATTTCTGCAGATTTTAACTTTTACTCCACTACATTTCCAGAACAAAATGTATATTTTTACTTATACTTTCCCTACTACAAAATAAAAGCATAGAAACTTAAAGCGACAAGTCTGCGATCCGGTCACCATGACAATGCTGAACCAATCATTGTTTAAAGCTCAAGGTGCTCTGCGGTTAATTTCAACACAAGGTTTTAATGTGTTGCTTCTTTTAACTATAAATACAGCTAATTTTTCAGTTTCAATGAATTATCAAAATGCAAGGAAAGAAAGAAGTAAGGGCCAGACAGATTTTTCAGATTTTGTTCAAAGTTGTTCTCTTAGAGGGATAATATTGGGAGTGAGAGGGAACTATTCTTTTATAAAGTAAAGTTATAAAAATGTGGTTTCTGAACTTGTATTTTGATAGTTTAGCAATTTGGCAACATGTTGTTCCAGATAAAACTACTGAGCTTGAGACGAAGCTTTTTCAAAGTTGTACATTTTCTATGTATACACTGAATTATGATGTGGTGTTTTACTGGGAATATTTTTAAGTACAATAATATTCTATATAATTCAAAAGTTCTGGGCCAGTTGTGTAAAACAGACCTGGGCCGGTTTCTTTTGGCACAACGGGCCAATAGCGGACTGGATCTGTTTTTCTCATCTGAACCAGAACTGGGCCAGCTCCGTGCCAGCTCCAGACCGGCTCTGTTCCGCATCTGGACCAGATCTATCCCACATTTGGACCGAAACACTATAGAAAAACCAGAGCTGTTCCAGAACTTATTAAGGGTCTGGGCCAGATGTTTTTTGCTATTTGGGTAAGCACCATTTTTTATCTTTATGCTAAATGAAATTGCTTCAACTTTATTTTAAATACTTAAGTAGATTTAATATAAAAAGTACTTTTGATACTTAAGTACAATATGTATCTGATACTTTAAGACTTTTACTCAAGTCATATTCTGAAAGGTTACTTTCACTTCTACCAAAGTCTTTTTCTGCCAAGATATTTGTACTTTTACTCAAGTATTGCTTTTAGGTACTTTATACATCACTGCACATACCTATACATAGTACATTTTAAAATCAGAAAAACGGTCTCTTAATTATTTCCGCTGCTGTATTTAAACAGTTTTTCTGAATGCATTAGATTTATATTAACAATTACATTTATATTAACAAATGCATTAAAATAATAATAAAATAAATCAATTAAATACATTAAAAAATAAAATTAATAAACCAATAAACAACTGTATTTATTTATATTTAGAAATATAAACATTAACCTCCATTTATATATAAATAATAATAGAAAATACTACACAGTAAAATTGCCAAATTAAGTTCAAATTAACACTCACGGTGTATATATAATATAATCCAAAAACCAATTAATTTGACCCTTTTTAACACTGGCGATTTTGCTGTGTACATACAAAATACGATAACAGTATGATTACCCCCTATGAAACTAAATAAAAATAACACACACACTTACATTTTTGGATGTGAGAAAGTCCATGCCTTTAGCCACTTGATATGAAAAGCTTAGCAGATCCTCGGTATCCAAAGAGAGATCGTCTTTATCATCACACCATTCTGAAACATGAGAGATGATACAGAACGGAATGTGTAATATAATGGAAGGTGGTGTAAAGTGGCAGCAGTTTATTTTTTATTCTGTTGAGTTAAACCTGTCTGATTGGATCTCTTCTGATAGGACCTCATGGGCATGTATCCATTATCAGTGCCTTCCCTATGTGCATACATAAACATACAATAGATGACGTATCACATTACCAAAACTAAACAAATGGCGTCCATACTCTCACGAGCGGTAGACCACCTCTCTCAGAAAAGCACTTAATTCTTACCGTGAAGGCTGTGTTTGGCTGAGCAGATTTTTGTAATATCCATCTCCTGTTTTGGAACTAAAATATGCATCTCTCTTTCTCCTAAGGAAGTTCAACAGGTCGCCATAGCAACAGTATTCTGTAATCACTAAAGTGGGGCCTGTTGGAGGAGAAAAAGCTCCTTGTTTGGTTTTGCTTTCATATGAATACTTCAAATGAATCAGATAGACGAAAAAAGACATTTATATTTTATACTGTAAATTCTATCTATTTTAAACTGACTAGCATTTATTTTTAACAGTATGTGTGGTCCCTGAATCAAACCCCCTGACCTCTGCATTGCTTAAACAATGCTGTTCCAATTGAGCTCCAGTTTAAAACAACATGAGGGCGAGTGACTAGCTTTTTCTTTTTAGGTGAACTGTTCCTTCATCCACTTACCTCCTACCGTACAGGCCCCAAGCAGGTTGACAATGTTGATATTGCTACCAAGGTAACTGAGAACTTTCAGCTCGGACATAAGAGCCTCTTTCTCAGTGGAGTGAGCGCTCGCTTTGGGAAAAACACACACACATATACACGTGCATGCATAAGACACATACATAAAAAAACAATGATTGCAACAATTTAACGCATAAAGACAAATGCAGAAGAATACTCACGTTTCAGCATTTTAACAGCAACAGTGGTCACTGTGTCTGCCGAGCAGAGTCCATATGCTGTAGCTGCTACCACTTTACCAAAAGCTCCAGAGCCAAGAGTTTTACCTTCATCATCACAAACAACAAAAACTTAATCATCACCGTTACCTCAAAACATTATAGTACAGGTCAGTGTCGGCTTGCTAAAAAAATACAATTAGCCTACACGTGAACTTTTTTATGTTATACATACAACTTGTAATTTCATGAACAGTTTGTCTTTTATTTTAACCAGTATATAAACAACACGCTATCTTTATTGAGTATGGTCAGTATGGTCAGGGGTATGTACAGTTTGAAAATAACGTCTTGCTTTAAATGAAAATTATGTCATCATTTACTCACCGTCGAGTTGTTCTAAACCTGTATACATTTCTTTGTTCTGATGAACACAAAAAAAAGATATTTGGAAAAGCAACTGTAATTTCTGGCACATCATTGACTACCATAATAGGAAAAACTATTGTATTATTTTTTGGGTTCTGATAAACACAAAATGAGATATTTTGAAGAATTTAGGAAAGCAAACAGTTCTGGGGCACCTTTGACTATCATTTTTATTTTTCCTATTTTTCAATAATGTCCCAGAAATGTCAGTTGCTAACATTTTTCTAAATATCTTTCTTTGTGTTCAACAGAACAAAGACATTTTTACAGGTTTGGAACACCTTGGGGGTAGTAATTCATGACAGAATTTTCATTTTTTTGGGTGGAGTATCCCTTTAATTCCAGTTTTGTATTTTACTGTTGCTATTTTACTTCTGTTCAATAAAAGCACTTAGGTTCTCTAGAGCTCTAGTCACAATGTTACAGAGAACACAAGTGTGGTTTATTGAACAGAAATAAAGTAGCAGCAAAAATACAGTGTATACATACACTTATGCTTACAAAGCTAATGACAAACATTTAAAAGACAGGAAGTGCAAAAACCATATATGACAGGACTGACCTTACGCAAAATGAATGCTTACAACAGAAAAATTTAACAAAATCTATGCTGACAGTTTGTTTACTTATCATATGATTTCTATTCTGTGTGTGTGCATGTGTGTGTGTGTGTCAACGTTTACCAAAGCGCAGTCTTTCTCGTGGAAACTCCCATTTGGGGTCATAAGGCAGCTGTGTGGGGTCTATATAGGTGTAATTGTTTCCATCAAAACTGTCTATCACCTTCCAATGGATCTCATATTTGGGTTTCTATGGGAACATAAAAAATAACAGCAGACATGTAGTGAAACATAAGTATTTTCTTAAGTTATTTCCTTTTAACCTTACTGTACTGCAGCTACATCATATCTGTGTGTGTGTGTGTGTGTGTGTGTGTGTGTGTGTGCGTGCGTGCGTGCGTGCGTGCGTGCTGTGCGTGTGTGTGTGTGTGTGTGTGTGTGTGTGTCTGCTCCATGTCTCTAGTTGTTCACAGCAACAGCAGCAGCAGGTAGCATAGAAGAAATGTATTTGCCATACTGTTGTAGCTAATGTGGCAGTGTGCAGGTTACATGGTCCATCAATTCAAAGTAATTCAATGTCCCAGTGTGTTTTTTAAGTATTAGTTACAGGCAAGATCGGAAATTTGTTTTTGGAAAAGAACAAATATACGCCCAAACGTATGATAAATGGGGAAGAAACGCCCCATGCTCAATTAAACGAAATATATTACTGTTAATAACTGTCGAGACTGAAATTACATTCATGGGGCGTTCAATAGCATTACATGTAGATCTGCATGAGCTGGCGCATTTTTGCTGATTTTAGCATTACAACCAGTGACAGACGATCACGGATCTGTTGAGATTAGTAACGTAATAGCCAATCAGAGGCATCTAAATGAGTCACCGGTGCAGTAGAGTTTAAGTGTGCGATTGTCACAGAGTTTATCATAAACAACAGTGTAGTAGTCAATTTCAATGATTATAACGGGAGTTTTGCGAGATTAATCTAAAGTCATTCACCGTTTTAATGATAGGGAACGTTCTTTGTTCTTTTTCTGTAAACAGTTTAACCCAAGTGTAAATAAACAAATGCCATGCAGCTTCTGTGGTGAAACAATGTGTCATGTGTCATCCCTGCTGAAAAAAAAAACAATAGAAACCATCACAGACATTTTAATGGTTTCCATTAAAATATCACTATGAACCAGTTTTTCCATGGAGAGCATTACAAAATTCCTTTCTGTGGTGTGTTTTTTGGCATTATTCCAATAGGATTAATCTGCCAGATAACACCCCACCTATAGAATCCATCACATACTGTACCAGTAGACACCAGTATAGTTTCCATTAAAACCATTATATTTTCTATTGTGTTTTGGTCAGGATTCTATAGTTTCTTTGGGATGTCTTAATTTTGGTAAATTGGCATATTAATTCTAGGGGAAAATATCGGCCTTTAATGGAATTTCTCACAGTTTTTAATGCTGATAAGTTTTGGGAAAATGCATCTAAGTTAAACGACCAAGTAAATTCTCTACCATATACAGCATTAAATATCTTTGATTTCATGACAGTTAGCTTTTCCATCTATATAATACAGCAATCAAATATTAACCAAATTTAACACGATTACCCTCTTGATTCTTACTGTTTTGTTCAGTAAAATAGAAGTTAACCATATTTACTTTCAATTACAGTATACAGTATTTTTTATCTCCCTATTTTGGCTTGAATTTATATTTAATAAATCATTACTGCACCTGTTTAGACACTGTAAAAATACACTTGTTAATGTATATGTTGCAGTAATAGTACTTTATTTTAAAGTGCCCTTTTTTCGTCCTTCAGCCCCTGCCCTAGCAGAGGTCTTTGCATTCCACTGCTGTGTGTGTGCGCGTGCGTGTGTGTGTGTGTGTGTGTGTGTGTGTGTGTGTGTGTGTGTGTGTGATTGTGTGTGCGTGTTTGTGCGTGCGTGCGTGCGTGTTTGTGTGTGTGTGTGTGTACCTGCATGTATTTGTAGAGCAGCACCATCAGAATCAGGCTGAGCAGAACAGCAGTGGACACAACACCAGACAACAGAGGTGTGAAGAGTTTATGGGGCACGGTTCTTTCTGAGAAACAGAAGATTTAACACATGAACTCAGTTGAACTGTTGTGTACGATACTTAATTCATTGTGTCTGCTATAAAGCCAGAGCTGTTTGTGAGCGTTTAGGATCTGTTGTTCAGAGGATTGTGGAGCTTAGTCTCAGTATCGAATCTTAATGTGCACATGCTGCACAAAATCATAATCCCCGATCTGTCAACAAGCTCAGTGTGTGTCTGCTAATATACAGGGATTATATTATGATGTTATTGTGTGTGTATGTGTGAGTGTGGGTGTGTGTTCATGTTTTTATATCCCGGTGGGGACCTAAACATGAATGCACACCAACACATGGGGACTCGTGTCACCGTGGGGACCAAAATTGAGGTCCCCATGGGCAAAAAAGCTTATAAATTGTACAGAACAATATTTTTTTTAAATCTAAAAATGCAAAAAGTGTTCTATGATCTTTAGGTTTAGGGATAGGGTTAGGGATAGGGGATAAAATATACAGTTTGTACAGTATAAAAAACATGACGCCTATGGACTGTCCCCACGGAGATAATAAACCAGACAGGTGTGTGTGTGTGTGTGTGTGTTCATGTTTGTATATCCCGGTGGGGACCTAAACCTGAATACACACCAACACATGGGGACTCGTGTCACCGTGGGGACCAAAATTGAGGTCCCCAGGGGCAAAAAAGCTAATAAATTGTATAGAACCATATTTTTTACAAATCTAAAAATGCAAAAAGTGTTCTATGATCTTTAGGTTTAGGGATAGGGTTAGGGATAGGGGATAGAATATACAGTTTGTGCAGTATAAAAACATTACGCCTATGGACTGTCCCCACGAGGATAGTCAACCAAAGCCTGTGCGTGTGTGTGTGTGTGTGTGTGCGTGCGTGCGTGCGTGCGTGCGTGCGTGCGTGCGTGCGTGCGTGTGTGCGTGCGTGTGTGTGTGTGTGCGTGTGTGTGGGTGTGTGGGTGTTAGTATGGGTGTAAACAGGTTCATGTGTTTATACTGATCTCAATAGCCCTAGACAATGTGAATAGATCTAATGAATCTATTCTTTCTAAACAAGCACACTGTAATTACAGCTTCCCAGTTCTTGAATAGGAATTTCCCAGGAGGACTTGAAAGCAGTGTTAAGGGTTATGTTAACGTTTGTCTGTCCTAATTAAGAAATACAAGCAGTGTTACCAGAAACCTGAATTATTCCAAGATCAATCCCACTGGTACAATTAAGGGTTGAAGGGTACTGCCCATTTTCAACCTGCTTGGTATTGTTACAATGTTTTCTATTTCTCTGTGTTATCTGGACATAGAATACAAGTTTATTCATCAGCAAAAGTCCTTTTGACAGCTCCTGACATTTGCTGACAAATAACACAGTAAGAGAAAGAATAAACATTGTTCATTTACACACAGTATACTATGGACATTGTAACAATACAAAGTGGGCTGAAAATCAAACTAAGTGATGTTTTTAAATGTAAAAAATGCAGAAAGGTTTCTGTGATGGTTTGGTTTAGGTGTAGAGTGAGGGTTAGGGAATATAATATACAGTTTGTACAGCATAAAAATAACGGAAACCCAACGTGTGTGTGCAATCTCACCACTGATGGAAAACAAGGTGTAGGCCTGTTCGCCCTGCGTTGTGGCCACACACTCAAGAGTGTGATATTTTCCTTTGCTGACATTAAGCCGGCTTTCCACCTCGCTCCGTCCAAACTCTGACCCTGACACTGTTACTATAGCAACCTCCTCATCTGCCTGCGTTGAATTCAACAGGTGGGAGCACCTGTCAGAGCCAAAAGAATATGACCAATTTCAGTTTATATCGATGACTTCTTTTTTCATGAGTATTTTAAAATGTATGTTTTTAGAGATTAGTTTTGGGGCCATTTATTTGTATGTGACACGTGAGTGGCTTATATTAGTCTGTGTGTGAGTCATACCGTGTATGTGGAGGCTCGCAGTAATACCAAGATATTTTAGGGACGGGGAATCCTGAAGCCACGCATCTCACCTGTCCATCAATCGGACCCTCCTGGGCAACAATTACTGGTTTACCTGAATGAAAGAGTCAAAGACATAAACAAAAAGTAAACAAAAGTATATTGAAAAAAAGACTGTATTCAAATGTAGAAATCACGGTGAATATTAAAGGAACAGTTCACCCAAAAATAAAAATTCTGTCATCATTTAGCCTACTCACCCTCGAGTTGTTCCAAATCTGTATAAATTTCTTTGTTCTAATAAACACAGAGAAAGAAATTTGGAAGAATGCTTCCAAAAGTAAGCTAAAAAGGTTTTTTTAGAACTGTTTGGTTACAAGCATTCTTCCAAATATCTTTCTCTCTCTCCGTTCTACAGAACAAAGACATTTACACATTTGGAACAACTCGAGGGCGAGTAAATGGTGACAGAATTTTTATTTTGGGGTAAACTGTCCCTTTAAAAGGTTTAAAATTGTGCCCAACTCACATATAACATGGACGGTGAATGACTGATTGATGGACGAATAATTGTGATTGGCCGAGAAAGTGTAGATCCCTCCCTCTGACCCATGAACTCGAACGAGTCTCAGTTCACTAATGTACCTGTAGCATAAGACAAACAATATTTAGTATCAAATTAAAGGTTGCACTCAGTCTCCTTATCATCCGAGTGGTTTATATTGACACCGACTGTATTTGCATGTGCATGAAGTTCTCATGTTTGCTCACCAATCTTACAATTCAAGTCACTAAAGTTAATTTAAAAACAAACATACTTGTTTTGGGCATAGATATCAATCAAAGAATCAGATGCTTATCACAGTACAAAAACAGAGGCGGGGTTACAACAGAATGCTCTGTTTGTGTGTGTGTGTGTGTGTGTGTGTGTGTACCTGTACTGCTGGTTGTGTAGCGTGATGACGTGCTCGGATGTGTTTTTCAGCTCTTGGTTGTTGTAGGTCCAGTTGACATCCTTGGGTTTGGGGTATGATGTCATCTCCACGCTCAGAGTCAGACTCTCCCCCTCTCTCACCTCCATCACATGGTCCTCTCCCTCTGTGAGGTTAATGAATCCGTGCTCTGCCGTACACACACAAAAACATCTAGACTGACAATGCTGTAAATGGTTTGACAACGTATGATGTAAGCAGGTTAAAGCAATGTCCCTTTAAGGAAAGCCAGTTTATTTGGCAGACATCTTGGCAACTCTCCCAGTCAGCTTTTGTAAACAGATCCCACCTACTTGAACGGAGAAAGATCAAAATCTACAAAACGGTTTGTCAGGTTTATGTTGCAAAAACAAATGCCAAATCAAGATTGAATCAAGCTAAGATGTTGTATTTGTCAGGCAGCTTATTGAAGCTCCCAATCAAACTAAATGACAAAAAAATCTAATCTAATTTTCTAAACTGAATGTGAATGTTTGTGTTATGCAGAATGCAAAAGCAGTTTTTCAAAATAGTAAATATCGTAATATTCTTTATTCGTGATGATACAGCATGCAAAAACATCAAATGGATGATGTACTGGGTAAACAATTTATTTAATATTTCATTCATATGTATATTCATTTACTGTATATTCATATTTTATTGTATAATAATTGTATTAAATTAAAACTATTTATTTATTTAATTTTTTACATATTAAATTAAAATGACTCAACAGTTATAGATTCTTTGCAGCGGTATACCGGAAGTTAAGTTTGGGCAACATAACGTTTGTTTACGTTGAACTGCTGAACCCGTCTATAACTAAAAGGCAAAAAAATTCTGCTTGCAATTTCTGGCACCTCATCTCCATCTCCTTATACTATCTATGGCTGAAGGCTAGAAAATTTTGGAAATCTTAGCCTGAAAAGTGTAGCTTCTGTAGCTTTTCATCCTCTTCTTACCGTAAACCTCCAAATTGACCGTTGCTGTGGAGACGCCCCTCTCATTCTGCGCCTGGCAGCGATAAACTCCCGAATCGCTCATTTTCACTGATTTGATCCTCACTGTTACTAAGCGCTGATATCCTCGAGAGCCAGTGAGGATGCGGGAGTTACGGGTTTCCAATGCTACCTAAATTATTATTGAAATGTTTCAACAGATAAGGTTTGACAATGTGCCGTATGTAATTGACCTGTGATCATGCTATAAACTTAGAGGCTATTGATCTAACCGCTTCAGAAGGGAGGCTCCAGCTCAGAAGGAAATCATAGTTGATGTTGATGGTACTGCAGGTGAGCTCAAACTCCTGGTCCTGGATCAGGATCACATTTTCTGATCTGGATAGGCTGAGTGCTGGCACTGTCTCTGGAGCTGAATTACAAATAAACATAGATGATCGATTATTATTTGTTCTTGAGATAAACTGAATTATTCCATTATCATAATGTCACAAATTTGTAAACAAATCTGGTTACTGTATTATTCTGGAATGCACGTAAACATACAATTACGCATAGTTACGATTACTTTGGGGAAGAAGATTTTTTTTGAAAATATTAATATTGTTTTAAGGGATAGTTCACCCAAAAATAAAAATCTGTCATCATTTACTCACCTTCGAGTTCCAAATCTGTAAACCTTTTTTTGTTTTGATGAACACAGAGTAAGATATTTGGAAGAATGCTTATAACCATTCAGTTTCTGTACCCCATTGAACACAAAAGAAGATATTTTGAAGAATGTAGGACAGCTAAATGTTCTGGGGCAGTTTTGACTACAATTGTCATTTTCCCTACTATGGTAGTCAATGGGGTCCAAGAACCGTTTGGTTATGAGCATTCATCCAGATATCTTTCTTTACAGGTTTGGAACAACTAGAGAGTGAGAATTCATGACAGAATTTTTATTTTTGGGTGAACTATCCCTTTAACAAGCATGTCATGGTAAAATGTCAAAAGAACATTTCTGCAAATTCTAGGTGAATAGACTGAAGATTCTAAAATATGACAACCTGTATTTGTTCCGTTTGTGTTATTGATGAGCTTAGTATTTTTCAAAAAATTTTAAAAATATGACCACGAGAGTACTTAAGTGTTCTAAAACTTTTAACCAGAAGTGTACCTTGGAATGTCGCAAACGGCCAATCAGAATCAAATATTCCAGAGCGCTATCTTATAATGAATATTAATACATTTGTATTTTTTCACTTCTGTAAAGTTATAAATACTTATTTTGCTGTTTTAGTGCAAATACAAGAACCCAAGTCAGATGAAAACCTGGGTCCCCATGAGCAACAGTACTTTATATTGTATGTCCAGTAAATGTGCACAGCCCACTGCACCACATCTCTGATTTTGCTTCTGTACAGTTAACAATCCTGGAACTGTCTTGGTCTCTCTGGTTCCTGAAGTAAAAGATTTGAAAACCACCAATCCACCAAAACCTACCCCACCCCAAACGTACCTAGCCGAACGTCCAGGTTATACTGGCTTGACTTCACTGGCACGTCATCCATCTGCCCCGCACAAACATAGCAGCCTTCAAAGGCTTTGGAGACATTTCTGATGGTGATGCCTCTCTGAGGATGGGCAGTGTAGGTGAGTCCATCGGGCAGGGCGGAGCCAGAGCAGGTCTGCAGGGACAGTTGACTGACAGCTGGATCCGTTACCAAACAAGGGATAGTGCAGTCCTCTCCTTCCTTGGCCAGAAGACCATTCAACATGGAGCGTACAAATGCATTCTCCAAATCTGCAGAAAACAAGACAGGTAGAAAAACAAAAGAATCAATTGAGAGTTATGGGGCCAGAAACATGGGAAGGCATCAAAAATAAGTAAATAGTGAAACAAAATAAGTGTTTGCAGAAGATGTATCACACAATCAGACCGTTCAAATAACAGTTTTAATAACATCATTCAATGACAGTTAACAATGAAATAAGCTTATGTCAAATAAAAGTAACTAAAACAAATCTACACGAAGGTGTGGTTAAGGCAAAGAGCTAAAGGACGTGGATTGTGCTGCTCTGAAACTCCTATTCAAGTTTAAGTAGTTCTTCAAGAATGAAATGTGGGAATTAAGGCCAAAGGACGCACAACAAACAAACCCGTCAGAGTCAAAGAGAAGAAATGTGTAAACATATTCAAGCGTACCTTTCACATAGATGTAGATGGAACTTTTCGCGCTCGCGTTTGTGTTCTCGCAGGTGTAGCGCCCCATATGCTGCATCTGTGTGGAGGTGATGGAGATGACGCTGGCTCCATCTTTCTCTCGTTCGCCGTCAATTCTCCGACCTTTATCTCTCATCCACCGCACCCCACCCGTGTTTACCCCTGCATCGTCATGACAACGGAGTTGTAGTTGTTTGCCTTTGAGTACCACCAGATGAGGGGCATCGGGGACAATAACAGGTTTAAACCATCCTGGAATACAAACACACATAAGTCATTTAACTGCGCTATAAAGTCACGTAGCTATAAAATGTTGGTAACCAAACATTCTTCAGAATATCTTCTATTGTGTAAGGAGTCATATAGGCCTACAGATTTTCAACCACATAAGGGTGAATTAATGATAACAGAATTTTTATTTTGGGGTGAACTATCCCTTGGAAAGTCTGAGAAGGTCTGTGGTTCCAGAAAGAACCATAAAGATCCACAAAATCTCTCTGTTGCACTAAAGATTCTTTGTAGAGGAAAATGGTTTTTCTTCACACTTTGAATGGCGATTGAATAGTTCTTCTTCAGCATTCTTCAACCGTACATTTATTTTTTTTAAGGCTGCAGACATGGTGGCTATTATAATTCATTTAAAGCTAGCATGGCCCCTAAAAACACCACAGCTGTCTTTGTTTGTTGTCAAGTGATGTTATCAAGGAAAACTGCTCTGAACTTTTTAATCACGACAAACACCAAAAAAAATAAAACAATGACATCTGGGTCCTATAATGAGTGAATCACACGCAAACATGTGCAGGTCATTTTATCCCAAAACAAAAAATTTATTTCAACATATTTTATATCATTCATTAAAATGCAATTAAAATAAGCTACTCTTATAATAAGATAAAAATGACATTACCCTTATGAGAATGTGATTTTTGCATTTCAGTAATGATTCCAATTTGATAGAAGAAAGAAAAAATTTACTTGTTTGTTTCTATCATTAGGAAAAATCGTAAATGCTACAAAAATTAGATTATTGTTTTAAGCAAAATATCGTTTTTTAACCTTTTGGAAATTTGCCATTCACCCAAATATAATTTTTTATTCAGATGTTTTTAAGCCTTCTTCCATCCTCCAAATGACTGTACCACGACAATGACTAATCCGTTACATCACCATGATCGATGATACGGTGAAATAAGACATCATTAATCAAGACAATGAAAGGAAAAGAAAGTGCACAGTTTAAAGGGTGCATTAGTCTCTATAATGCCGTTTACTCAGGACCGCTAAAGATTTGATCTCATTTGCATAACAGTCCTGGGCTTTCCAGCTAAACGATTTTACCTTTTACCTCCGCGACTGCTACGCACACCCACACAGACGAAACCAGCAAAAAAGAAAAGCATTAACATTTATTGTAACATTTCTGTGTGGGATGTGTTCCGGTACAAACTCTTCTAAACGTAAGATTCCAAATTAGTTACCGTTTTAGTGTTAAAGGGTTTTCTGCTCTAGCATAATGTTATTGCTGAAATATCCTAAATTACAGATAGGCTATGTTACACCTGTAGACAGAGGACACCTGTACGCTGACCTTCCTCCCGAAAGGCATCTGTTGCTTGAATGCACGCGCAGCTTATCTATCGTTCATCTCTGAGTGTCCCCACACGGAAACAGAAAACTGACCATTAGTTAAGAACAAGTTGTGACACGGCAACTGTTATGAATTAATGCTTTATTGTCGTTCTGATGAAAATATAAAAGAACAAATATAGCCTATTCAGACTATAATTAGTTCAGAATCAGATTATAGTTGCGTGCAAGATTTGACATCCTTGGCTCTAATTACAGGCCAATTAATTATTGACACTGAGCGCAACACATGAGATTCGCGCGGTGTGCGAACTGTCTGTAATAGCTTAAATGAATCGCTAATTTATGAGCACAACAAATAGATAAACATTTATTTTAAGTGACAGCGCATTTAAAGCTAACAGGCCTATAGCGATGAGAAACGTTAACAGATGGACAGAAAATAATTAGCTTACTGTTAACGGTTGTATCTGTCCGCTAAACAATCGACTTATTCATTGGATATTAATCATCTACTCATCTAACTGAACACAAATGCGGAGGACACTTGCCACGCCACGATGCAGTATTTATAAATAAATAACTTATCGATTTTCATCTCAACTAAACAGGGTAAACGTAGCCTAATTAATAATGTGTTCTTACCTCCAGGTAACGTGATAATTAGTAGAATTGTGCGCAGAAACCAAGCGTTGTTCATTTTGTCTGTGTGCGCTCTCTTATGCATCAGAATGACTGATCCACAACTGACGGTACATCCTGAAGTCTCTCTCTCTCTCTCTCTCTTCTCTCTTTCTCGTCTTCTCTTTGTCGCTACTCTCTCGCGTTTATCCTCGTTCTGGAATTTGTTCTTTCTCTCTCTCTCTCTCTCTCTCTCTCTCTCTCTCTCTCTCTCTCTCTCTCTCTCTCTCTCTCTCTGTGCCTCTGTGCGCGCGCGCGTGTGCCCCAGCTGCCAAGATGTTGTTTTGACCCAGTGTTTTTGGCATATACCGTTGCTGGACGACGTCACCCCGGTCCAGCTGACGAGTGCTTACAGGAAACTAAAGCAGAATTTAAATTAGCTAAATTTCAATATTCATTATCTTAATTGGAGGATTTTGGAAGCTGTCACGTTTCGTGCGTCAATTCAGCAGTTCGGTCACCTCTGTGTTGTCATGGATTTAAAACTTATTGCGCTGCTTGCCCTCTCGTGCACACTTTACGTAATCGATAGAGTTGAAAATGCTGCAGCTTTTCAATGATGACGTGCTGTCTGCTGTATCTTGTGTGCGTTTGCGTATGCGTGCGCATCTAATTGATAAATGTGGTGCTTTTCAAAACATTCAAACAGTTTTGTTATTTATCAGCTATACATTGTGACACCAGCACTTCTGCACCTGCAGGCATGTGCTTATAGTGTGCACATGGATGTTGTAAGGCTTGGACTACCTTGCGTTTGCTGAATTATTCATGACTCAGAACAGGTTTTTGATAGTGATAGGTCCTTACTCATCATCTGCAGACCAAAGATGCTGACTCACTGGTCTTTCTTTTCAGAGGTGACTCATGCCATCTTTTATAGACATATAATCACTTTGCCATTCTGAAGAAGAATAGTTCCCTCCAAAGTACTGTTTTCTTTCACTGCTTTACATAATGAGACATGCAGATAGATAGATAGATAGATAGATAGATAGATAGATAGATAGATAGATAGATAGATAGATAGATAGATAGATAGATAGATAGATAGATAGATAGATGATAGATAGAATAAGATTTATCAGTATGAAAAAGGCCTTTTCTAACAATGCAGACTGAAATCGAGAATAGCCTCTAATGGACTAAGAAGCAAACCTAATGAAGTTTGGCCACTAGATTTTTGCTGACTGTGCACACAACCTCATCTGCCCAACCAAGTGACCATTAGGTTTTTCATTGCATAATAGTATGATCGGTGTGGTGAAGTGGGTTTTGTAGTGGTTTTTAAGTGTTGCTGTATGCCTGGACAATGAGAGTACTTTGCTTTCTTGGACCATTTTAACTTTGTCCATCTTAATATTGTATAAGTGCATACCTTAACTTGACACAAGCTTTAGAAAGTTTCATTCTAGTCTAAAATGGATTATAGCTTTATTTTGTTTGTTTAACATTTGAGCCATACTGTTTACCAGAGTTTACAAAGATGTAAAGCATCTCTTTCAACATACCATTTTCAACCTTCAGTTAAACATCGTAATGCATAAAATTGCTTATGCAAAAAATAGAAAACTTTCATTCCATAGTCATCAGACATTACAGGAAACGTTGTCTGGAGGTCCTGATGCTGACAGCTACTTAGACTAGTTTGAAAAATCTACATTATGTCTGACTGTTTTGTGGAAAAACAAAAAGAATAGGAAATTTTAAGTTGAGTGTGTAATTATAACGGTTAATCTGATTATCTAGACTACAAAGCACTTTAAATCTCATTAAGCCTGTCAGTGTTGTGGATAAGGCAGAGATAAAAGAAAAGAGACAGAAGATAAATTAGGATGTGGGCAAAGTGTGAATTCAGAAAAACAGACATCAGAGTGTTGTATGGATGTAGCATGTGTGGATGGAGCATTAAGGAAAGAGTAAACAAAAACTGTTTACATTATAAACCAGCTTTCATAACTCATGTCCAATCTTAACTGCATTATAAACATTAAAAACATTCCAGAATGCATTAAGTCAGTAAGCCTGCCCAAAACCACAACAGTAGTCATTTGATATTCACAGTAGCCCCAATGAGCATTGCTGTAGTTTATCTAGTCAATATGCCTCCATTCTTCAATCAATATGACAAGACTCTTTGACCACAAGGAGCATATATTGTATATGTGCCTGACACTAAAGCTAATCTTTTTGTTTATACAGTCAATTGGCAGTCTTTCCAATTCGATGTAATCAATGCACTTAGTATAGACTTAAGACATGTTTTGACACTGCCTTCAGATCCTGTGTTTGTGTGTGTGTGTGTTACATATACTGTTTAAGAAAACCTGCCAACATTTGTTTCAGTTTTTAGCAGTTTACTATTTAGGCCCCTAAGTGTTAAATATGATAAAAATATTATTTTTGTTTTATTCTGTAACGTACTGTAAACATTTTTCCCAAATTCTGAATAAAAACATTGTTTTTTATTCGCATTTATTTCCATAAAATTAAAACTGGACAAACTGGTAAAAAATATGCAATGCTTTCATGCATACTGCAGAGAAAATATGTTCATATTCTTTCACACAATACTAATATTTTTCATGTATATTTGAAAATAGTTTTTGTAATTAGCCTGATTTTTAGTCAAAGCCTTCTTGTGTCTTGTAATGTCTTTCACATTGCTGTTTGGTGACTCCTATAAGCAGTCTTTCCATTTTTCCAGAACTGTATATTAAATTATATAAAGATTACAAAACTCATTAGTATTTATACAACATCTGGTTTACACACTGTAACGTCAGCAGGAACAATGTTGCACTTTGCGATGTTTGGTATGGTTAATAATGTATTAAACTGTATATCATATTCAAAGTTATAAACATTGTGGTCTTTAGTACACTACCGGTAAAGTGTTTAAAGAGTTAATTGTTCATTTTTTATTTCATGGAACACGATCAAAACTACTGGAATTGTTGCAAATCCAAAACAAAAACTGTGTTATATTTTAGCATCGTAAAAGCAGTCACTCTTTGACAAGATTTTGTACAAATGTACTCTTGGCATTTTATCAACCTGCCTCTTGAAGTCTCACCATGGCATGCTTTTGAATGATCTTATTAGCTGCCTTAAAAAAAATGTTGTCAATAAAACTAATTGTAAACTTTTTAGTCTCGGAAAATAGTACAATGTCTCCCTCTACTGGCAGAGATTAGTGCAGTTTACTATGGAACTTTTAAAAAGTCCAATCTGATTAATGCTGTTTTAATAAATTAAATGTCCCTCACCGACTCTTAAAAAAATATTTTTCTCATAAGATAATTTTTACATTATCTAAATGTTACATTTACATCAAAATAAAACTTTTTTCTTAAATTTGGCAACATTTATGTGTTTATGACATCTTATATAAAGACAAAAGTTATTGTCATTCATAAAAGCGAGAGCTGTTTCGTTCGTGTTGATTAATCAAATGAAGTTAGATGATGTTGCTGTCCATGGTTCTAAATACAATTTCGGGTGGAAGTATGCGTCAGCACCATGGACAGCTGCCCAATCTGCCTTCGTTTACTTTAGAATTTACCACGGATGGACAGAAAAGCACCAAATAATCCGGCTCCAAATAAACTTCGCCAAAGTTTGTTATTTCCATGGCTTCACACCATTTAATGTCCTGTTTTTAACCTCGCGTCTTCTCAATTTAGCCACCCCCTTTACTGTTTATATTAATGCGCAATGATCCGGCAGAGTCGAAGTGGAAATGTGTCATTTACCCTTTAACTTTAATAGCAAATATTTCTTTGATTAATAGTTACACCAAAGGGCATCCATTAAAAAACGCGCTGGCGCAGCAAATTATGTTGGGGTGCGAGTGAGCGTGTGGACACCTCTAGCAACCAAACGAGGGCAAACTATAAGGTTTCGTTAGGTGGTAAAGGAGATCCACTTGACCGCTTTATATCCGGTTTCCGTTTTTTCCCAGTCGCCTTATCTCGCGTTCCTTTATTCCTAAGTGTTTCATTTTCGCTTTTATTCGAGCAAATTGACAACACATCGGTATGATGAGGATTCTCATTTATCTTGCATTACACCCGAATTACTTCGCACAGTAGCGGAATGCGGCGGAAGCCTCGCGGGATCGTGTTACCCTGCACCTTGCTTTTTTCAGGAGGAATGGGGTGAGCAAAGCGGGGGTGGGTGTTGAAATGCCAACTTTGTGGAAACGGATCGTGTTCTCCTTCGGTTCTATACTCAGCATTGGTTCTGTGGTGCTTCTCGTTGTGGCGCTCTCCACCGAGCGCTGGATTACCGGAACCACCCTGTGTCAGACAGGAGTGGATCTAGTGAACGCGTCTAACCCGGAGCTCGAGCAGTTCACGGGACATATTTACTACGGGCTCTTTCAGGGCGGGAAAACGCGGAGATGTGGACTCGGTGTTCGCCGCTCCAAAATATACTGTAAGAGCATGTGTTAGACAAACACATACTGTTTACACAAATATCCAAGTATTTGGCTTTTAGCTTATGCGGACTGTTTTATGCCTCCGTTGTTGTTTGTTCATGTTACTGGGACTTTCCATTCATTTTTTTACTTTTCATCTCTTTTCAAACGACTTTATGAGTATTATTGGTTTGATAAATATATTGTTCCACCATTTAGACACTGATATGGATAGATTTAATGCCTGGTAACTCGCTTTGAACAAAAACGTCTGCCAAATGCATGTAAACAAATATAGATCCAGCATTTAGTGAGACTGACCTCTCTCTCTCTCTCTCTCTCTCTCTCTCTCTCTCTCTCTTCTCTCTCTCTCTCTCTCTCTCTCTCTCTCTCTCTCTCTCTCTCTCCTCTCTCTCTCCTCTCTCTCTCTCTCTCTCTCTCTCTCTCTTCTCCTCTCTTCTCACACATCGTTCCCAAAGCTCGTTAAAAAATCAATGGTGGTCTCACATTCATAACTTTCTTCATTCATCAGTATTGCTTTGCTTGGTCAGTTTAGCATTCTGTATATATAAGCCAGGAAAGTTCCTTATCAATCTATTAAAGGACCATTGGGCTACCTCTGAATTCATGCAGGTGAGTCCAACGCAGCACATGAAATACAAATAGTTTGATCAGCATCTTCCTTGAACCATTAACCCAAAATCTTAAATTTGTTCTTTATTGAATTACGTGCTTTAATTCCACTCTCACTTTACATTTACACTCTGTTCAGCGCAATGTTCGCATGTTTCCTCGCAGCAGTTCATGCCATATCTTACAGAGCATGGCTAACTACAAAGAAACTTTCGCCTTGTATTCTTGAAGAGAGTCTCTGCTTTTCCTTCGGTCTGTGTCCCACGCTTACACATTGTCAACATTCTTGTTAGTAGCCTCCAGAAAATCCACACTAAAATACAGACTAAACAAAGAACGAACCCACATTTCTCAATTGGCGAGAGATTAAAACACTGCTTATGAGCTTTACATTTAAAACATAACATGACAGATTGTTGTATTTATGGAGGAAGTCTTTCAAGTGTATTGTGTTTATGACTAGGATAGGGTTGGGAATCGAAAATCAATTCCAATTTGGAACGGAATCAAAGGCTAGGAATCGGATCGGAACGAAAGGAATAGGAATCGGATACTTGAGATTAAAATTTGAATTCCTCTTATCAATTCCTGTGTGCATATTTTCAGAAAAGTACATGCGTTGCATGATCTGCTATACAAAAATCGCCTTAATTTTCATAATTTTACTATAGTAAGCATAGTTTAGCTATAGAATTTGCATTAAAGCACAGGAATCACAAATTAACCATAGTTGCATTATAGTAACTGCAGTTTAACCATGATGTAGTTCACTATGGTAATACAAATTGTAATAAATCAGAAAAAAGGTGTTTCTATGTGTAAATATACACAAAACGGTGCTCATAAATATATAAATATATTTTGCAAACAAGTCAATAAGCAGGCTAAATGACCATACAGGTTGATATCTAAATGTTTTACTTCAACTGTGGAATCGAAACTGGGAATCGATAAGAATCGAAATCGATAAGCAGAATCGGAATCGGAATCTATAAAATTGAAACGATTCCCAACCCTACTCATGAGGGTTTCTATGTGGCAAATAAGCAAACAATCCACACAGATTCCCAGGGCTTCCAAACTAAAATGTGAAGTTGTATTTTTTTATGTTAAATATTAATGTTGTCTCAAGTATAATTTCAGAGTTTTAAACATGAAACATTTACTGTATATATGAAATATTTTGAACATGTTGATCTTAAGCCATTTCAAACCAGCATATATAAAAACATGATAGCAATTATAAAATAGAATATTAAAGAAACATTCATAATTGTACTTTGATTTCACTATGCTGTGATTGGACTAAACAGGTCAAGTATATTTTTATGCAAGTAGAATTTAAGAGCACTGTTGCATTAGTTAATTTGCAAGTCTTTTACATTGTTTTACAATGTTATTTTATATATACTGCTCTAGTTTGTCAGTTTGGAAATATCAATTTTAAGTCATAACGGACTAACTTTAGTATATAAAAAAAACAGGAGTCCAACAATAGATAGTCAATTGCATGACAAAACAGAGAAGCTAATGTCAAACTTCCTAAAAGGTGTTCCAGAAAAGTAAACCTTAATAGCACTAAACCAGTGTTTAAGGTGTTGTATTTTTGTACAAATGTATTTAGGTTTTAATTAATTTATAATTAATAAAATGTGTTATTTCTTTTAAGATCACTTTTATGAATGTATTGTTGTTTTATGTTTATATATTATTATAAGCATAACATCTTGCTCAATCACCATTGTGTCTTTGAGCAAAGCACTTAACCCCAGCTGCTCCACAGGGACTTTTCCAGCGTTTAGTGAACTGTAGGTCATGGATGAAAGCCTCAGCTATATGGCACAGTCAATTTATAGTCAGCTGATTAAACTAATTACAAAAATGTAATATGAAGATTCCTGTTAATCGAGCTGTCATTGAGATTTACAGCTGGATTAATGTAGTCTAGTTTACAAGAAATGTATAACTTCACATTCACTTTACACTTCTACATTTAGTATGATCAGGTATCATGGTACACAATAGAAAGCAAGTAGCCCTAAGAACAGATATAGTATTATTAATATAATAAAGAAAATATTAGCTTAAATATCAGTCTTCAGAGTCTTCAATTTCAAGTGGGAGTTGCAAATTGTTGCCCAAATATATAATACGCGTTTTTACCAACAGAGTGCGCCATTTTGCTGGTTTGTGAATTGAGTTGGTACAAAACCATCACGTACAGTTAGCCATAAAGAAATCATTAAAACGTCTTTTGTTTAAATTAAAAACTCATCTTAAAGAAGCAGTTCACCCCAAAAAAGGAAAATTCTGTCATCATTTACACACCCTCTTTTCATTTCAAACATGTATGACTTTCTTTCTTCTGCAGAACACAAAAGAAGATATTTTAAAGAATGTTTCTTGCTAAACATTGACTTGCATTGGCTTTGTGTCCATACAACAGAAAGCAATGGGGACCAATGGTTTTTGGTTTCCCACATTCTTCAAAATATCTTCTTTTATGTTTTGCTGAGGAATGATAGTCGTACTGGGGCAAAATATCTAGAGTGTGAGTAAATGATGACAGATTTTTTCTTTTTCGGTGAACTACACCTTTGTCAAAGAAGAAAGGGTTTTGCTCATTGAAGCTGGTCTGGTTGAGGGATTATGGGTCTTCAACCGTTGGTCTGCGGTGGAACTGCAAGGTGTCCGCTAATTACTGTTTACTCACAGGCAACTTTTTGTTAAAAATGTACAGCATGGGTACAGAAATATTACAAGCAATGTTCTCTTTAAGCTTCGCACCGGCGTGGCCGCGCGGACTTGAAGCTCCCGCGCATTGCAATTGTAACCTGCGTGCGGACAAAAAACATCCATTCAGGCAGCAGAAGCGAAGCGATAGAAGACATCTGCATCATAAAAACCGGTAGGACCCTAAATCAAATAAGTACCTATGTCTTTCTTTCAAGACTGTAAGTTTAGAGTGCATTCTCTGTCTCCCTTCCGATAAGTTCAGAGTACGCATGAAAGGAGTTGCGTGCAAATAAAGTGCATTCTCATATATTTCTGAACTTCTGTTCAAATTTGTTTATTGTTAGCCTACTTATGGTGCACGTCAAACAAGTTGCCCCAAAAATAACGCGGACTCGATGTTGCTCTAGTCTGATATGATGCTCAGCAGTAAAAACTCGTGAATTTTCGTGTAACAGCCGCGACAATAAGCGAGTTTCCATCACTCTGGTTTTAAATTAAACGTTTTTACGCTCGCTTGAGGTGGTTTTTCATTTTTGCGAAAAGGGGTTAATGCGAATATGGGAGATGGAAACGCATTTGCCGAATAAATTCCTTTAAAAAGTCACGTAACTGACGGCGTAACCTGACTAAGTACTGATCTTGTTACACAGCATCAGACGTGTTGTTATGGTCATTCTTAAATACCTGAGCAAAGTCGTCAAAGTATTTCTGTAATTGCCTCTTAGAACTGTCACGACTGTGTTTCCCAAACAGCAGGCATCCACAAGCACCGCATTTATTGTGTTTCGTAATCGTCTGCTTGAGCAAGCGTTATTATATATGAAAAGTGTTATATTCAGTGGCTTCTCTTACTTTTCTTACTGATATTTAGTGGCAGTTTATTAGGAAGTGACGGTTGATAGTTGGATGGAGACGGTGCTTATTCGCAAATGTTTTATGCATAGTCCAATTATGCGCATATGCTAAATTCGCAACTTTGGATGGAAACCCGGCTAATGCTGTTCCACGAGAAAGACAACACTGGAAAATTCTTTGTGCCATTAACCAGGGTCAGTCATCTTACTGAAGCCTGTCCATCTCACAGTAAAATTAAAATGTATGATGCTGCAAATCTCTTAAAATAATCAAACAATCTATATTAACAATAAAAATAATACACAGAAAAGTATGTGTGCAACAATAACATGTATAATAGTGCTAATGTAATGTCTTAACATAATATTTCTGTGACAATACTGGTTGTTTCTATTTACGTAAATAGCTCCGTTTACACATTTAGTATAAGGGAGTCCCTGCTCCATGCATCTCTCATCTAATGTGGTCCTTGCCCTGAAAAACGTTGAAGACCCCTGTGTTCACCTAGAAATAACATTTGTGTTATCATCTATTCACCCTCATGTCATTCATAAATATGACTCCTGTTAAATACAGAAAAAAAACATGAATAAAAACATGACATCACAATATGTTGAACTTGTCAATACTCAACATACTTTAGTATTCAAATTCTACCTTAAAAAAGCACCAAAAACTGTTGAATAAACAACGCTTGCAAAAAATAACGATTTCATTACATGTAAGTAGGCTACGAATCAGCCTCCATTGTCATCAAAACAAGAAAATAAAGAGCTGTTTTGCACAAACCACCACAGTACCATGATAAATGTGGCATGTTGCTTGTTTGGCTGTATTTCTATTGAGAGAAGTGGATGTATTTTATCTCTTCCAAACCTAAGAACACCTGAGTATACGTGAGTGGGCGAGATACAGGATACTCAGCACTTAACCATTAGCATCACGCCCATATAAACATGAAAAAATCTAATAGACATGTTTCCTACGATATAAACCCAGTCCCTTTGTGTGAGTTATTGACTGCTGCTCACTGGAAATTATTGATCACTTTCCACATCTCTTCCTGAGAAGGACGAATGAAGAGCATGACTAAAAGAGAATTTCACACACAGGCATTAGGAGTAGTAAATAAATCCTGTGGCTCTTTTTATAGTCATTGCAATGCATAAAAGTCCAAGCGGCGTCTTTCAAGTGCTCTGAAAGACTCTAATTGGCACTTTATTTGTAGGCTATAGATTTTGGGGCAAATGCATTCTTGTGTCAAATACCCACACACGGTCTGATGTCATTCTGACCTCACTGCATCAAATGGGTAAACAGTTCTGCTTAGTCAACTGACTGAGTAAAGACATGTCACATGACTACAGTCCGCAAACACAGTTTCAAATGTTGATTATTTGTATAATTGCTTTTTTGCATTGTAGTAATAAATATTACCATGCACATGTTTTGGTGGAAATTTAGTTCATATAAATGATCTTTCAGCATTCCTGACCTTCTTTAATTATTGTTTGTTAATAGAAATTATATAGTGGAAAAGAAAGCAATGTATAAAATCATGCAGATCAATCCAGGTCAGGAGCTGTAAATTTGTAGGCTAATGAAAAATCTGATACCAAGTGGTTTAGGCAATGACATGATTGTTGTCACCAGAGAGGCTGGTTTGACTATTTTTGGAAATGCTGTTCTCTTTGATTTTACACAAGAATGGTGCCAAAAATAAAATAAAACATTCAAGATCTGCGTACAGAAATGCCTTGTTGATGAAGGAGGGAAACAGATTGGCGAGAATGGTTTGAGTTGACAGAAGCTGTGGTGAGCAGAACAGCATCTCAAAATACATAAAATCGTAAAGCTACAACAGAAAACCACACAGGTTTACTAAATTTGTTTTATAATGGTCCTACCGCACTATTCGGTTTCAGATGATAAATTGAAATTACAATACACCAGCGAACCTAATTTAATGGACCAAAATGCTTGAATTTGATGTTGTAAATAAATGAGAAAGAAAGAACTGCCAATTTAGACATCTTCCTGATTAAATTAAGTGAAAAATCTTTTCTATCAACAACCCTTTTCTCACCAGAGACTGACTCCAGGTCTGTAGTATTGTTTTAAAACATGGAACTGTAATTCTCACTTAGTTCCCTGTCAAAAATGATGTGTTAATCATTAACACACTGTTTGTGTTATATTTGTTAACATATTATGTGTCACATATTAAATACAAAGAAATTGCAAATAAAAAGGGACAACACAAGCTAAGTTAAAAGTGACACAAATTGTGTTGTCCCAGAAATAACATAGAGATGTGTTCAGGTCCGATTTCCGAAATACGCTTGTTTAGACAAAGTCGGGCCGAGTACCAAAACAACCTTGTAGCCAATCAGCACTAAAGTGCACAGTGCACAGGATGGACATTAGTTGAGCCGAGTGCTGACGAAAGCGAAAGATGGGGGTAGGGGTGTTGGTGATTTGAACATCAACAACGGCTAAGAGAAATCTGACACCCCGCCTTTAAGGGCAACACATTTTGTGTTAACTGAACACAAAACCTTTAGACTGTAACCAAACTAAATGTCCATTGCTGTGCATATAAACATTACAATAAACTTTGAGTAAATTATCCACACAGTTTATTTCCACATAGCCAAACTGATAAAGTGAACCTTGGAGTACTTGATTCCTATTTTTATTCAGTAAAAGGTCTTTTTCTCTTAGTTTTGTCCACTATAGCATACTTTGGTATATCGAGATGTTTACTTAGATGTGATCTTCTTTGTGTACAGCACCACAAAATGAAGATGAGAGGTTGGTAGGGTGCTGATGGCAGCATTAGAGACAGGCTCTAAAGAGTAATTTATTTATCTTTTATTCAAAGTGACCAACATTACACTTATCTCTAAATCAGAGCGCCAGAGGAAACCTGAGTTTATGTGTCTTGATCAAGAAAACTAGTGATAGTTCAATAACCCTTTTGGGCTCTGAACTTAGAAGATCAACTTGATTAACAACTCAGATCCTTAACCACAACGCATTGCCCCACACTCACAAAACTGAAAAATAAACCATGTAAAAAACTACAATTGTGGTCATTCATTTGAGTTGTTAACTGGGATTACATTTTTTTATTTAAATAATTTTTATGTCTATTTTCAAAAAGCACCACATAAATGACATGGAATCAAGTTTGTTTATATAAAAAATATATTAAATCATATAAAAATAAATTATATACAAAGTAAGTTTTTATATTTGTTTGCATTAACAGCCTGAAAACAATAAACGTTCATAAACAGTTGTTTTACTACAATCTGGTTTACATTATATTTATTGTACAGTGAAATTATGTGTTGTCAAAAAGAAATAGAGCACAGAGCAATGTCTAACCATACGTCAAGGTTTTACTGTAACTTTATTCCATTTTATGTGTTTGAGATGTCAAAAAGGCTTGACTGGAAATAAAATAAGAAAAATATTTCTGTAGTACATTCATGGGCGTAAATGTAATTTAACAGTAAACATAAAATTTCTCAAGAGCAATTTTTAAAGGGGACACAAATAATACCGTCAAAATTGTACTTATAAAGATGTCATGGCTCTGCCTCTATTAGTCATGTTTTTCTTGGTCCTGTTGCAGAGTCATGACAAAGCCTTTGGTTATGTGTGGAGAGAAACATTATTTTTTTTTTTTTATTATTATTTGTTTTCTCTTTTGTTTCTTTTTTTTTTCCGTCCCTCTCGTTTCCTGTATTGTTTCCCCTGCAGTTTCTGATTACCCTCACCTGCCCTGTGTCGTTATCCTTAGTTTGTCTTCCCTATTTAATGCCCTCATGTTTCTTTGTCCTGTGCTCGTGGATTGTGTTTATGTACGTATACCTGTACCTTGTGCTCCTTGTCTCATCCAGTCTAAGCCTTGCGTTTTGAAGTTTTGACGTTTGGTCGTGTTTAGTTCTGGTTATTTTGTCCTGCTGTTTTTGCCCCCTCTAGGGAAGTATTTTTGTTTCTGTTTTTTATATTTAGTCCTGTCTTCGTTACTCCATTGTGGGTCTTTTGTTTTGTTTCTTTGTTTAAATAAAGTCTGTTGTGTTAACCCCTTCATCCCTCTGGCTGCCTGCATTTGGGTTCTCCGCCATGCAAACGGTGACATAAAGATATGTGAACACAGAGGAAAGCCTTGCTAAGTTGCTACTATCATTATTGTAGCATGGAGACTGTATCATTATGGTTATTTTCAAAGTTTCTCTCTGGTTCAATGAAAAAGCTGAGTTTTCTTCGAAACTATTTATTGCAAATGTTTCTTACAATCAAGCCATCAACAAGAAATTTATACAGATTTGGAACATATAGAGAGTAATTCATCAGAGTTTTCATTTTTTGGTGCATTTCCCTTTAATAAAAGCTGAACACACTTACCTGACCCTGCTCTCCCTGTCCCTCAATACTTTCTGTCTCCTTTGCCTGTGATTGATACTGTGACATTAGTATTTTCTTAAGCACCCATTCTTATAAAGATGTTTTGCCTTATTACAGTTTTTCTCAATTGCTTTGGAGCGTTTCTCTAATCATTCTTAAAATTAGCTAAATAATATGTGCATTTCTCAGAACAATTTGTACAAATTTGTACAAATTTGTGAGCACTTATTTCACTTTCAATAGTACAAAGTTATACGTACCTGTATGTGGGACACTGATAGCAAAAGATTGAACATGATTCAATTTACACTTCGTCGCTTGTCGGGCGGAAACCTCCTATGTCCAAATTTGGTCAATTTCATATTTTTTCACAAATCGATGCTATTGGTCAGTCCCCATGTGGGTCTGTTATTTTTACAAATTATTAACCAATCCAAAGTGTTGAAAATAGCTTGAGAGCAAATCTCTTAACTCCATTGGAGACTTCAACTGTCTGAGAAGTCTCGTAACTCCACCTCTTCTTCACTCCGCGGGAGCCTCTAGGCATTACGTCTCCTGATTGAAAGTTTTTTAGACAATAACGAGTGAAAATAGTTAGGTTAGATACATTTGAGTAGGCCTGTTTTGTTAAAAATCTATCTGTAATGCTTCGGTGCAGAAGGAAGCCCGTGAGCCACGAAGGTAAGTTTGCGAGCAGATTCGGCTAATTTCCGCCTATTAGACAGCCTAGTCAGCTCATCATTTTTTGTATTACATCACTTATAGTTCTTACTCGTTTAGGAAGATGTATGTAACCACAGTCTTTAGCTTTGGTTAACTATTGAAGCCTTTTCTCTTGTCAAGAGGCTCAACGCGACCGCCGACTTTATTTGAGTGCAGATTAATTTCCGCCTATATTAGACAGTCTGTTTAACGTTTTATTTTGGTATTGCATCACTCATATCTCTAACGTTTAAAATAGAGTTTAGGAAGATGTATGTAACCACAATCATTAGCTTTCATTAGCTTTTAAAGCGTCGTCTCTTGTCAAAAGGCTCAACGCGACCGCAGACTTTGATGAACACTGCTGGCAGCAGCGACGTCTGTGTCCGTACCATTCTTATCAATGACAGCGTAATCTCGTATCTCCTTGCTCCCAAGTCTTAAACCTTGTATCTCCTATTAAACATGGTTTTGGGGAAATGTTGTGTTAATATTGGTACACAACAGTATATGATAGCAATATAAGGTATAATACCAACTTTAACGATACGATGTTTAATAATTTCCTGAAAAATAATGGTTTTGGAGATGCGAGGATTCCGCCAGACAGCGACGACTTGTTCTGTTGGTCTGTCAACAAATTACACATCAAGCTTGAAAAAAGTCACTGTGATGAAATAAATGCAACATTATTTTACAGCATAGTGGGAAAAATTGCACACAAAAAAAGATAAACATATGGAGACCCCTCAGGCAGAACTGTAAGCAGTGCTGTATGAGGAATCAAACTAGGCTACATATTTTCTACTCCCCCTTTGGCTTTGGGATGTCTTACTCTTGCAACGCATGCAGCGGTCAAATGCAACGATATCTGAAATGCTTTTGTAAATCTTGAAACAGAGCCCTCTCCTCATCAGAGGCGAGATCCTTGTGGAAAATCTCTGTACAGTGTGTGTGTTGTATGAATGAAGGATCTGAGTTTCTAACAGTGAAAGCAACCTGTGAGCAAAGTAAATCTAGTCACAGTTTGGATCAATAACCCTGTAAGTGTAAGAAAATTTAATATGCCTGACAGATTATGACAACTGGTCTAACCATTTTGCATTGAATGACTAAGACAATGAACAAATGACCCAGATATTTAGAGGGGTAAGACAATTGCACAGAGAACTATATGATACATTTTGAGCAAAATGACAACAGCAACTGATAATGTAGGAAACAACAGAAAATTGTACATAATCAACTGCATGAATGCACTAAAGCATGTTCACGTTCGTGTACCCAAACAGTCAGTAACAGTGACAGATGCTTGAATTCTGTGTTGTACTCGTTGATGAGTCGCCTGAGTTTCAGTCAACTGAATGTTTAGCTTATCCGCCGCGCACACAATGCACAAAATAGATGCTGAGAAAACGACCTTTTCCAACTGAATGAAAGCTGTGCACCTTTTGTCGACAAAAGGGGTCTGAAATTCGCTAAATATAGTGCCAAAGTTACTAAATTGTCACCGGTATGTGCGCGACTGTGTGTGACACGGAATCCGAATGGCAAGGATCGGATCGATGGCTAATTGTGGCCTTTAATGTTAACTTCATGCCAGGTCGCCACAAATAAAACAATGCATTGGAAACGGCCTCGGCGTGTTAGTTGCAGTGTGTGACGTAGGGCTGGGCGGAATGACGGAATATTCCGTTACCGCGGAATAAAATGTCAACCGTAAGAGATTTTTCTATTCCGTGCATTCCGCGGAATGTAAATAAGTAGGCGTGGTTAACTCGGCGCTCTGCAAATTAGGCGCTATTCTGAAAAAAACTAATGAATGAATCCACCCGTAACAAATGAACGTATCAAACATTCTTTTGACCTTCTTTCAGTCTGTAGTTTAGTGATCAGCTCCAGTCCGGCGCTTCTCTCACCCGCAGTCGTGCAGGGATCTGCGCCAGCATTTAAAAAAGCTCATTCTCAACACGTATTTCAGAAGTCAGGTTGTTTTGAAAAGCTGTTAATAGTTTTATAAAGTTTAACTTCAGGCGAGCCAAGGTGAAACTTGCGATGAAATGCGCGATGATGCTCGCGAGCGCGTGAGCGCTTTGATGTGACGCGCTTCTACCTCCAGTTTTGGGAGACGCGTGAGGAGTCACCAGAGACCTGCAGTGCAAAAACAAGCCCGAGAATAAACAAACCTAAAGACAGAGAGTCGCAACACACTAAAATTGCTCATCTAATAGAGAGTGAAGAGCGATAAAGACCTACAGTACAGACCCCATGAACACCAGTTTATAACACTAGTCATACTCTCATTGTTTGTGCATATTCATACTTTATTGTTATATATGTTGTCTATCTTCCTACTGTATACATATGATATAGCCAGAAGATAAATATGAATAAATAATACATAACTTGCCTACATTTTAACTATGGTGAGCATTTAAATGAACTGTAATAAATAAATTAGTTAAATCAATCTCAGAAAAATGAGGTATAAAATATGGAATTATAATGGGAGATTGTTTCATGAAATATATTGTTACTGTGAAATAAAATTACTCATTCTGTGAAATAGATTTTTGGCCATTTCGCCCACCTCCGCACTATGCAACAAGCTATTGTAAACAGTTAATCTAACGTTAACTAGCTAAGTAACGTTTTAATCGCTAACATAGCAGATTCATGGAAAAATACATCGGTAATCAGTATTTTTTGCCACAACTAAATATTAATGAATCAGCATCAACTACATTAAAGACAATCACTTCATTTAAAGTGAATAAAATATCCTACTTACTGGATTTACGCCCATGAGTACATTTAACAAGTGTATGTGGTGTAAATGAAGTTTAGCGTGTGTTTTGGTATTTGTTTGTTGGTCTTTTCAAAACCCAAGAATTGCCTGGCTTGTTTCAAATCCTCCATTACTCAAGCAATCCTCCTGGGAGGATAAAATTCAGAACCGCATTTTCTACTCCTGATCTTCCTTTAAAGCTGACAATGTAATGTAGTGGCCATAAGTAAAACCTCAAAGATCAGCTAAAAGCTAGTCTGAAGACCAAATGCAGTGAGCGTTTCCTCATCTGACTCTGGCTAAAAAGTTCCTGAGTGGCTTTTTGACATTACCTACTGAAAACACAGATGGATCTCCAGAAGGCCACAAACTGAGAGGGTCTTGATAAGATACAATAAGAACACTTGTTTGTAAGAATGTGTTTTGTGGCTATAAATTATGCATCTCTAGACCCGCTGGATATCGAATCCTTAAAGGTTGATGGGACCACAGTCAATACAGTAAAAGCTACCCCTGCAGAGATTATAATTATAATGGGTTCCTTTGAAGATTGAGATTTAAGAGGGATATGTGTTTTCATAACCGATTATGCATTTTCCCCAAAGGCCTTTTAAGTGCAATCAACCAGACATGGCTCATCAATAAGATAAAGTCAGTATTGAGTTTGTTAGAGTGTGTGTGTATATGTGTGTGATACATTAGTCCAAAAATGTATTATCTGCTATCCTCTTGTTTTGTTTCTGAACAATATTGAAAACAATGTACAAATGATACATTGTAAAAAATATATAATTGTGTTTTTTACAGATTTTTCATGTATAAAGTAAAAAACTGTAATTTTACAAAATCTTCATGTATTTTTGAAATACAGTAAAAACTGTGAAATTACAGAAAAGGATTTCAAATTTACAAGATAAAACATGACAATGTGTAATTTTACAGTAAAAACTGTTATTTTACTTTATTTTTCTCCCTCTGCCAAAAAAACTTTTTTAAGTGTTTTTTTACAGTGTGGCAATATTAAAGATTTTAAAGAAGTTACTTACTGTCACATAACCACTCAACCAACACAAACATTACAGTCCATTACATCACTTATTTGTATTTATACATTATACGTTGTATTTTGGTTACAAATACACACTGCATATGAAAACTTAACATCGTTGCTTCTTCAGAAAGTTAAACATCTAAAATGTTAAATGCTCTCTCATTTGTAAGACACTTTGGATAAAAGCATCTGCAAAATGAATACATTTAAATCCAAAATGAGTCCTGGCATGAATGATATTTGCATTCTCCAAACACCACTGAGAGAGACCAAAGTGTGATTTATTCCTATTACACAGTATTTTGATACATGCTGAAACAAAACTATGTGCAAACCTCTTTGTCAATTAATTTTGCAAATGCACAGCAGAGGAAGTGAGGGATGGGGGGAGACGAGCCCTGCCAACCAGATCCACCTCAGCGAAACATTGTATTCCTCACTCTGCTCTCGCTCTCTGTAACGTCTCATTTTTCTCCCTCTTTTTGCATCTGAGATGTCATCTTTGTTGAGGAAAGAGATGGCCAGAATGGTGTTCCGACCGAAGGGACAGAAACTGGAGGAGTTTATAGAAATCGAGGAGCAGCAACAGGGGCGACATTTCCTCTGTGTTTCTAGTAAGAGAATTGTGTTTGGTGCATGGTTTTTTATAATATTATTTAATGTTTATGCTAAATTATGATGATTATTTATGCTTAAAAATTGAGATTATAGGGAGATGGTCAGAAATCGTTTTTAAAATATTTAAAAAATACAACACAATTCATCACTTTGCTGACTTCCAATGACCAGTTTACTGAAGATATGCTTGCAATTGTCTTGATGTATGGCAACTTATAAAACAGTTGTGGCTTTGTTTTGGTTTAGAAATTAAATAACAAAGGGCTGCATGACTCCACATTTCTGACACCCATAGCATTCAGATTAAGGGGTCTCATATTTTTGCCTGAATAACTTCTCAAGGAGTTTATAATGCGTTATATTAAATAAACCTGTTGGATCCGAATTCTACACACCACAAGTGTGCCGTGCCTGCTTTTATCTTGCAACACTTATACTGGACTTTGAATATTTTACTTGACAGTTGACACAAGTTAAAGATATATTGATATGGCAGGACAAATGGCTGTAATAAAGAAAAATACTAACGGAACTTATTTTTATGTAGCCAAAGATAAACAAGTCCAGATCTCAGTGGTGATGTGTCGGAGAGTTAAGCGTTCAAAGACAAAGAAGCTGCAGCACTATGGGTTGGAGGACAGTTATGAGCGAACAGAGATCTGGGACCTGGAAGACCTACTGGTTCTGGATGGCAGAGATCCTGATTCAGTGAGCAGAATTTAGATTTATACATTACATCATGAATTCATTTATACGAACTTTAGTGGTGATACTTATGTTCGGTTTGCATCTCTCTGCTGTGTTAGGATGATCCCTGTTTCCTGATGCATTTTGACTCCGTGCGTTTTGTCAAAGCGATCAGCTGCGCTGCTAAATACACTCTGGCCCGCTGTCTGCTTTCCTTAAGCAGGAAGTATCGGTGTACAGCACTAAAACTGCGGAACTTTGACTGGACGTATATCCGCCCCACTGCTATGTACTCAGATCGTGGTGACTGTATGGTGCTCATGCAGGTCTGTTTCTATGCCTTTAATCTGGTGTGTCTCTCTATGTGCCCTGTGCCTCTGTGAATGTGGGTTAAAGAAACTGTTTTATGTTTAAAGATCTCAATTCCTCATACCACATCATCCTTGTTTTTAAAACAATGGTCTGTTAGTATTGTTTATCCCATGAAGAACAAGACTATGGGTAGTGAATAATATGCAATATGTCTACATTTGTTCTCATTAATGCTGAAAGTTAAGAATATGGGAGTATTTTGTGTTTATTTCGATATGCAAGACATGTATAGATAATTGACATCAAGCAGTGATAGCAGTTTCACATGCAGCATTTTTTTCATCCATTTCCTCTTCAATTATTTCACGCATGCAGCTTTTATGACCACATATTAATTGCAGACTACATGCTATATTTAAAAATTCTTTTGTCACACTACAGTACCATTCAAATTAATTTCTGTAGGCTAATGGGTGATTAAAAATGGACGATGTTGAAATGTTTCCATTTTCATGTTATTTTCAATACCCACGTGGAAGTTACAATTAACATGGGAATGTGCAAAAGACTTTGTTCTTTGAGCTCTCAGACCATGCTTTGAGCACTTAGCCCTAACTGTAACACAACTCCTTAATGTGAGTGAAATCTAATTTGTTCTTCTGTAAATGCAACACAAAAGGGTGTCTCTGATGATTCACTCAAGAACACTGTGACTTGAATTTTAATCATGACAATTTACATGTGGTTTAATATGAATGTGGTAAATGGTATGTGTAATGATGTTAATATATTTTGAAAAATATGCACAATTGTATGTTGTTTATGTATGTGGAAAAACTTGGGGATAGTATTTAGGGTAACTTTGCATGTGTCTTTGATTTAATAAGCAAGCGATATTAGTGGGTTTATCATTTCATCTTATTAATAATAGGTGACACTTGAGATAAACTTTACGTGTTTTTAGTTTGTGCAGGTTTACTTGGTGGACATTTGTAACCCACATCTCAACGTACCTATCATATTTTTTCACCTTAACATTGTAATGTTTGTAACTGTAGTGATTTCTTGCACTAACGTAAATGTTCAAATTAAAACGTAAATGAGTTAAAAATTAAGTTTTCCAAATGGTGTTACTTCCAAATCGTGTAGAATCGTCAACAGGGAGTGGACACCCGGACGTTTATTATGTTTTTTTTTTTTTACTAATATATCATTAAAAATATAAGTTAATGATCATAATATTTTTATTCTTGTTAAAATTGTTTTATTATGCGCGAGAGAAAACGAAACCGCAGAGTGACGGGACAAAACTAACACTGCTAACGTATGTGGAAACGTACATATTTGACTGCCGCGACTGACCAATCAGAATGAAGAATTCAAAATAGCTATGAAAATAAGACACATAATATGAGTCAAAATATAGAATTAGTATGTTACAAATTAAATGTTAACGCATATTATAAGCACGTATAAACAACACTTGAGCAAACCGCCATGATGACGTCTAATGTTTGGGTCCATCAGTTGGGTGACTGAAAAAGTCGCCTGAATCAAAAATGAAATTGGATATTTTCAGTTAATGACAATACCTTGTTTGTAGTTTTTATAAACTACCACACAATAAACTGATATTTTAATAAACATCTAACGTTAATTTGTGTGTTTGTATTTTAACTGGTAATTTAACTAGACTGTTTCATATTTTTCAAACGGCAAAGCGGAAGCGTGCCTGGCGCCAAATTTCAAGTTTAACTTTGGATGGTTGAACTGAAAGCAGCTTGGAAGCTCACTGGGGTTATTTTGCGCACTGTTTTATCGATTTGTAGCGTTGCGTTTGTATTTTACTCGTACGGTGTTCGGTCGAAATGTACATAAAGTCTATTGTACTAGAGGGCTTCAAGTCCTACGCAGAGAGGACGGAGATTAACGGCTTTGATCAGTATTTTAACGCCATTACTGGACTCAACGGTAGTGGAAAGTCAAATATACTGGATTCCATCTGCTTTCTGTTGGGGATATCTAACCTTTCACAGGTGGGTACTGATCTAACACCTGTAAGCTTGTCGACTTGTCGAGTCTTTACAGGACACCCATCACAAAGCTTTAATTCCATAGTAATACAAAATCATATAAATTAATGTTCATTCAGATGAAATATTACAGATTCCAAAGTATTTAAAATGCTTTCTTCTTACCTTTATTGAATGCATTATTACTTATCTATCTTTTAAAACTATAATAATAATTTACATGTTTTTTTTAAGTAAATGCAAAGTTCAATGTTTGTTTAATAATAAATAGTACAAAAAATAAAAACGATCAGTGGTACTTGACTAGACCTGTTTAATATAAAGCCAAAATGTAATGCTGCTTGTTTGTAAACCCTGCAGGTTCGTGCCACCAATCTCCAAGATCTGGTGTACAAAAATGGACTGGCTGGCATCACCAAGGCTACAGTGTCCATCACTTTCGACAACTCCAACAAGAAACAAAGTCCTCTGGGGTTTGAGACGCATGATGAGATAACCATTACAAGACAGGTCTGAGACCTGTGTCCACAAATGTATTAAAACATTTCAAACATTCCCTAAAACATGCGTCAGAGAGCGAACTGTGTGTTGTTTGTGTTGTGCAGGTGGTCATAGGTGGACGCAATAAATACCTCATAAATGGTGTAAACGCAAACAACCTGCGAGTCCAGGATCTGTTTTGCTCAGTTGGATTGAATGTCAACAACCCCCATTTTCTGATCATGCAGGTAGCTATGCGATTGACATTGATTATAAGCATTAGGCCAGTTTATTAGTACATTTGTCATTCCAATTTTGTTTATTTCAGGGAAGAATCACCAAGGTCTTAAACATGAAGCCTCCTGAGGTGAGATGTCATTCCTTTTTTAGTAAATAAATCTTTTAATCTTTGTGAATAAGCTAAAATTCAAAGAAGGAATGTCTTTAATGCGCGCTCATATTTTATGTTGTCATCTGTAATATTTGCTAACAGGTTTTTTTGCGTGTAGATTCTGGCCATGATTGAAGAGGCGGCAGGTACCAGGATGTATGAGTGCAAGAAGATCAGTGCTCAGAAAACCATAGAGAAGAAAGATGCCAAACTGAAAGAGATTCAGACCGTGTGTATTTCAATTCATTCATTTATTTAGGTACATTTAAATATTTGGTATTACCAAGAAATTCTCATGGTGTGTGTTCGGGTGTTTATGAAACAGATCCTGGATGAGGAGATCACCCCTGCTATGGAGAAACTGAAAGAGGTTTGTGTTAAATAAAGTTTTTCTGCTGTTAATATCATATTTTAGTTATTTGGCATAATAAATTGTATCTTTCCAGTTCACTCAAAAATTAAGCATTTGCCATAATTTATTCTCTTTTGTCCTTGTTCTTCGCTGTCCTCCTCAGGAGCGTTCGTCCTACTTGGAGTACCAGAAGCTGATGCGTGAGATCGAACACTTGAGTCGTCTGTATGTGGCGTACCTGTTTGTGTGCGCTGAAGAGACCAAGCTTAAGTCCGCTGAAGACCTGCAGGAGATGCAGAGCTCCATCACCCAGCTGCAAGAGAACATGAGACAGAATGAGGCCACAGTGAAGGAGCTGAGCGCAGAGATACATGAGCTGGAGCGCAGGAGGGATAAGGTGAGTCAGGGTTACGATGATCTAAGAACAGGCTTCTTTTAGTGCACTTTTGTAACCACTACACAGTACACACAGAGACATAGGCCCATCATTTACACATGATAATAGGTAGGGCTACTCGATTATGACAAAAAACATAATCACAATTATTTTGGCCAATATTGAGTTCCCGATTATTTAACACGATTACTCATTAACTTTTAAAACAACTTAGAAAATAAATAACTTTGCTTTTAAACTGTGAATTCAACTGAAAAATAAATGTAAAGAAATAGCACAGCTGAACCACTGTAAGGAAAGGGGTGCGCTGTGGATTTATACCACAAGAAAAGAGAGGATCCTTGCAAAATGGAATGTGGCACAATAATCGTTTTACCTCGATTATTTTGTTTTTGTAATTGTTGAAGCCAAAATTGACGATTACAATTAATTTTCGATTAATTGCACAGCCCTAATAATAGGATGTATATTTGATGATGTGATCACAAGTGATGAAGTAGGACATACTGTATATGTGTCTTTGTTCATATTTTGAGTAGAGGTACTGATGAACAGTGTAGCTTTGACCTTAGCTCTGGCCAGTCTACAGATTTAGGCCAAGCAGGTTACACAAAATAAAGACATCTGCCCGATTAACCGAAAATATATATCACGTGATTTATGCACAACTTGTGAGTGAAGTACGGTAAAATGCTGCTGCATCGAAAGCCAGAGGGCGCTCTCATGCAGAAACTCCAAATACGCACTGCAGAAGAAGACCATAACACACGTAGTTCTAGGAAATGCCTAAGGACATGTTTTTATCACTGATTCTCAAGCCTCCTCAGGTATTTTCATGATAATAAAGTATATTTATAATGATCATGTTTGACGGGTGTTGCTTTTTTAAATGCACGTTATAAGCGACTCAAACTCGCACTGCTTTTAGATCGAGCAGCAATTCCTACTGATCCCAGAGCCGTGCTTCACGGACAAGCTACGCATCAATAAACTAATCGATAGCTTGCATTATCGCAGCCTGCTCGGTTTCAGCAGGATTCAGCGGTTAACCGTGCACAAGTGAACAAACTTAAAAATAATCAAATCTGATATAGATATAGTGTGTAAGGTTAGTCAGAATGAGCTCTTTAAATGTAACAGTTTTTCCACTGTCCTACGTTTATTTTTACTTTTTTACGGTGTCAGTTTTAGTCAAGTAATCACATTTAAAATCACAATTTTGAGCTTTACTAATTTTCCCTTTACAACTTATAAATACTTTAGCCATCAAAACACTTCACTTTATCCTATATTATTAGATGAACTGTTAAAAAATTGCAATTTTCATTGCCTTATGACGCATGTGCATGTGCATGTGGGTCAGTCTAAGAGTGTCAGCTTTTCGGACGAGTGTCTGATATGTGCTACAAGCAAAATGTAAACGGTCTTTGGAACAAAACATCTGATTATATTGAGTTGTCCACTGTCCATGTGAACAGCCGTTGTCATGTGAATCATGAAACATGAGTTTAATAGTTAATAAATGGGTGTTTTTTGTTGTGTGTGTGTGGGTTTGAATATGTGGTTTACAAGGACACAAATGTGTATAAACTAAGACATGTATAACAATGTAAAAATGGTTTACAGGGACACTTCCTGTGTCCTCATAAATTAAAACACTTCAAAAAATATATATACTAAATTGTATTTTTGTTAAAGAATGCAGTAAGGTTTTGTGTGAGGGTAAGAATATGTATTATATATAATGTATACCATACATACTTGCACATATACTTTTGACAAGGTGTATTTACAATGTGTCACTTGCAGTATAAAGAAAAATGGTTTAACTGTGGAGAGAACAAACTGTGTTAATCTACATTAACAAAAAGAGAAATGCTATTAAGATGCTTTCTGGTCCCGATTAGACCCAGGGGCTGAATCTGATGATGGGGGTCACTCATTGGTCACCTCAGATTTAGGCATAAGTTTGGTTGCATTCAAAACAGCAACAGTCGCCTTAACTGGTTTGGTGATGGAGCAGTTGTGGAGACTAAAGGTCTGAATAGTGGATGTTATGGTGGGTAATGGACTGGCAAAAATATTAAATTCATTGTACGGGAAATCATTTGTGAATATTTTATGATGCAAATTGATATCTGTTAGAGAAGTGTGCGGTTGATTGATTGAATATCTATGTCTCCTCCAGATCTTTTCCATTAGCACGTTTCATAACTGTGTCTGTCTCTGTAGGAGGTCGGAGGAGTTTTGAAGACTCTGGAAGAGACGGTGTCTGAAGCCCAGAGAGTAGACACAAAGGCCCAGAGCACTCTTGATCTGAAGAAACAAAATCTGAAAGACGAAACCAAGAAGAGAAAAGATCTGATCAAAAACATGGAGGAGGTAAAACAGGATTGGCAAGATGTGTTATTAATTCTTATCATACATTTGTGTTCATTGTTGGCTCTGTTTCTTTTACCTTAAAGGACTCATTAAATGAGCACTTTCACAAGTTGGTATGATTTATTAGGGTCTTCATGAAATGTCTGGAACATATTTTGCTTAAAAACACTCAATGGCTGTGTAAACAAAACCCTTTTTGCCTCCTCAAAAACAGCTATGCTCACAGCAACCCGTTTTGGTGCATGTCTCTCCTTAAATGATAATGGGTTACAGCGCAGCGCACCCCACCCCCCTTCCGTCCCTCGAGTCAACACAACACATGCGTAGTACTGCCATGGCAATGGTTTAGCTAAATTATGTTTCCTGAACTCCTCTGCGGTTAGTTTAGTTTTAAACGTCTCAAATCTTTCGTCCGTAGACTAGGGGTGTTCGGTTCCGGGTTTTTTGGAGTTGACTCCGATTCTCGACTCCCACTTTTGGAGTCGATGGAATCGACACTTCGACTCCATTTACTGCCATTCAAAACGGGCTCAGGAATATGAATATAAAATAAATGAATGTAACTTCACAAGTTTGGGAACTTTGGGCTGGCAACCAAATTCCAAAGTCATTAGCAAATACACAAGCATTTGTGCAACGAACACCATCACAGAGAGTTTTTGTGCTGTCAGAGCAGTTACTCCTTTCTGGTCCTAAACTGATGTGGGTTTTCCAAGTGCACGCAGCGCAAGGACATGACGGTCCAGGTCTAACCGTAGCTATAGGCTTATGGTAAATCCAAGAGATTTCGTTTCCTTTATTATTTGTATAATTTTTATTTTGCATCGATTTTGGAGAGTTACAGTTACACAAATGAAAATGTTTTGTACTTAAAGACACCGCGTTTCATTGTTTTGAATTGAGGCTCCGTAAATGTGCGCTAAACAAGCCTAAAACATTTTTTATTTATTTTCTATTAAGAATTTATATATTCACCTTAGGCTAAGTTCAACACATTTTTTAAAAAGGAGAAAAGACGTTGAGCCTACCGTGTGTTCTAAAAAGTATTTAAAAATATCAACATGTCATTTTAAAACCAGCAAATATGCTATAATAATAACCCAGCAACAAGAACTTAATATATGATTTGTGACTTCCTGGCTGTTGCTGATTTTTTACGTTTTTAAGCTGGATGAAATGCATTATAATTTGTTTCCACAAACTTGATTTTAATTTGTGTCCAGTTATGCGCACCGACTCACATTTAAGCATACTGTGACGCTTTCATTCAAAGCAACTTACAAAGTTGATTAACAGTTGTTTCGAGAAATAAAAGCTTGAAGAGGGACAGACGAAATATAGGAGAATTTTTAAAAAGAATTTAATGTGATCGGATTGACAGTGAAGAATGAACGGGAAATATTGCGTGAGATTTTTTTGAGAGTATGAGTAGGCGTCGCTCATGCTCTGATTACCGCAGTGTTTTGGATCGGATGTAAATGTATATAATCAGAGAGAGAGAGAGAGAGAGTGGAGGTATGATGTTTACCTTAAACACGATTGTTTTTTAAGAAGCGCCAATCACAAAGACAATTTAACCAATTTGAGTCAATGACAACTTTAAAGATTACGGAATCGAAAAGGAGTCGACGAGAGTCGATTCCTGTCTTGGAGTCGATTCCGATTTTAGGGACATTACGAGTCGAGGAATCGACTCTTTTGGAGTCGACTCCCCATCCCTACCGGAGACTAAAAAATCCGTCACAGCAAACAGCGCATACACAACGTGTATGCTCGCCTAAAATCCACGGAATGTGCACCTGCAGATCTCAGCGGAATTACGTGGATTTTAGCGCTTGTCGTTGACAAGTTATAATGTTACACACACAACGTGAGAGCATAACTAGTAACGTTATGCTGTGACAGATTTTTCAGCCTAAGGACGAATGATTTGAGACGTTTAAAACTAAGCTAACCGCAGTGTTCGTCCCTGTTCATTAGCAAAACAAACAGCTTGCCGCAGCTGAACATATTAACGCACATGTATTAACAGCTAAACTCCAAGTGCCCATTTGCCAAATAACATATAAATATAGAGTAAGTTTAACACTGGCTTTGAATGTTCTATTTAGCCCGTGACTGACTTAGATCCCTTCGCTATCATATGCTAACGTTATCCTCCTATTTATACGGTACATGTACGTCAATTCAGACTTGATAAATATTACTTACATGGGCAGCTTTGTCTTGTTCAGTTGGTCTCGATCCCTCTTGAGGAACAACTTTGAAGCTAATCCAGCTTGTACTGTCCCAGGTTGATAAACCACTCCGGCTTGAAGTGATTCACGCAAACAAGCAGGTTTTTACTTATGGTTTCTGAGGGATTTCCACTAGAAATAAAATAAATCCACTCCTGTTTCTTCTGAGGTTAGCACTCTGTGCAGCGACTACACTGTATGTTGCATGTTGTCCACGAACTTTAGCCATGGCGTCACGTACACAGCGCCGTGGGTGGAATTGTGTAGATTAAAGGGCGGTAATATTATAATAAGAGCCTGCGTCTACATCACATCAGGAGCGAAATCTGAACAGCTCGATTTCTCACATGCTTGCAGAGAAAGGCTTACCAAAACAAAGTTACTTGGATCTTGTTTTTCACGTTCTCTGGGTTGCTAGATGCACCGGGGACCCGATTATAGCACTTAAACACAGAAAAAATTTGACTTTCATACAATGGGTCCTTTAAAACTAAAAACTTAGTGATAGTTCACCCAAAAATGAAAATTCTTTAATCATTTACTCACCCTCTTGTCATTTCAAACCTTTATGACGTTCTTTTGTCCGCACAACACAAAATATATTTTGAAGAAAGTTGGTAACCGAACGGCACTGGACCCTATATTCACTTCTATTGTATGAACACAAAACCAATGCAAGTGAATGGGGTCAATTTTTTAAAAATATCTTCTTTTGTTTTCTGCGGAAGGAGGGAAGTCATATATGTTTGAAATGACAAGAGGGTGAGTAAATGATGACAGATTTTTTATTTTTGGGTGAAATATCATCTTGTCTCTCTGCATAGTTCAGTGGTATTAATACCAATAAAATAGTATGGTTCTCAATGCAAATTTTAATTGCATAGTTACTGTGTACAATCTAAATACAAAATCATATAATTTAAATATTTACTTTGAACTAGGATAAGATAATGATGTCGGCCAAGGAAGCCGAGGTTGCTAAGGTGGTGGAGCAGCTGAAGGTGGTTCAGGAGGAGGGGCAGAAAGATGCAGAAGCATTGGAGGTGGCCCAACAGCATTTTAAGGCGGTGTCAGCTGGCCTTTCAGCCAATGAGGATGGAGTCGAGGCCACGCTTAATGAGCAGATGATGACCTGCAAGAATGACATGAGCAAAGCTGAAACTGAGGCCAAACAGGTGATTTTTTTTTTTTTAGTGCAAACCAAAATCAACAGGCTGTGTATACATGGTATTTAAAGGGACAGTTCACCCAAAAATAAACATTCTGTCATTTACTCACCCTCAAGTTGTTCCAAATCTATAAAATTCTTTGTTCCGATGAACACAGAGAAAAATATTTTGGAAGAATTCTTGTAACCAAACAGTTTTGGTCACCATTGACTACCATAGTAGGAAAATTTTTAATGGTAGTCAAAAGTGCCCCAGAACTGTTTGCTGTCCTACATTCTTCTAAATATATTTTGTGTTCAACAGAACAAAGAAAATTATAAAGCAATTCTTTCTACTATGATAGTCAATGGTGACCAAGAACTGTTTGGTTCTGTTTGGAAGCATTCTTCCAAATATCTTTCTCTGTGTTCATCAGAACAAAGACATTTATACAGATTTGGAACAACTCAAGGGCGAGTAAATGAAAACAGAACTTTCGTTTTCGGGTGAACTGTTCCTTTTAGGTGTATTCTGGTGAGTGATCCGATTATAAGTTTTCAAGTCCGATACAGTCCTGTTTTTACCTGACACTAAAATATCTCCCCAGGTGTGATCTATTTTTCGATTACTTTCAGGTGCAAGAGGTGTCCTGCTGTATGCGACTTAACAACTGTTCATGTTTCTACAGTATCTGTGTTTTAATAGTATGTAGTAGTAAATATATCTTTGTCTTCTGCTCTCTTAGGCTCAAATGAAACTGAAACATGCTCAGCAAGAGCTGAAGACTAAGCAGGCTCAGGTCAAGAAGATGGACGGTGGTTACAAAAAGGACCAGGACACATTTGGGGGCGTGAAAAAGAACATTGACAAGCTACAGGCTGAAATGAAGAAACTTAACTATGAAGGTACTGAATGAGATCAGATTAAGGTCATAGTTCACGCAAGAATTAAGTCTGTCATTTATTCACTCGTGTTGTTTATGAATTATTTGTTCTGTGGAACACAAAAGACGATATTTTGGGAAACATCTCAGTGGTTTTGCATGCATACAATGGTACTACAAGATAGTATTGTACAGTGGGAAGTCATACAGGTTTTGAATGTACGTTAGGGTGAGTAAAAATAAAATAATTTTCATTTTTGCCAGAAATGTCCCTTTAAATGTGCTTGTAACGGAATTTGGTGCAGTGTCGTTTGTTCTTATCTTGAACTAAAAAAGAGAATGAATTGGTGGACTTCTAAAAGTAAATCTATCTATAAGCCTTGGCCTTTATATAGTCTTTTATAATAGACACACCTGTAGTTATTTTTTTTCTATTCAGTTAAACAATATTTTAAAGATGTTGATTGAATTTATGGTACAGGGTACACCAATTAAAAGATGTAATCATTGAATGTATAGTTATTGTAAGCAAACAGGTCATTTCACTTCAGTGCCAAGATTCCTGTTAGAATGGTTTTGTTGTAACGCATTTGTGTTAATATGTATGCTCAGATGGGCGAGAGGAGGGTCTACTGGAGCGGAAGAGGCAGTTTTCTCGTGATGTCGCTCGGCTCAGAGAATCATACGAGTCCCTCATGGGCCAGTTCCCCAACCTGCGCTTTGAATATAAGTAAGAATCCATTTGACTCTATATACACTTCATTTAGATAAACATAACATTAATTCAATGATGTTCGTGTTTTACAGGGACCCAGAGAGGGGCTGGGACAGCAGTAAGGTGAAGGGTTTGGTGGCGAATCTCTTCAGCGTGACTGACGTGTCAAACGCTACAGCTCTGGAGGTGGTAGCTGGTGGTCGACTCTATAACGTTGTGGTTGACAACGAGGTGAGGCTTTCTTTGCAAAACATTATCCCACAGATCTCATCCTTAACTATTTATGTTACGGTGTAGCGAATTTATACTTTGGCTTAACACCAAAACTGTCGGCAGGTTACTGGAAAGAAGCTTCTGGAAAAGGGTGAACTGAAACGCAGATACACCATCATTCCTCTGAACAAGATCTCAGCCCGTACCCTCAATGACAACGTAGTGCGCACTGCTAAAAACCTGGTGAGGTACCTGCTAAAGAAGCATCATTGATCTTAAGATTTTTTTTTCTTATGAAAGCTAAACAGTTTATTTTGTATTGCAGGTTGGAGCAGATAACGTACACACAGCTCTGTCATTGGTAGGTTATGAGTCAGAGCTGAGGAAGGCCATGGAGTATGTGTTTGGCACTACGCTGGTGTGTGACAGTTTGGACAATGCTAAAAGAGTTGCCTTTGAAAAAGGTGTGAGCACAAAGACAGTCACGCTTGGAGGAGACGTGTTCGACCCGCAGGGAACGCTGACTGGAGGTTTGTGCATGAAATACACGAACGTTATCAAATTTTAAAGACACGTTACTTCAAATTATAGTTACTTAAATAAACTTAAAAAATACTTTAATTGTAGAATTATGATGTGAGAAACTGTTTTTTGTGTCTAGGTGCACGTGCTCAGACAGCCTCGGTCCTGTCAAAGCTGGCCGAGGTGAAGGACGTTCAGGACAGTCTGAGAGCTAAAGAGTCTGAACTCACCGCTGTGGAGTCTGAGCTCAGTGGCCTCAAGGGAACAGCTGAGAAGTGAGTCACTGTCCAATCAGCGATCTGCTTAAAGGGATACTTCAGCCAAAATGACAATTCTGTCATCATTTACTCACCTCCGAGTTGTTCCAAATCTGTATAAATTTATACAGAAAGAGAAAGATATTTGGAGGAATGCTTATAACCAGACAGATTTTTTCCCCATTGACTACCATAGTAGGAAAAAATACAATAGTAGTCAAAAGTGCCCCAGAACTGTGTGCTGTCCTACATTCTTCAAAATGTCTTCTTTTGTGCTCAACAACAGAAAGATTATAAAGTAATTTTTCCTACTATGGGAGTCAATGGGGGGCAAGATCTGATTGGTTATAAGCAGTGTTGGGTAAGTTACTCTGAAAAAGTAATTAATTACTAGTTACTAATTACATATTCAATAGTGTAATTAGATTACTGTACAAATTACTCTCTCCAAAAAGTATTTCATTACTTATTACTAATTACTTTCTATATCCTATATCAACCGTGATTAGAATTGATTCAGGGATAGACATGAAACGTCTTATTTAATTCATTCAAATAAATAACTACATAAATTATTCGTATTAACTGATCAAAGTATACAAATGTGAGAAAGATACATTAAAGCATACATTTTAAAGTTAGACTTTTGATGTCATTTCCACTATTGAATATATTACACAGTATTTAGTTCAATTACATCAGAAGTAACTGTAATTAAATGACAGAAAAAATAAGAGTAATCCCTTACTTTACTTTTTCCTAAGGAAAAGTAACTAAATTACAGTAACAAATTACTTTGTAACTAGTTACACCCAACACTGGTTATAAGCATTATTCCAAATATCTTTCTCTGTGTTCATCAGAACAGATTTATACAGATTTAGAACAATTCGAAGGTAAGTAAACGATGACAGAATGTTCATTTTTGGGTGAAGTATCCCTTTAAATCCTCACTGACCAATCAGATCAAAGAAAATGAGATGGCAGGCCAAAGTGTTTTTTTGTCTTCTGTAAGGTACCGTCAGCTGAAGCAGCAGCTGGACCTGAAGAACGAGGAGGCTCGGATCCTGGAGACCAAACTTCAGCAGAGCTCCTTCCACAAACAGCAGGAGGAACTGGAGAACCTGCGCAAGACCATTGGTGCATACTTTTTTCTGCACAGTATGAAGTATTGGAGATTTAATGATGTTCTTTAACATCCGGGTCACGTGTTTTTATAGAGGAATCGGAGGAAACGCTAGTGAAGACAAAGGAGGTTCAGAGTAAGGCAGAAGAGAAGTACAAAGTTCTGGAGAACAAGATGAAGAACGCAGAAGCTGAGCGAGAGAAAGAACTGAAGGCAGCGCAGCAGAAACTCAACCAGGCCAAGAGCAAAGCGGACGCCTTCAACAAGAGACTGAAAGAGAAACAGCAGGTACTGTATGACTGAATAAAACCAGGCCCCTGGGAATATCTGAGAACTAACAGGAAAATAGTTATTTCCAGTCCTCGAAAAGATAATGTACTTTCAGAGAGTCAATTGCACTAAGCAACGCTCAAAACTAATAGGGTTGCACAGTGTATCGGCACTACGGTAGCATCGCGATGATAAAGCGTCAAAATACCCGCGATGTCACTCTATTTTTTTAACGGTAGCGCATGCGCATTAACATTTATTTGAACACTTACATCTACATTTTTGCGGTGTTTCTTTCCTAAATGAATCTCTAGTGAGATAATGATTCAGGGAGTCATTCCTCAAGACACTTGCTTCGTTCTTACGAATCAGCCGTTTTGAACTAATTGGTTGAATGATTCACTGACTCAGTAAAAAATTGCTGCCACCTACTGGCCGTTTTCGTTTTACGTTTTTAAGTAAGCCTATCATTTCCCTTTATAAAGATTGCTGAATAAATGAAATTTGTCGCACATTTGAATTAGTACGCACGTAAAAAAATTCTAGTGTACTTTAGTATTTACTACAGTACATTTTACTAGAATTCCTAGACATTCCTTTTGAGTCTTACGATAGTAGATATTAAAGTACACTACAGTGTTTGCTACAATGTATCCAATTACTATAGTTAATACTACAAAATGTTGTAGTGTACATTAAATAAGTGCATCTCTCTAGGAGGCAGATGCAGTAGCCCTGGAGTTGGAGGAGCTTAAGAGAGAACAGGCTGGATATGAGCAGCAGATTCAGGCTATCGATGAGGCCATCAAAGCCGTACAGGAGCAGATCGACACCATGACAACACATGTTTCGGCCAATAAGGTGCAGAAATAATTTTACCTTTTATACATGTGCCATAAAAAGATTTCCATGCTGTGAAAATGGCAAAATAAAGCATAAACTGGACAGTGCAACAATGTCACTGTCAAACAATGGCATGCATTTGGGGCGGAGCTATCGGTATATTCAAGAAATAGTCAATGCATGTTCATTAGCTTTTTTGCTGTTGTATTTGTTGAGTTGTGCTTACACGTATCCTTGAATTTTTTACATGACGTGTGTATAGGAGGCAGTGCGTGTCGCGCAGGAGCAGTTGTCCATGCGGAAGGAGGTGATTCTGGGACAGGAGAGAGAGATCAAAGGAAAAACTGGAGAAGCCAACCGCCTCCGAGAACAAAACAACGACGCCCAGCTCAAAATCAAAGAGCTGGAGCACAACATAAGCAAACACAAGAAAGACAGCGCTGATGCCACAGCCAAAGTGAGTGCACTGGTGGTCTCGTTCACTTTCTCTTACACAAGCTTTATGGTTCTAAAGGAATGCGAGTGCTATGTATGTATGGGTCTAATCATTGTGTTCAGGTTGCCCGCATGTTAGCTGAGAACGACTGGATCTCCTCTGAGAAGCATCTCTTCGGTCAACCCAACACTGCCTATGATTTCAAGACCAACAGTCCTAAAGAAGCCGGACAGAGACTAAAGAGACTCGAGGAGACTAAAGACAAGCTGGAGAGAAACGTCAACCGCAGGGCAATGAACATGCTCAGTGAGGCTGAAGAGAGGGTATGACCTTTTACATCTTTAGTGACACTAATGGAATGTTTTCAACAAGAATCAAAAAAGGGGTTTAAATATTCTCTGACTTTTTTCAGTACAATGATCTTAGAAAAAAGAAGCGGATTGTTGAGAACGATAAAGCCAAAATTCTGGAAACAATTGAAGAGCTGGACCAGAAAAAGAACGAGGCGCTCAATGTGGCGTGGCAAAAGGTAAAATACCAACCCTGTCATTCTTTTAGATTGTCAAGTACAATTACAACAAGGAAAATCTGTGATGCATCCTGTTCAGCACAATTTCTGTCACTGCAGGTAAACAAGGATTTTGGCTCCATATTCTCCACCCTCCTGCCCGGCGCAAATGCCCGTTTGGCTCCGCCCGAGGGGTGTGGCGTCCTGGATGGATTGGAGTTTAAGGTGGCTCTAGGGAACACCTGGAAAGAGAACCTGACAGAGCTCAGCGGGGGGCAAAGGTCAGTATTCTTGCTAATTGTGGCATAACAATCCTGGAATCAATAGCCATTTAGATATTTAGCCGTTTTAATAGCTCTCCAGGTCAACATTCTGAGCCACAGGTCCATTAGAGCATCAGATCTTCTGCCAGCAAACAGGACTCGGCCAGTATTTCCCAGTATGTGTGCTTTCCTCTTTATTCTCATTCTGATGCTTGATGCATTTGTGTGCGTGTTTTAGGTCTCTGGTGGCTCTCTCTCTCATTTTGGCCATGCTGCTTTTCAAACCAGCTCCCATTTATATCCTGGATGAAGTGGATGCTGCTCTCGATCTCTCGCACACGCAAAACATTGGACAGATGCTGCGCACACACTTTACACATTCACAGGTAAAACGCACATATAATTAAAGTCTTTTTCTGCATTAATATTTAAATTATTGTAGTTTCTTTTTACATTTACGCATTTAACTTGTGCCAAGTTAACTTTTTTTGTCAAATTAACATACCAAACATGAAACGGTTATACCCCAAAATACAGAAATGCTTCATATTTATTATGTGGACTGCACTTGTCAAGTTTTTATGTTTTAAGAAAAATTCTTAATTTTCTTGTTCTAATTGTTTAAAATAATTGTTTGTTTAAATTAGAACATATTTTTTCTTGCATCAAATTGTTCTTTTCACACAAAGCGCTTGACCCTTTTTGTGGACAAGTTTTTGACCATTTGAAAGATACAAAAAGAAGATATAAAAAATACTTCTTCACTTTCTCATAATTGACTTTCACACAGTTATTGTTTGTAAGTTTTTAATACAAAAAAATATATTTTTTACATCATGTATAGATCAAATCTATGTTTGCAATGCAAATGCAAATAATTTGATAATGCAGCAGTAAACCATCTAGTATACCTTTATGCATAGGTTTTTAACTTGATTTGAATTCAATTTAATATCATTTTTAAAATAAGTTCATGCCAGAAGCATAAGAATCGGGTAGTAATTTGTTAGAATCAGGCCATCTGCATGTATTCTTAGTTACAACATGACAGTATTTTATCAGGCAAGCAATCAAAAGCATCTTTTTTACTTTTCAGTTCGTGGTGGTGTCTTTAAAAGACGGAATGTTCACCAACGCAAACGTGCTCTTCAAGACCAAGTTCGTTGATGGCATCTCTGCGGTAACGCGCACGGCTCAGACGCACGAGGGGAAAGTTTTGGCACAGCGCAACCAGCAGAAAGCCAAGGACAAACGCCAGCGTCAAATAATCACCAGCTAAACGCTTTCTGAATTACTCATGCAAATACATTACACACTGAAGCTATATTTACTTCCAGTAATCACTTAGAGGTGTACGCTCAAATGAAATGGCATATTTAAAATGCTCAGTGCCGAAGCGTTTCAAACATACACTCAGCTAATGCATATCAGACAGGTCTGTAAATTTTTTTTACACGTACAGCCTTTCTGTGCTTTTACTTCGTAGTTGCCATGTGACTTTAGTGTATTTTCTCTCTGTACAGTGCTTTTCATTATATTTGTTTGTAGTATGTATCTAGGAGTCTTTGCTCTTTTTTAGTAATAAAGTATGGTAGTGACTTAAGAAATTACCATCATGCCCAAATGCACATATGGCATTTTAAAACATTTGAAGAGAAATTGTGATGAAAGCGTTTAGACATTTTGCCAATAAATGTAATTGGATGGTTTACTTGTATATGACACGGTATAAAGGACTGAATTTCATTCATGACTTTGGCTTTTTTAGGGTTTTGGGGTATGGAATTACTTGGAAATATTTTCAAGGCCTGTCAAAATAATAAAAATTCTCATAGCAAATGTAATTTAACATTTTTTAAATATACAGTATATTAGCCTGTAATTCAACATTTTTGGGACAAAAAATGCACTGGTCATTTGTTATGGATATCTAACAAAGACAAAAAAAGCACAACTTTATTTAAGGGGCACAATTGACAGGGTACAATACGAACCCAGCATGCCTCCTTCCAAAGATTTATGATTTAGTTAAAAAAAATGAACATGCAAACACACAAAGGCAGGTCTGAGGTTTCAGTTTATGTTACAAACTTCCCTTTAATACAATATACCAACTCTCATCTTTAAAATGCAATCTTAAGTATGTCCTCAGTGATTCTTCCAACAGCCATTGTATAGATAAAGCCAAAGATCAATTCCATATAGACAGATTTAATAAGTATGTGCACTATAGGATGGGAGAAATTGGTAGGAAACCGGAGGAATAAGGGGTACATCTTAAAAAACTAGTAGTCACAAAACCCAGTGTATTTGGTGCAGAAGTGCTGTTCTTGCCTTAATACAAACCAGATCCTAATACATCTCTGAGACTAGCACTTTCACGTTTAACTTCTGATTCACAACCATCTTCAGTAACATTGGCAAAATAGACAGCCCCAGATGAAAGATCTGAAAGCATTCTCATAACGCACAAATCTAAATGTCCCAATTCAAGATTAAAATGATAAAAGTACAAACTCAAAATGGCAAAGTGAAACTGGAAATGGCTGTAAGCCAACATGACGGGTTTACTCTAAATGTGCAGAGGCTAAAGTCTGTGTGACAGCCACTGCACACTTCTCATCAGGAACAACATGTATCCGTGTATTTAAAAAAAAAAAAAAAGTATGGCATAGGTGTACTTGTGTGTGACAACATTATTAGAAGTTATGGTAGAGATTCTCGAATCAACCCTTAGGAGAGAGCTTGGCTGTGGGCAGGTTGTTTACGGCAGGGCTTGTATTTTTCTTCTCATTGTCTGGGCTTTCTCTTTGAGGTCTGGACGGTTGTCCGTTTCCATGGTAGCTAAAGAACGCTGAAGCTGTTGCCGACTCCTCTCGGACAGGCAGTCCCACTGATCGCTTTCTACAAACACAACACAGTACAAACCTCAGAACTTAAAAATCATCAATCCTTGAAGATAACTCAATTGTTTGTCAATTGACACTACTCAGGGATGTGATTTTTCGGTATAAATGTGGATATCCGTATTTTTTACCTGGCTGGGATTACCCGCGTAAATTGCATAAATTCGATTTATTTTAATTTGCGACGGATTTGGGGGGGTGGGGGATGTGTGCGTAGTCATCATATAGCCGGCAAACAGGATCCTTTCTAGGCTCTCCACGTCACAAACACGCTTGTTATAAATAAAATGAATAGTAGGCCTACTATAAACTACTCAAGGGGTGCCATTTGTTCATGCCATCTTATTTGACATTAGCATAAGATATTTGCACAAAGCATCAACCTACTTAATGAAATATTGTTTAGGTGACCGTTAAACTAATAAACATTTGAACTGACATTTCCAAAATTGCTGGACAGAATTTGTGAAAAACTGTGAAAAATATTTTTTTTGGCAAACAGTTAACGGTTTTTAATCATGTAACATTTAATTAGTAACATAGTAATTTTGGGGGGGGGGGGTTGGGCGAGGGTGCGTGCAGTCTTCCTTCTTTTTTGTCCTTGGCTGATCAAATGCCTGACTACTGGTCATGTGAGGTCGGCAAGACGGCACCCTTCAGTAAGAACAAAATCACTTTTTTTAATCACTTTATCTCATGTACATACTTTTGTTTGGATTTGAAAATGGCTATTGTCTGAAAATTCAGTTTTACTCAAAACATTAATACTTAATAAAACATTATTAAGTGTACATTGTAAAATGTCCTTCTAAATCACATATGAATGTAAGCAAAACACCACCTTCAATCCTCTTCAAAAGAAGTTCCACTACGGCCAAAGCCTCTGTTCTTACAGACGAGTAACTTTTGTTTTCTGTGGCATAAAAAGAATAACTTGTTAGCTGAGTCTGAATGAAGAGAGAGATGCGTTATTTCAGACGCTCCCCACCTAGTGGTGATGCCAGGGCAGTGCAGGTCTCTGTCAACATCTCAATAAGAACCGCAGGATTCTGGTGATCTTTATCCAACAGCAACAAACTAAAAAGCATACATATAAAAAAATCTTGAAAATTGTAAAATTGCCATTTCAATTGGTCTTTTGTTTATTTACACCGTCTAGATCACTCTTCATGCAAATGGAAGTGATATAGATTTGTCTCGCTAGACAAAGCTGTAAACAAATTGGTGCTTTGCAAAATCAGAAATTGTAGAAACAATTTTTCAAAAATCATTGTGTATTATGTGCAAGCGTACCCCTGATAGAAGACCCTCATGGCACGCAGGACTCCCAGCTGAACCCTCCATATGCTCAATTTCAGTCTCACACACATCACGTTACAAACCTCCACCTGGAATTGACCTTCAAAACATAACACACATAATACACCACTCACTGCTGGTGTCATTTTTGTGTTCAAAGTGAAAGCTAAAAAGCTGCGGGACACAACAAAATCACACCCATCAAAATGGTGTATGGAAGAACTCCTTTTCTCACAACACCCAGTGTACAGTGTAAAAACACGTGTGTGTGAGACTTACTTTGTGTCTGGACTGTTTTCGGCCAAGCTTTTCCAAGCGTTTCAAACGCACACAACAGCACTTCTGTTTGTAATTCACGAGCTTTAGCGTCGTCGTCATCATCATCATGTCTCGGGGAACCGGCACTTGCCGGCTGATTCTAAAAAACAAAGTTTATCAAATGCAATCAAAAGCACTTTCAGGAATACTGTTACATTAGTAAATCAATAGTGCTGAAATCCCAACGCTCAGTGGCTTTGGTAGAGATATGTGCTTAACTGCACCTTTCTAATGAGGGGAAGCACAATTTCAGTGGTTTCTTTAAACCGATCCGTCTGCGTCGACTCCAAGATGTCTGCAGCGCTGCGTAAAGCCGCCATTTTATAAACCAGACTCTCTTTCTTACATTCCTTCAGCACCAGATCTAAAACCTGGCTGATAGTCGGCTGACCCGCTGCAGGCTTCTGTAGCTCCACACTGCACATACAAATAAACAGATACATTTAAGACAGTCTGCATTCCAATGTGCATTCAATGTCACAATGGTCAATTATTTCCGTCACTAATTGTCATAATATTAAGTCACATAAAACCAACAAACAATAAGATTATGCCACCATATTTTATTACTAAAACATAATTTCACATTCTTTCATTTTGCTTCAGAAGTTTATTACACTTTGTTTTATGATGGCTGTATTTGCTATTTGAAAACCAAAAATGTTGGGCCTCATTTCCTCCCGTTATAAAGCAATACTGAGAAGGAAAATGTCATGCAAATCCTTGTGTTCAGCTCAAGAAAGTCAAATAAAACGTTACTTCAATGATGAAAATTCCAAGACTGACCAGCCGTCTGCAGCAGTATTTGCTAGTAAAACTAGTATTTGTGCCTGTGTTTTCATTTTGAAGTATAAACAAACATTGCCTCTAACCTGCATTTAGACACCACAGATCCAACAGCTTTCAACAGCTCTTCCTGGAGAAATAAAATAAGTCATTACACTGCGACATTATAGACTACAAAATACAGCAAAGAAATACATTTTAAACAAACGGGATGTGAGAGAGAGCAAAAGAAAGACAGCACGAAAAAGAGATTTACCTTCCCATCCCAGGTGCGTCCGGCGAGCCCCTGTAGTAGTGCACTCAACACCATGCCCAGGTGCGGTGCCACCAGCGAGCCTGTCTGTTGCTTGGCGATAGTTGCCATGGCAGCTGCACCCTGAGCCTTCATCTTCCAGGACTGTGACTGCAAAGCCCTCTGAGTAATGGCTATGAGCTCAGTCATATATAACCGGATTCCACCAAAGCTACCTAAAAACAGAACGCAAAAACATCCAATAAAAAACTCCTAGGGCACCTTTAACAATTTTACAAAATTGGTGACATCTGCAAGACATAAGGTGATTATGAATAAAGATCGATGACATTCAAGCTTATAGATGCCTACAGTATAGGTTAACCCACCAGGCACATGTTCCTGCCAGACCTCAGTCCACAGGTTGGCTTCAGCGCTCTCTCCCTTCTCCTCCTCGGGTTCCTGGTGCATGCCCAGAAACGCCAGCGGTAGAGCCACTCCTGCATGAGCCTTCAACACATCAGGACTGTAGTGACTGATGGCATGAACCACCAGACAGCATGAAGACTTGTACAGCGCCTCTGGGAGCCAAAGAAAAACATAACAATTGATTTGAGAATTGATTCAGATTTCCCTTTCAAAAATGACATTTTGAATGAAGAATACCCTCTTTCTCCAGATACCAGGTGTTGAGTTTCTGTAGAAGCTTCTCCACGCTGCTGTCTTTGGCTGTCTAATAGTGAAAAAAACAACACATGACTGTTTCTCTAGCTGCTCTACGATCAGCGTTTCGCTTAAAATGCATCACATATGAAGTTTTTCATACCCTAACCAGATGTCCAATGGCAAAGGCAAATGACTTCTGTATGACACTGCTGCGGTCATTGATCCCATTCAAGAGTGCACTCATGAGTTTACCTGTGGGAAAAACGCACACACATAAATCTTACAATCCCAATACCGGTATATAACCTCTGATCCATTGTGTGTGCGTTACCTGAATATGGCGAGAGATCTTGTGGACACTGCACCGTCAGTGACACAATTACGCTGGCACATCCACCCTACAACAGTACATAAGCGTTAGCATGTGTATGAATGCATGCGAGCGTGTGTATTAATGTATGATGCATATTGTGTACCTTTGTTCCAAGGCCGACTCCACTTTTTAGCAGATCGCAGAGTTTGGGAACAAGCTCTCCCAACACAGACACGTCCAAGTGCTGTAGACACTAAAATCGTAAAACGAATCATCACACTCCAAAAACAAACTTATTGCAAATGCTAATGTCCACTAAATGTGTACAGATGTGCATGTTACATCTGAAATAACAACTAAACATTAAACATTCAAAGCTTCCTTTACTGTCTGGCAGTCAATATTACATCACAGCGTGAAGAGAATGTTCATTAGCTTTGGTTGCGATCATGCTAGCATGTGTATTACCATATTAACAGTTTCCATCATAGGGGAGGACTTGGCGGCACTTAACCTGGCAGCGTCCATGGCACTCTAGACAGAAAGACGATCAGTTCAGATTTAAGAAACCGTTACGTTTTTCTCATTCTCACAAAACTTCGGCTCACCTTCTCCTGCTCGGTGGCTCTCAGACTGAGGTAGTTGAGCACCTGCGGTTCCAGCACACTCAGAGCCTCCAGCAGAGCCGGGATGAGTCGAGGAGCGTGTGGCTTGAGACGGCTGCCTGCTGTCTTACTGATCTTCACTAGAGTTTGGATACTAAATACACAGCACCGCCCACATTATATATACATGTACACTAAAGATGCTCGGTTTCAAAATGTCATTGTCACGTTCTCACCTAAGAGTTCGCACTTCAGTCACATTGCTGATGATGCCCTTGTCCAGTAGAGCTGGCAACAACACGGCAACCGTCCTCTGAGCAGTGACACCTGTAGACTCGCACATGCGCACACACACCTATCGAAAAACAAACACACGTCTGTACCTGCAATGACTCGGGGAACAGAATAATCATGCGATTCAGTTCTGCGACTCACTTTACTGAGAGTCTTCAGAGTCAAATCTGCTGCCTTACGAACCGATTCCTAAAATAAGAGGGAAACCAACCATTGAGTCAAATGAAACGTCACAAACTGGGAAAACGTTCCACAAGCTTGTTTCTCACCTTAATGTCATCCAGGACCCGGAAAAGAGTCTCCCAGATTTCTGCCAGGCGGTCGATGATTTCATCCGCCTGCCTTCCGCGAATCAGATCATTCAACGCCAAACAGCTAAAAAATTGGATAAGTATAAAAATAGGCTCTTCCAAACCCAGACAGGAAACGGAATCCTGATTGCATCCCATCTAGACACATTACCTTGACTCTCGCACCCTCCACATGTTACTGGTGAGGTTGGATATGACATCCTGAAGAATTTCTTTAAAATACTTCTCCACCTGCGACAACACAACATTCAAGTCCCTAAACTCGTTCATGCAATGAGTAATATACACTTGAGTATTAACCACTTACGATGGTTTTATCCGTCACAAGAGCATCCCAGATGCTTGTCATGGCCTGTCTGATGGCCAGGTTGGGGTCAAACTGGTATCTATAGAGGCGTGGCACCAGCTGAGGTAGGAAAGATGCCAGCTGTTCACCTGCCTTTGCGGCAATGATGTTAAATCCAAATGCTGCCCCCTACAGCGCAGGAAGAAGGAATCATTTATTATTTGTGACTAAAATGATGTCATCATTTACACACCCTCTTGTCATTTCAAACCTGTAAGACTTTCTTTCTTCCGCAGAACACAAAAGAAGATATTTAAAGGAAGGTGGTAACCGAACAGCACCAGCACCCGTTCACTTCTATTGTATGGACACAAAACCAATGCAAGTGAATGGGTGCCAGTTATCAACATTCTTCAAAATATCTTCTTTTGTGTTTTGCGGAACAAAGAAAGTAAAACAGGTTTGAAATGACAAGAGGGTGAGTAAATGATGACAGAATTTTTATTTTGGGGTGAACTATCACTTTAAGTCTGCATTTTGATGAACGTTACTTACCTTTCTGGAATTCCACATGGCATGATGATTGGCTAGATTCATGAACTTGTATACAAGATCTGGTTGGTTTAGATCACTTGCCAATGAGCACAGCTCCTTATAGGTGGACAGCCCGTGTCTAACGGAGAAAAACATTCATTAATGACAAATCTGTGAAGATGTATCGGTTTCCAAAAAACAAAAGCTGATTTACTAAATGAACATCATACCCATCAGGAGCTTTGCCAAGGGCCTCCCCCTGAAAGACTTCAGTATCCTCCGAGACGGCATGTTTGGCTCTGAAAACACAAATACACCCCACATTGCTCAGCGTCTAAAGACACATCCCATAGCATATGTATTACTCAATAATAAAATTAAATTGTTAAGTGGAATTCAGGCGCGAATACGTGTTTTTCTGTGTCTTTGGTGTGTTATAAGTTGCCCATGCATGTATTAGACACGTAAAATTGCACAAATGAAAGTGTCGGAACAAAAGATGCATTCTATCTAAACACCTCGCTTTTCAAAGCGATGAGCTTTGTATAAAATCTGCGCGTTTCAGAGAGGCGGGGCAAAGAGGAGATACAAACATGCACGGTATGTGGAAAATACAGCGTTTTTGAACCTTAAATTGTGTAGACACATTGCATTGCATCTAAAACGAACCATAATATTCGTTTTAGCCCTGTCATATGACCCCTTTAAGAAAATCGCTTTTGAAGTTGTTAATAAGAGGCACTGTAGCAGGCCATCCACTCCGTCTTTATATATATTTAAGGTAGGAAATTGACAAAATATCTTCATGGAACATGGTCTTTACTTAATATCCTAATCATTTTTTGCATAAAAAAAACTATCATTTTGACCCATACAATGTATTTTTGGCTATTACTAAAAATGTTCCCGTGCTACTCAAGACTGGTCTTGTGGTCCAAGGTCACATATGTGTAAAATCTAACATTAAGAATATCCCAAGTCACAAAACTGATGGAAACAGCAAATGCACTAAAACTGTCAGGTGACAGCTCATATTTCTGTTTGTGCGAGTTACGGGAACCCCATGCAAAAAATAAACTGCAGTGGACCACGTGCGCTTTCACACAAGGGAATACATAATAGAGTAACCAGAAATTGGTTTACCTTTTACCAGTCATGAGAGTTTCCACGAGAGTTGACACCAGTTCCTGTTGATCCTGTTCTCCTCCAAGCTCATAAACCAACCCGAGTCCTTTAGACGCCACATCTTGGCTAAGTTCTACACAAACACACAAACATAAATCTTCATAAAGAAACTTCTCTGACCTTTAAAAGAGTGATATCCTGAAGCAGCGGAACGTGACTCACCATCAGGGTCAGACAAGATGGAAATAAAGGCCGCCTGTATCTCCTTTAAGTGGGACTACCAGCGACAAAGAAAGGACAGATATTTAGTCATGTGAATGTTTCGTTATATATTTATGTGACCGAGTGATTTTTACCTGTATTTCTTTGTGATGGCTGAGTTTCTTAACTAAAGAGAGGAGCCATATGCAGGCAGCCTGTCGAACGTGAGGGTTTGGACTGGGTATGTATTTAGACAAGACCGAGTTCAACACCCAGGGCACTATATCATTATTTTTTGCATCTGAGAATGACAGAAAGAGAGATGACATCATACTTCATTGAATGAGGACTCAAACAATATTTATATGTTAAAATCAATATAACAGATATTATAATAAAATTCTCTCTCTCTCTCTCTCACACACACACACACTCACTGTCAGGAGGGCAGTACTGGTCTTCTGTGCACGTCCACACATCGCGGGCGGCTCCAGAACAGCTTCCTATAGCAGCATTAGTTAAAGCCTCTCCCACTGTAAACTGTAGCTCAACTTGCTTGGCCTGAAGATATTAAAGGGTAGCAAAATAAAAGCGTTACTACTTATTATCCATCATCAGCAGCATCACAACCTTCGTGCAACGCTATACATATACACATTTTACCCCGTTCTATGTGCTAATATCTGTAGTAACATGGTTATAACATCACCTCCACTGAATCCATGAGGCCCTGCAGGATTTTCTTCTGGTGTGGGAATTCTCCATCTCCCACCGGCAGGAACCCAAGGGTCTGGATGGCACGTTCTTTCATCTGACAACACAGTGATCATCAGGACAATAAAACTTATTTCGACAACAGTGCAAAAATCGAATGATCTATGTAGAAGCTCTTAGTTAACTGGTAATATCATCATATTGTGTGTTTGTGATGTACCTTGCCAGTCTCTTTCCCCGAGGGGATCCGAGCGAGCAAATTATCCACCAGACCGAGTTTGCTGAAGCCGTCGCCATCCGCTGGTATCAGCAGCACGCTGTTCCGCCCAATCTCACCCAACGCTGTCACCGCCGCAACAGTCAACAGCGGAGACTCGCTGTTCAAAAACGAACCTAAAGGACATTTTTTGTTTAGTTAACTACATCGTTTTAGGTGTTGCGCCACTCACTTAAAACAAGAAACTCTGCATGAAAGACACGTACCGATCGTTTTGGTTGCCATGGCAACCAGTTCTTTGTTTTCTATGGGAGTGGCTTCATTAGGCATTCGGGTCCGCCTCTTACTCATGTATCTGCCCACCATGTATCCCAGAGCCAAGATGGCACCATGCTGAGTCTCAGGACTCTGAATTTCCAAAACAACAGTACAGCCAAATGACGGTTGTAGGAGACATAAATACAAAAATGTGACGTGGACAAAGATTAGAATATTTGCAACATACATGACTGTCTTTAGTTGTCTTGATCAGGTTTTGTACAGCGCTCTTAAGTTCATTTCCAGACATAGACGAGACGACCACAGCGTACAGCTGAGCCGCCAACTCACGCATGTCCTCTTTGTTAGTGTTCATGAGACCCTGTAAAACAAATGTGATTCATTCATTCGACTTGCACATTTGTTTAATCTTGAGCTATATGAAAGAAACATCCCCATTCCAAAAGATAATATATAAGCGAAATACCTTTATCCAGTCGATTTTGTCGACAAACTTGGGAGCAAGATTCTCTGGGCACACGGAGACCACTTCTAACAGACAGTACATTACTGGAATACCTGCAATGGAGAATCAGACCACTATTTTTACTTTTACTATAGACCATTTTGCAAGATGTAAACATCACTGGTCCAAAGCACTTTCAATTTCGTTTTTTTTTCACTACACAAACATTACAACAAAATACAACCAACAGAACACTTAAAACTGAATCGAACATTTTTGGGACTTTTGGCAAAATGGTCTGTACTGTAACTATACGGGTGACGTCACATTTGCACTTAATTAAGTTATTTAGCTGAAATCTAATTGACAATACACTAGTGAATTAATACTAACTGCGTTTGTAACTGTAGTGTTCTGTTTCGTGTCTGATTCGTGACAAGAAACATCCCCAGCTGACAAATTATTACCCTTCACACTGTATTTTACTGTCCAGCCATTATGTTTAATCGTCCCTCACCTCCTACAGCTGACAGTAGCTGATGCAGTAAATCCATGTACACGTGAACTGGATTGGCCTCTCCCCCCTTAGGGGCGAAGGAAGGAGAAACTTCATTGGACAGCAGTGACTGAACATAGCGTCCAATAAGAGGAGCATCATCTTGCATGTCGATTAAGCTCTGAGAAGTGGCCGTGGCTCCTGCGCTATTCACCAGACACATTCGAAGATAAAGAACAATCTAGAAAAAAAGCAGTTCGATGAAACGCCACATTTATACTAAAAATGAACAAAAAACACTACGCCAAATAAGTACCTCTCCAAATGTGGCAGGGTTGTAAGGCAGTGTAGAAGTACCAACTATGTATTTCGCAGGAGTCTTCAGTCTCTGCGCGGCCTAACACACACAAATTCAGCCAAAGTCAGCCAATACTTACATAAATTGTATTTTTATACTTTCAGTGATGACATAAATGAACTCCACACCTTCTCCTGGATGTAGCTGACCATCTCTGGGAATGAAGGCATCGGCTTCGGTCCTTCTTTCTCGGAGCGCTTAGATGGGAGAGACCGAAGGGCCCGCTGGGCTTCTCCAGACACCTCCTCACGACTACAACCAAGACTAGTGTGATGCACAATTTTCACAACACTTAAAAGCGTCAGGAACTAGGAAGCGTATGTAATACTCACGGATCTCCCGCAGCCAGCAGTAAGAGATATCTTGACGCTACATGATCAGGTGCGAACACAGTAATTGCAAATTTCATTGCTACCTGGCGCACTTGTACCTCCGGCTACCATAGAACAACAACAGTACATATTGTTACGAAATGTAAATTATAATCCAAGACTACAGGTATACATTCAAACACATTAACAAGGTAAATAAAAAACGAACCTTTGCAATATACGCAGCTACAAGTGCTTCCATTAGGTTTAGCAGCGCTCCTTGAAGGTTAACATATGCTCCCACCATCATAGACAGTGCCTCCTGTATGGCCAGCCGCACATCAGCTTCCTCCTGTTTCCATTGAGACCGTAGGTTAGAATTAAACAAGAGGGAAGCACTAACCAGACAATGACTGCATGAGATGATCAACAAGCAAACCTTGCACATGGACTCAAAAAACTGCTGCACCAATGCAATGTCTTTCGTGAAAAGCTGAGGCATCCGGCTGCCGCAAAGAGGATAGAGGATAAATGTATACATATAGAACAATATATACATAAAACAATCATTCCAATGACATTTTCAAGTTTAATTATAAACATCGCATTACCTTGAAAGTTTTCCAACAGCAGAATATGCCATGCATAATAGTTTAGGATCCTTCAAATATAAATATATAAATATAAAATAAAGGTCATGTTTCCTGGACACTTCTTAATAAGGTATTATTTCAATAATATCTAAAGAAGTGACTTGTTTAGCATGTGTTCCTACCTCTTTATATTCATTAATAAGCTTGGTAAGGCCATTCAGTAGCATTAAACCCAGTGGTTTGTTAGTATCAGGGCACCTTTGAATAAAAGACAAATGAGGATGATGACATTAATGATAATATGGCAGAAAATTAGGGCTGTCAAATGATTAATCGCATCCAAAATAAATGTTTGCGTTTACAAAATATATGTCTGTGTGCCGTGCATGTTCATACACGATTATATATATTTAAGAAAAAGAAAAAAACATTTATATATAATTCAATTATTGGTGAATATAAAAAAATCCATTTAAATATTTCCTAAATATAAATACATGCGTGTATGTTTTTGTGTTTATAAATACAAAATTCACATGCACAGTACATAGACATATTTTATGTAAGCACAAACTTTTATTCTGGATGCGATTCATCGTTTGACAGCCCTACAAAAATATGAACCATTCCCTTCCTGCTCAAAAACTCTCTATAGAATCGTATCTAAGGGAAATACACATATTTATTACAGCCTGCCACTAAATATCATGTAAAATCCAAATGAATTGGGGTTTTATGATTGGAGTACTAAAAGATTTATTGTTTAACAAATATTCAAAATATAATGATCAACATTTTTGGCGCTGCACGGTTAATTGTTTCAGGTATTTTAAAGATCGTTCACACTTACACCATACAGATATGATGCACAAACTGCAGAGTGAGAGACAGGAGTTTGTTGTTGGTGTTTGCTCCAAAAAGCCCATCATAGACAACCTAAAAACACAGATTATACATTTTCAAAACATCATTTAAACTCATTTTAAAAACGGAATTATTCAAACGGTGTTAAATTTGTGTTTCGCAGACGCACTTTGAGAATTTAATCCCATATGAATTAAACACGTCTGTACTAAGATTATGTGAGAAAAGCGCAAATAATATAATGGCCAACTACAGAAATGTAGCCTGTCCAGATTTCGATGTTCATGATTGATGCTTTCCATTTCGGTCAACTTTTATTTTGTTCTGTACCTCTATTATGAATTAGACCATTTTGCTGACTTTCTGGATCATAAAAATAGTTCATGATTGAATTACTGCTGGTATCTCATCTGACATACGAGCAACAAGGACCAACTCCTCATATTCTTATTAACATACTTATCACATACACAAATGCTGGTTATTCAAAAGGATTTATGATGCACGTATTCCACAACATTTTACCCTCTGAATCGTTCACATCTTTCTCTTTCTGACCTGTATATTAGCAGGAAAGCATTCAGCAGCCAGTCTGGAGCGGAGCAGATGCGGCAGAATCTTTAGCTTGACTCTGGTGCTGACCGGCTCGTGCTTCAGTTCCTGTTTAACTGTGGCCCCCTGTGTAATACACGCCACACTTCGTATTAAACTCATAAGAGCTGTTTGTCAAACCTATGACATCGGCCCACGTTTAAACTCACTTTTGATTTGAGTGGAATATCACCCAGGTAAACTTTATACATTCTGTTGATGATGATTGGATTGTTCCAGTCAACAATGCTGAGGTAGAAAACAAAACACAAGAAATGAGTTTCAATGTCAAGACTTCATACTTTAATTTGATATTGCCAAGAGCGTCACCTCTGCTTGCTTTTCAGTTCCAGATCAGCTGCTGTAGCGACGCTGTGCCTCGTGTCACTCGAGGCCACGACTAAGTGAATGACAGATTCAACCTCAGGAACCTGCTCTGCCTCTATGAACTTCACAATCCCCAACTTGCACTAAGAAGACAAAACAAAAGCAGTGTTACTTTGGCAGCCACTATTCTAACTAATCTATAAGTGATCAAGATAGCTTTCATATTTCACCGCAAACCAGGAAATATCTCTAGATTAAGATCACCTGCTCCAATTGTTCTGGGCTCCATTGAGCTTCTCCAATGACTCTCTTTACGGCGTAAACGCTCATTCCTGGAGGGGGCTGAGGGAGACCCTGTGCCGCAGCAGCTCCTGCCCCAGATCCAGAACCCCCCTGTGGGGACGCGGGGGTCGGACGACTAGGAGGCTCATTTAACACAAATCTTTATATGAGACAATAAAAGAGAAAGCTAATGAGATGTAAAAGGTAATGAGAAGCTACCCTTGGGTTAATGATACTAATACAAACGTACGACAGTATATAACTGCTATAGACGGTTTCATCTGACGCACGCGCCTGGACTGCAGTTAACTTCCGGTCTATGTTTATCGGTCTGGCTAGTGTCTAATAATATAATAACTATTTAAATTTTATTTTATTTATGTTAATATTCGTTGTTATTATTATTTTCTTGCATAACAATTGTATTAAATAAACGATTTGTTGAATGGTTCCTGTAGTTTTGTCACATTGACATCTAGCGGTTGAGCCCATACACCAATGGAAAGCTTATTTGTTCAGCTTTCAGATTATGTAAAAATTTCAATTTTGAAAAATTGACCCATAAGACTGGTTTTGTTGTCCTGTGTCACATATAACAAAAACACATTACATTACACATTATAAGCAAAACAAATGTGATCCTGGAAAACAAAACTTGAGGGGCAATTTTTCGAAATTGAGATACATTTGACATTGCGTCAACTGTGACTTCAAATGTTATAATAGTGGCCTTATATATTTTTATAAATATCTTTGATATTTTGAGAATAGAAAAGAGGCTTGCTTGTGAATGCCACTTAACAATTTTATTGTATTATTGATTCATACATATGCCGGGATGTGTCTTTAGAGGCTGAGCACTGTGGGGTGTATTTGTGTTTTCAGATGTAAAATATTGGAGACAAGTTTAGCCAAGTAATGGTTCTTCTCGGTTTCTTTTGTTTGTTATCAGAAATAATCTAGAGGCACTCTGTTATTTGTGGATGTGTACATGAATGTGTACGCGCAGTAACGTTTATGTTGTTGCTTTGAAACCGTCTATAGATGACAGCTAAAATGTTTATGAAAGAAAAAGATTCTGAAGGCTACATTCTTTTGCTCTTACCTCTGAGCAAACAAAATCTAGCATAATTTTTACTATTCAGATCTATAAAACCTACCCATAAGGCATCAGTAGAACATCAAGCATGAACTCTAGGAGCAGTTGTACAGTTTTGGGCCTCTCCGTCAGTACAAACGGGGAAGCTTTAGTCGGCTCTGAAGGATATTTCATGTGATATAGTGTAGGGATCAACAAGTTCATCAGACTGGAACGAGAAAAGAAACAGATTACATCAGCGATGCTGGTCAGTGGTCAATACTAATATTTCACCATATTAACAATGGAGATTCATAGACTGCCCCTGCATGACTTGGACCTAAATGCTTTCAGTTTCAGCTTCTACCACTATCCCGCCACGCACACGCACACACACACACACACACACACACACACACACACACACACACACACACACAAGGTATATTAAAGTACAAACCAGTAACATTTAAAATGATATATTACTATAAAAAAACATTATTGTTACGTTTTAAACAGAACTGAAACTAACCTGTCCTGTTGAGGCTGAGGTTTACCCTCCATTGCTGTGAGTAAAGTAGGTGCGAGCTCACACTGTTTGGACACCTCCAGCCTGGGATAGCCCATCTTTATGTAGATGATAGTGAAATTCTGCACAAACACAGTCAAGACATAAGAACCAATAACTCTCTATAAAATAACATGTAACCCTGTCTGTGAAAACCAAGTTGAAGTGGCCATAACTCGGACAGTTTCTGCATATCTCATGTTAATCTTGAGTCCTTACAGAATAGTATCGCACCCTTCAAATATCTGTAGAGTCTTTAGTTTGATCACATTTATAAAAGAGAGATACAGCTGTATGATTATTTACGAAAACATACGACGCGTGCGGGGGGGGATGGGGGGGCCGCACTAAAGCACGTGCGCACCCATTGCCAACAAAACACAGACATATGACTCAGTTTCACTTACCGCGGTTCATGTCTGGCATCGTTTAGTGCTGGGACTGCGCCATCTATCAGTTTCAAATGATCTCCAAATCCAGCGTTATATCCACTGTTTATTTGACATTCATCACCCAAATGCCGTGAACAAACAAACACAAACCTCTAACTATCGCAAGAGTAACGAGCTGCAGCTGCAGGCCCACAGCGCAGCCAATCTTGACACAGCGCAGCCAATCTTGATGTCTCGTCGGTTGACGCGTGGCCGGGCTATTTCTTTCGCCTTGCCGAGAATTGCCCAATAAGGGACTAAGAAAAGTTCGAAAAAAACTTTCTGAAACCTATACGAACGCTGGGGGAGTGTATCGAGCACAGAAATACTACGTCATACGTCCAACTCATTATTTGACAAGTTGACCATGTCAAGCATGAGAAGACAGCACATTTAACATTGTCAATAAGTCAGAATGCATGAAACACCATTGCATGCCCCCTTTAAAGTCTCATAATCTAATTATGAGATAATGAGCAACAATGTTTGATTTCAGTCACTCATTTCACTATGATTGCAAGCTTTGAAATGGCCTTACTCGGTCAATATTAAAGATATCAAGTTTATATTTTTTATAGAAAATTCTTTACATTATGAAGAAAACAGTAAATCGACTTTTATCGACTTTAGCTGTTTTTAACACAATGTGACATATATGAATGTAAAACCTAGGCTCATGTTAAGTACTGATAGTGAGATATGGCCATGTGCATTCATACCGTGACAAAAGATGCTGCAGCTGGGTCCTGATACTGAACCAACAGCGTCTCCACAGGAAGCTGGACCTTGGGTCGACTTTTTATCCTTTTGTTCAGGTGCACCAGCAATTCCATAACCTGGATAGGTCAATACCACAATCCAAACTTTTAATAAGGACCTCCCGATGAATTCAAATCATGTGTACTATAAGGGCTGCTTACTATGACAATATTATAGCTAAAGTAAGACATCGTTTTCCTCAAAAAATATATACAAACAAGGGACGTGCGCTTACTTTCTTCCGTACCCCCTCCTGCACGCTGGACAGTTTGAGCAGTACAGGGGGCAGGAATTTGGATATAATGTCCTGCAACTGCTCATCTGTTTCTGCATGACCTAACCGCATGAACACACGCTCCAGTTGATCTGAGATGAGGGAAAGATAAAGGGTTATGCCGAGAAAGAATGAATGACAGAACATGTCAAAATAATAAATATATGTAAATGCTTGTTAATTTATAAATAAAGATGTTCTCTTATGCTGTATAACTTTGTGAGAAGCTTCTTACGTATTTAAAATGACTAACGTTACACCAACTGCATATTTCCACTTACGTGAATGCATTTTCACCATATTATTTAAGAATAAACTACTGCACAAGCTTTCAATGAACAACAGTCAATACGACAAATAGTAATAGTAATAGTAATAATCTAAAAATAGACGTTAAAATCGCTAGTTGGGTTAGCCTGTGAGCTGCATAGCTTGCCTGCTAACTAACGTCAACGTATTTCATCAATGCACTTATTCTTCACACTGTCAATAAATGACAACAAGTGCTGGAATGCGATGAAATTCAGATGAAGCTAATTTCACATGAAATAGAGATCGTAGTGTTATATAATTTACACAGACTCAACAGAAGTACTTTCATTTTGGAGCATGACTGAGCATTGGGCCTCTGTAAGCACATACTAGCCGGCTAGCTGACAAACTGAGCTAATTTACAAATATTTCTTTATGTAACTACAGGTAAACGAACTAGCATTACGGTGAGCTTGATTTGTGTAAGAATGAGCAATAATGGAAATAACAGCGATAACAATTTAGTAGTGATGAGGAAATTAATAATGCAGAGTGAATCAAACTTACTAAGCTCGTCCTGCGCAGCCATGTTTAACTGAAGCCACCAATGCCAGCGCTGCCACTCCTATCACAGACGCAACATATCTCTCTCTCTCTCTCTCTCTCTCTCTCTCTCTCTCTCTCTCTCTCTCTCTCTCTCTCTCTCAAAAGGTACTTTATTGGCATGATTGCGTGTTCTGTCATGCCAAAGCATTAAACATATTACAAAAAGACATACAATGACTACACATATTAAAGTGAAATTAAAATAAGGTGCTAAGTAAATGATAAAATATAGAGTAACGTATAAAATAAAGTATATGTAAATAAACAAATTGACCAAAATGTAAATATATAATGCATTGTGCATTGATTGTAACAGATTAAGGCAGTAGTTTGTTTCTGAGGGTGTGCAGCTGATAGATGAACGTAGCAGCAGCCGATGTGTCTCATTGACCTAACTCCAGTTCGTGCATACTGTTTTGCTACGTGCTAAAATGTATACTTTCTCATAACAAAAACAGTGCATACTTTAAGGGCATAGTAGGCGAATAGGGATGCAGCAAATGAAAGAAACTAAATGGTGGGTATCAAGCATACGTCATCAAGCATAACATTTCACAAATAATGTACACAAATCTCTAAAAATGTGGATGGAGATTCATTCACGGAATAATTACCAGAGAATACGTTTTTAATAAAAAGTTTGAAAAAGAGGTTTGGTGGTGGTGTAGTTCATATTGAGCGACCGTAATGTAGTCTGTTTATAGCTACTTCTGGCGATTGTCTTTAGGCTTGCAAATAGCAGATATTGTCTTAATTCGTAAATGGTTATTTTGGTAGACAAAACTTGTAAGTATCAAAACTTTTTTATGATCTTCCAAAGGTCTAATCCAAAAACCCATAGACTTTTAGTCGAAGGAACCAGTGCGGCGCTAACTTCCAGGTTGGCCAACAAAAATACGTCATGAAAAAAAAACTGGGAATGAGGGTTTCTTTGTCAAATCACGTTCATTTTTACAGAAGTTAAACATATACAGTATACAGCATTAGTTTGCTAATAAATAATACAATTGAGGCTGTTCTGGTATGTGATTTATTCTGTAAATCCAGCCACAAGACACATTAGATAATTTTATCAGCACAAGAAATGATGCGCTGGAGAGAGGGAGAGAGAGAGAGAGAGAGAGAGAGAGAGAGAGAGAGAGAGNAGTAAATGATAAAATATAGAGTAACGTATAAAATATCTCTCTCTCTCTCTCTCTCTCTCTCTCTCTCTCTCTCTCTCTCTCTCTCTCTCTCTCTCTCTCTCTCAAAAGGTACTTTATTGGCATGATTGCGTGTTCTGTCATGCCAAAGCATTAAACATATTACAAAAAGACATACAATGACTACACATATTAAAGTGAAATTAAAATAAGGTGCTAAGTAAATGATAAAATATAGAGTAACGTATAAAATAAAGTATATGTAAATAAACAAATTGACCAAAATGTAAATATATAATGCATTGTGCATTGATTGTAACAGATTAAGGCAGTAGTTTGTTTCTGAGGGTGTGCAGCTGATAGATGAACGTAGCAGCAGCCGATGTGTCTCATTGACCTAACTCCAGTTCGTGCATACTGTTTTGCTACGTGCTAAAATGTATACTTTCTCATAACAAAAACAGTGCATACTTTAAGGGCATAGTAGGCGAATAGGGATGCAGCAAATGAAAGAAACTAAATGGTGGGTATCAAGCATACGTCATCAAGCATAACATTTCACAAATAATGTACACAAATCTCTAAAAATGTGGATGGAGATTCATTCACGGAATAATTACCAGAGAATACGTTTTTAATAAAAAGTTTGAAAAAGAGGTTTGGTGGTGGTGTAGTTCATATTGAGCGACCGTAATGTAGTCTGTTTATAGCTACTTCTGGCGATTGTCTTTAGGCTTGCAAATAGCAGATATTGTCTTAATTCGTAAATGGTTATTTTGGTAGACAAAACTTGTAAGTATCAAAACTTTTTTATGATCTTCCAAAGGTCTAATCCAAAAACCCATAGACTTTTAGTCGAAGGAACCAGTGCGGCGCTAACTTCCAGGTTGGCCAACAAAAATACGTCATGAAAAAATAACTGGGAATGAGGGTTTCTTTGTCAAATCACGTTCATTTTTACAGAAGTTAAACATATACAGTATACAGCATTAGTTTGCTAATAAATAATACAATTGAGGCTGTTCTGGTATGTGATTTATTCTGTAAATCCAGCCACAAGACACATTAGATAATTTTATCAGCACAAGAAATGATGCGCTGGAGAGAGGGAGAGAGAGAGAGAGAGAGAGAGAGAGAGAGAGAGAGAGAGAGAGAGTCAAATGGTTACTAACACACAATAAAAGCCATGTTGCCTAACAACTGTCAGACAAGAGGGGAAACTTTAGACTTCAGATATATTTATTTATTTCGTAGAAGACCATCCCCGCCCCCAGAATAAACGTACAAGCGCCTCTGTTTTCCACGCCTTCAAAAGCACGGAAAACGCCAAGAAATCCGAGATTTTCACCGGATGCATGATGTCTTTTTCGCTCGGAACACGCTCGACGATTACAGCAGCTATGATGAGTTATGCGTGTGATAAAATGGTGGCTGGAAACAGTATGATCAAAGGTAGGATCCGCTAATCGTTTATTTAAGATCGCACTGAATAGACAGTACGTGTTGTGTAGATGTAACGTTAAAGTTGCTGCAGGGGGTCGCTTATTTTTGCTGCTAGAGGTATAACGTTAGTCGAATGTATTATTGAATGCTTCGATGATTTTGTTTGTGTAATATATTGCGTACTACTGCTAGCTCTTTTGCTTTGTATCTGCGCGCGCACGGCACATTGGGATTGAGTAACGAGTAACGTTACACTATGTTTTGCCAAACGTGACAGCGTTGCATAGTTTATTCACCTTGTCCCAAAATACAACATATATTCACGTATGACAATTAACCATGGTTCTACTACAGTACTTCTAGTTTATCCAGGAGGTTTGTGGTTATACAAATGGTCATTTATCTGCCAAAAAACAGTTATTGCACTTTACCTATGGTTTATCGTAAATGGCTATAAACGAAGAAAATTGTATAAGCTTTCAGAATTTTGTTACTCTTGATGTTAAGTTTATAATATATCTGAGAACGATCAATTATATTGAATATTTAATGAACATAAAACATTCTCATATTTTGTTTTATGCCCTAAGGTGATCTGCCCAGGTGAGGTGGCATGGTCCATACAGATATGGAGGTGGGAAGTCTGCCTGTTGAACTATGGCGCCTCATCCTGGCATACCTGCCTCTCCCAGACCTGGGCCGCTGCTGTCTAGTGTGCAGAGCCTGGCGTGAACTCATTCTGAGTTTGGACAGCACGCGCTGGCGCCAGCTCTGTCTGGGATGCCCCGAATGTCGCCACCCGAACTGGCCCCGTCGTCCCCACCTGCCTCCACCCTCCTGGAGGGAGGCTCTCCGTCAGCACTCTCTCGCCAGTTGCACCTGGACCCAGAATGGCTCTGAGCTCCACTCGTCCGCTTGCCTCCATCTTTTCCGGCGAAGGAAAGATCGCAGGGTTTGGCACGTTGGCACAGTAGCAGGGGGTGGTTATGAGACGCTAAGGGGGGCCTTGGCTGCGGCAGGGCCGTACGATAAGGTGGTGCTTCATGCGGGTGTGTATGAGGAACAGCTGGAGTTGGCTCTCAAAGTGCCGGTGGAGATTGTTGGAGTGGGGAAGTTGGGGGACGTGTCGTTGTTGGGTTGTTTTGACCAGCAGTGCCCGACAGCGAGGCTGTGTAATTTAGTGTTCATGCCAGCGTGGTTTTCACCTGTGGTTTATAAGGTAAGCTCACATCCACAGATTCTGTCTGAGAACACTGGCAACAGTTTATAATTCATTATACACTACAAGTAGCTGGAAGGGATAGTTCACCCAAAAATGAACAGTCTGTCCTCATTTTTTCACACTAATGTCTTTCTCCATTTAACACAAAATATTAACTTTTGAACAGTATCCTGGCCTCTTTTTTCACAGTGAAAGTGAATTTAGACTTTCGATGAGAAGAAAACACCATAAAAGTGATTCAAAACTCCATGTCCTTAAATAGCTTTTTGTGAGTAATAGACCAAAATGTATGTCATTTTTCAACATAATAATAATCATCATCATCATCTCCAGCGGGCTGTTAACTGTTGAAACAGGATAATTTAGTTTTAAGAATCATATCAGACCTATTAAAGAAATTTAGACCAGATTTTGTGCTTTGTGCAGTGGCTTTTGTCATTTTGGAGCTTGATAGCCACAGCCCTCATTCACTATCATTATCACTTTCAAGATGGCCTTCAAAAATTCACATTGTGTGTGACGGCATATGGTGAATATTATAATTTTTTTAATAATTTTACCTTCTAATCCAACCGTAAGCATATTCTTATGCTTCATATCACTGCTGTCCTTCTAAACCTTGTATTTCCATATTTTGTGTTTTTTATTTTTTGCCATAAATCATTATTATTAGTCACTCTTTATGTTTGTCACTGGGTTTTACAAATATCTAACCAGTGCCAAAAGTGTCAACTTTGACAACACAGTATTTAATCATCCAAAAAGGACAGTGTTCTTTTTATTTCTTGAAAATCATTTGGACATTCAAGGTTTGAGAAGGACAGCGACGATATTAAGATTATATGTCACCAGTGGTGATTTCTTTTTGTGCTTAGACATTTAAAGGAATAATATGTAGAATTTTTGCATTGAAATATCCCAAAACCACTAGAACAGTGTTGTACAGTATATTTTATTTTGTTCACTTATCAGAATCAGAAGAGCTTTATTGCCAAGTGTGCTTGCACACACAAGGAATTTTCTTTGGTGTTGGAAGCTTCTAGTACAGACATTCAACACAATGACAATACAAATATAATAAGATTTACAGTCTAAAAGATTCTAAAATATGGATATATAAAATAAAGACTATTTTACAGAAAGTGGGGGATAATAACATATAAGAGACATTGTACAGGGTAGTATGTAGTAGAATATACTATATACAGTATATATGGAACAAACAAAGAGCAGTTTTACTCAAAATGCTTTTAAATGAGCTACCAAAGATGATCAAAATCGATGACCATCACATAGACCAGGGGTATTATATTTTCATCCAAACGGTGGTCTGGACAGTATGTTTTCTGAAAATAAAGAATTATTTAATCAATTTAGCCCAGTTGGTTATGCAGACGTGCTCAAATTTGTTGGTACCCCTCCAGAAAAAAACGAAGAATGCACAATTTTCTCTGAAATAACTTGAAACTGACAAAAGTAATTGGCATCCACCATTGTTTATTCCATATTTAATAGATATCAGACTTTGCTTTTGATTTTTTTATTCAATATAATATTGTAAATAATAAAACAAATGAAAATGTCATGGACAAAAATGATGGGACCCCTAACCTAATATTTTGTTGCACAACCTTTAGAGGCAATCACTGCAAGCAAACGTTTTCTGTAGCTCTCAATGAGACTTCTGCACCTGTTAACAGGTAGTTTGGCTCACTCTTCCTGAGCAAACCGCTCCAGCTGTCTCAGGTTTGATGGGTGCCTTCTCCAGACTGCAAGTTTCAGCTCTTTCCATAGATGTTCCATAGGATTCAGATCAGGACTCATAGAAGGCCACTTCAGAATAGTCCAATGTTTTGTTCTTATCCATTCTTGGGTGATTTTAGCTGTGTGTTTTGGGTCATTATCATCCTGTTGGAGGACCCATGACCTGCGACTGAGACAGAGCTTTCTGACACTGGGCAGTACGTTTCGCTCCAGAATGCCTTGATAGTCTTGAGATTTCATTGTGCCCTGCACAGATTCAAGGCACCCTGTGCCAGATGCAGCAAAGCAGCCCCAAAACATAAGCAAGCTTCCTCTGTTTCACTGTAGGTATGGTGTTCACTTCTTTGAAAGCTTGATTTTTTCTTCTGTGAACATGCAACTTGCCAAAAAGCTCCAGTTTTGACTCATCTTTCCAAAGGACATTCTCCCAGAAGGATTGTGGCTTGTGAATATGAATTTTAGCAAATTCTAGTTCTAGTCTGGCTTTTTTGTTTTTCTTTAAAAAAAAGTGGCCCCCCGGGGTCGTCTTCCATTGAGCCCACTTTTGCTCAAAAAGCGACGGATGGTGCGATCAGAAACTGACGTACCTTCACCTTGGAGTTCAGCTTGTATCTCTTTGTCAGTTATCCTTGGTTCTTTTTCTACCATTGGCAATATCCTTCTGTTCAATCTGGGGTTGATTTTCCTCTTGCGCCCAGGGAGGTTGGCTACAATTCAATGGACCTTAAACTTCTTAATAATATTTGCAACTGTTGTCACAGGAACATCGAGCTGCTTGGAGATGATCTTGTGGCCTTTACCTTTACCATGCTTGTCTATTATTTTCTTTCTGAGCTCCTCAGACAACTCTATCCTTTGCTTTCTCTGGTCCATGTTCAGTGTGGTGACTACTTTTCTCCGTTTAAATAGGCTCAATGACTGGTTACAAGATTGGATACATGTGTAATAAGAAACTAATTAGTTTGAAATATCACTATAATCCAATTATGTATTATCTTTTCTAAGGGGTACCAACAAACATGTCCAGGCCATTTTAGAATATCTTTGTAGAATAAGCAATAATTCATCTCTTTCCACCGCTTCTTTGCTTTATTCAATGACATACCAAAGGTATGCAAGTATACATGATACAATAGCTTTTAATTTCATCACTCTTCAGGAGGAATGCAGCATTATTTCAATGAGCTGTAAGGGTACCAACAAATTTGTGCACGTCTGTATATATACAGTATATGATATGATATGATATGATCTTTTATCAGGCCATTTATTTTATATTTTGATATCCACACAGTATGTATGTATGTATTGTAGGCTCTGTGGCTTTATAAGTCTAATAATTAATATTTGTAAATAAAAACACACAAACAGCAAATTAACAATTAAAATGCTCTCATCATAAACAGAAAACAAATTTACTTACTAAATTAGGCTTTCCATGCCATTTATACCAAAACTTAGTTTCTGGCTGATAGTTAACTGCAAGTTGTATAACTAACAAAGTTAGCTAGTATACCCAATGCGTTCAAACGTTAACGCTACGTGAAAAATTGTAAAAGTAGTTTTTAATCTTGTGTTATGAAGTGAAACGTGTGCATTTTTGATGATCGTTTCTGTTCAGTCTGCTCGTTTTATTGTGTTTAACTACAGCTGTTGTCAGTGTTTTTGTTTGGCAGTTGCAGCAGATAACGTTATGTGTTAAATTATCAAATTGGAGACTGTATTCTGTCTATTGTGGCACTAAACAACACAACAAGATGATATTTTAAACTCCTTATGTAGCCGAATCTGTGCTGATGGGTGTGATGAGACCTATTTACCGGTTTAGTCACGTGACTTTTGACATATACCCTATGGCAGTGGTTCTCAAACTTTTCAGATGAAGTACCACCTTTAATAAAATTAGTTGTTCCAAGTACCACCTAATGACCGCCATAGAAAATCACATGAATAAACACTCAAATTAATAGTAGAGCTGTGAATCTTTATCTTTACACCTGGTCCTTCAATTCTAATGAAATTCTAATGAAAAACGAACCAAAATAACGACTTGAATCGATATATTCTCCTCTGGCTTGTCAGTCTATGGTGTGCGTTCACGAGAGCACTTCAACTCATGCGAATTCGGTGGGAGCAGACGCCGGCGTTCTGACTGACAAACCGGAAGCGCAACTCTGTGTTTACAAGCAGACGCACGCTGTATATAAGCTGATTTTCGTCAAATGTCTGATGATTTCGATATTGAGGAAGACTTGCACTTTTTTGTCCAACCAAATGCGCATGCATCGAAGTGCTCTCGTGAACGCGCACCATAGACTGACAAGCCTAAATTGTATTTAAAACACGTAATGTAAATGAAAATATATTGTTTTTAATTTCCTGTCATGTCACGTACCACCAGGGGTCTCTTCAAGTACCACTAATAGTACGCGTACCACAGTTTGAGAACTGCTGCCCTATGGTGTCATGTTCGTATAATCCTCGATTTCCGCTTTTACTGCAAGTCAAAGTGAACACTAGAAGCACTCTCATCATTCAGTGTTTCTCCACAATGTCATCAACCTACGCCTTTGTTGTTGTTATTCAACTTACATAGTAGCAAAAATTACATGTAATGCCTTTAAAAAGAATGTCTATGTCTTTATAGTAATTCCATATTTTGTCTTTCCGTAGACGTCCTCGGGTCATGTCCAGCTGGACAACTGTAACTTCGAGGGCTGTCAACTGCACATCAGGGGGCCCGGAACATGTCAGGCCCGCTTCTGCTCCTTTGCCCAGGGAAGCTCTGCCCACTTTCTGGGTGTGGCCATCAGTTTAATGGACAGCTGTGAATTCTCAGGGGGAGATTCCGCTTCTGTCACTGTGGAAGGTGCTCCGGTCTCTGAACGTAACTGGGCGTACAAGCACCTGGTCGCTTTGGCCAAGACCTTTACCGTGATGACTAAAAATGCATCTACTGAACGAACCAAACATGAGGGAAAGGACACCTCAGAAACGGATAGTCCTGGAGACACAACCTTAAACACGATGGAGGACTGGAATAAACAGGAAATAGATTGGGAAACCAACTGGACGAAACTGAAAAAAGGAGATAATCTCATTCCAGGTCAGGACGGCACGGTTATTGATGAAGATGGTATGGAAACATCAAGTGAATCAAGCGAGGAAGAAGAAAAGGATAGCGAGAAAAACACAGCCTTTAAACTTTCATATGAGCAACATGGACTGGCGCATCTCTCCAAACCACGTTTACCTGATTCGTCTGCTTTTCCTGAACTGTTGAATCTGTCTAGCGAGCTGCATAGGGATGCAGAGGCACGGGAATTGGCCGCATCGGTTCAAGGCTGCCTGTTGCGTCACTGTCTGCTGCGGGACGGAAAAGGTGGCGTGCACCTGTGCAATCACGGTCAAGCTCGACTGGAGGCCAATGTGTTCAGAGGACTCAACTATGCAGTGCGCTGCATCCAGAATGCCAAAGTGTGTTTGTTTTTTATGTTCCCAGGGCTCAGTTGGTAGAACGTTGCATAAAGGTCGTAAAGCAGTGCAAATGGGTTCGAATCCTAGGGAACATACATACTTAAATGTACTTTTTGCCTTGGGTATTTAAAGGGATAGTTCACCCAAAAGTGAAAATTCTGTCTTTATTTACCCACCCTCTTTTCATTTCAAACCTGTATGACTTTCTTTCTACTGCAGAACACAAAAGAAGATATTTTGAAGAATTTTGGTTTCCGAACAATGGCGGTACCCATTCACTTCTATTGTATAGACACAAATGCAATGCAAGTCAATGGGTACCACCGTTGTTTGGTTACCAACATTCTTCAAAATATCTTTGTTTTGCAGAAGAAATGAAGTAATACATGTTTGAAATGACAAGAGGGTGAGTATATGATGACAGAACTTTCATTTTTGGGCGCTTTAAATGTACTTGATAAAAGTCTGCTAAAATGCATAAATGTACAATAATGTAAAGTTCTATGTTAAGTATGTATTATTTTGTGAGGCGATCATAGAAAATATTTCATATGGATTGTTTATTACCATCCTTTATCTATTCCCTTTTATCTTCTTTTCATGTCCTATTTCTTCTCATTCTCTCTTTCATGCCGTCTTTCATGCCGTTAGATGGTAATGTTGCGTAATGAAGTGTGTGGGTGCAAGGCGTCTGGTGTGTTCCTGCGACTCTCTGCCCAAGGTCTCATTGCAGAGAACAACATTCACTCGAACGGAGAGGCAGGACTAGACATCCGCAAAGGGGCCAACCCTGTCATACTGGTACAGATTTATATTTAGTATTTGTATTAGAGCCAGCTCAGTTCGTTTTGTACTTGGTAGAGCGTAACTGAGGACTTATTTTGGAATTTTACTTTCCCTTCTTTCTCTGATTCTCATGTTTCCTGGGTGCAGTGTAACCGAATCCACAGCGGCCTGCGTTCCGGAATCGTTGTCCTGGGCAACGGGAGAGGTTCCATTCGCAGCAACCAGATCTACGGCAACAAGGAAGCTGGCGTGTATATTCTTTTTAACGGCAATCCTGTGGTCAGGTATTGTCTTCCAAATACTCATAAATGTATAGTTGTATAATGAAACTGGGAAGTATGGACATCTGATAAAGGCATTTTTTTCTCCCTCCATAACAGTGGAAATCACATTTTCCAGGGGCTTGCAGCAGGCATCGCTGTCAATGAGAATGGAAGAGGACTGATCACTGGTCCGTGTGACTGTTGTTTATTAGTTACTCACCCTCATGTCATTCCAAATCAGTAGACCTTTCGTCTGCAGAACACAAAATATATTTTGAAGAAACTAAACAACATAGGACCCCATTGACTTACATTGTTTGGAAACAAAACCGTCAAGACATTTTTCAAAATATCTTATTTTGAGTCGAGCAGGGTAAATAAATGATGACAGAATTTTTATTTTTGAGTGAACAGTCCCTTTAAAGGGGTCATATGGTGCGAATACGTTTTTTTGTGTGTCTTTGGTGTGTTATAAGTTGCCCATGCATGTATTAGACACTTAAAATTGCAAAAATTCAAGTGTCGGAACAAAAGATCTAAAAGCGAATGCTCACCCAGACCTGCCTGAAACGCCTCGTGTAACCACACCACCACAAATCAACGTCAGTTCGTGGTGTAATTTGACTAAGACCGCCCAAATGTATACGCAAGGTGGGCGTACCTGTCAGTACAATTGCTTTGGAACCTGATGTTCCAAATATGGTAAGAGGCGTTACATTTCCGTCACATGCTTGCAGTATTCGACCAATCACTACGCACTGGTTAACTGGCCAATCATAGCACACCTCGCTTTTCAGTGCGATGAGATGTGTAAAAAATCTGCGCGTTTCAGAGAGGCGGGGCAAAGAGGAGATACAAACATGCACGGTATGTGGAAAATACAGCGTTTTTGAACCTTAAATAGTGTATACACATTGCATTACATCTAAAACAAAACAAACAATAATATTCGTTTTAGCCATGTCACATGACCCCTTTATTATTTCATAGGTGTATCAAGCACCATAGACCTTAAAGATACACCAAATCAATGGTAAAGTCTGATCTACTCTGTATTTGATAGAGAACGTTATTAGGCAAAATCAATGGGGAGGTGCTGACATCCGTCGGGGAGGAGATCCAGTCCTGCGCAATAACTTCATCTGCTATGGCTATTCGGATGGTGTGGTGGTGGGAGAGAGAGGGAGAGGTCTCATTGAAGGCAACCACATATATGGTATGCACTTGTTACATACTTCATTTGTTTACTTTGACATTTACTTGTAATTTTTCTGTCAGATGTCATAAGCAATGTTTCCATCCAAAGTTGCGAATTTAACTAGCGTTTACTTCCAATGAGTCAAATGCATTTTTTTTTTATACATTTGATACAATGAAAAGTAAGTTGCAATAAGAGTTGCTACTGACTGTAGGTATTTTTCGTATATAATAACTTTCACCTCACAATGTGCAGAGGAAATGCAATACACTTGATCGGTCTACAATTCGTGATTAGTGTAGTTGTCGGCCGTTGACACCAAGTCACTTTCTCAATACACATCATTGCATATCTTCAAAGTCAATTTAGCTCATATTTTTTAACACATTTTTAGAGTTCATGCCCCTTTTGGCTTTCCATTCAGTGTTTTTAAGTAATATGCCAAAATGTGCATAAAGAGGTGAATGAAGCATGGCAACAGTTGACCAACAGGGATTTTGGACCAATGGGGTTTCACTGTGGGCGGGGCTACCCATAACATGACAGACATCATAACCTAAACAGCCAACAAGTACCTTGTTAACACATGTATTAAGAGCCGTTGATCACAAATGGTCACCTGAGACCGCTGTATTAACATCATGTTACACCTGGTAGTGTATCCTGTGACAACTTGTGATCAGATATTGAGGGGAGGGTCTCTGATTACATGTCTACACACATCATTTGCTCCGTTAATGCATATTAATAAAGCACAAAAACACTGAGTACAACACTGAGTGTAATAACAAACCAAGGTGATCTGTCTCTCTATTTTTGTAGGTAACAGAGGCTGTGGGGTGTGGGTAATGTCATCTAGTCTACCTCAGCTCATCGGGAACTACATTACTCATAACCGCATGTACGGGCTGGCCGTGTTCTGCCGGAAGGATGCAGAGTCGACAGTGAGCCGAGACGGCTATCGAGAGCGAGGAGTGATGGTAGGAGAGAGGGACAGAGGAGGGCCGGAGAACTTCAACGAGGAAGGGGAGCTGATGGCGTGGGAAAGCGACATTGACAGCGAGGACGAGCGATTCTCCTCCCGTCGACCAATCACAGTTGCTTTAGTGGAAAACAACTGCATGAGTCACAATGGAGGTCTGTTAGAGTTTAACTTAACTTTCATCTAATCTCCCCTTCTGAATTAGTGTCTGGAGTGTACAGTGTAAATAGTTGAGTGAAATCTACCAGGACCAAATCCTGTTGGCGGCTAAGAGAACACTATATGTTCTAATCTGTGTGACATTTCATATAAAACCATGTCTCTGTTATTCTTCTCTGTCTCTTCAGTGGTTGGAGTCTATGTGAAGAGCAGCGAGCCTCTGAACGTGGTTGCTAACATGGTAAACAATAACAGAGGAGCTGGCGTGTCAATCATTCAGAGCGCTCAGCTGACTCGTTTAGTCGGCAACTGCATGCTCGGTAACGGCTGGATGGGCGTGATCGTGGACCGAGAGTGCCGGGTGGAGCTCCGCGGCAACGGCATCTATAGCAACGGCTGCCATGGTGTCTGTTTCCGAGGCGATGGGCTGATTGTGGAAAATGATGTGGTTGGAAATAATTCTGTTGGGATACGAGTGATGGACAACACGGATGTTAAAGTTTGTTATCGTTTCTCATTTACTAAATAAAATGGAAGTATTGTATTTTAGGTCACTTCGGTCAAGACGTTAACTTCAATTTGTGTTTTGCAGGTGTTGAGGAATCGTGTTCAGGCAGTGCGGGGTTATGGGAT